>NW_016803289.1:155992-163549 GCF_001698545.2 Rhinopithecus bieti
TAGTGATGGGGTTTCACCAAGTTGGCCAGCTGGTCTTGAACTCCTGACCTCATGATCCACCCGCCTTGGCCTCCCAAAGTCCTGGGATAACAGGCGTGAGCCACCATGCCCGGTCTTTATTATTATTTTTTTTAAAGAGATTGCCAGGCATGCTGGCTCACGCCTATAATCCCAGCACTTTGGGAGGCCAAAGCAGGTGGATCACACTTGAGGTCAGGAGTTCAAGACCAGCCTGGCCAACATGGTAAAACCCTGTCTCTACTAAAAAAGACAAAAAAAAAAAAAATTTTAGGCAGGCGTTGTGGCACACGACTGTAGTCCCAGCTACGCAGGGGGCTGAGACAAGAGAATTGCTTGAACCTGGGAGGTGGAGGTTGCAGTGAGCTGAGATCATGCCACTGCACTCCAGCCTGAGTGACAGAGCGAGACCCTTGTCTCAAAAAATAAAATAATAAAAAAGAGAGACAGGGTCTTGCTCTGTCACCCAGACTGAAGTGCAGCGGTGCCATCATAGTTCACTGCAGCCTTGAACTCTTGGATTCAAGTGATCCTCCTGCCTTAGCCTCCCTAGTAGCCAGGACCACAGGCATGAGCTACTGTGCCTGGCTAATTTCTTAATTTTTAAAATTTTTTGCAGAGACAGAGTCTTGCTATGTTGCCCAGGTTAGTCTCGAACTCCTGGGCTCAAGCAATCCTCCCACTCTGGCCTCCCAAAGTGCTGGGATTATAGGCATGAGCCACTGCACCCACTGGAAGTCCCTCTTTGTATCTGCCCTCAATCCTCTTTGCTGTAGCTGGCGGCGTCCTTCTTGTCCTGATCTTGTCCTGATCTCTAGAGTTAACCCAGACCTGCCCCTAGTCCTGGCCCCCTTGGAGAGGGCAGATTGAATCCTTGCAAAGGTGACAAAAATGACCACTCGCTGATACTTCCTCTCCAGCCCAGTCTGCGTTGGCAGATCAGTGCACTGAGGCATAACAAGAGGGCAGCCCAATGCCTGCCTCAGTGTCTGGGTGCCCGAGCATGGCATGGTTTGCCCTTTCCCTGTAGTCACAGGAAATGACCCTCCTGGTGCCCACCTGCCCACCCATTGCTTGGCTGGTTTGGCCACCTCACGTCTGGAGGGACTTCTGCCCATTATGGAGAACTCTAGCCGTCATCTGAGCCTCTGGAGGGACAGACAGACAGACAGGGCAGTACAGGGAGGTGGGAAACATGGAGAAGAAGGCGCCAGCCCCAGAAACTTCATTCCAGGAAAACTGTGCCTCTCGTTTCTTCTGGTGTGGTAGCCACCCAGGCCAGAAAACTTAGCCAAGAGCCAGGCCCTGATCAGGAGCTCTGCCCATCCCCATGGCCACCCCATCCAGGAGCCGGCTTGAGCCCACCCCAGCCTCCATCACAGGGCCTGAGAAGGATTCCCGCTTTCCAGATGAGACAGAGAGGTCTACAAGAATATAAGACAGCTTGGTGGGGCATGGTGATGCACACCTGTAGTCCCAGCTACTCAGAGGCTGAGGCGGGAGGATCGCTTGAGCCCAGGAGTTTGAGGATGCAGAGAGTTATGATCACGCCACTGCACTCCAGCCTGGGCGACAGAGTGAGACCCTGTCTCAGGAAAAATACAAAAAAAAAAAAAAAAAAAAAAAAAAGGCCGGGGCGGTGGCTCAAGCCTGTAATCTCAGCACTTTGGGAGGCCGAGACGGGTGGATCACGAGTTCAGGAGATTGAGACCATCCTGGCTAACACGGTGAAACCCCGTCTCTACTAAAAAATATAAAAAACTAGCCGGGCGAGGTGGCGGGCGCCTGTAGTCCCAGCTACTCGGGAGGCTGAGGCAGGAGAATGGCGGGAACCCAGGAGGCGGAGCTTGCAGTGAGCTGAGATCCGGCCACTGCACTCTAGCCTGGGTGACAGAGCGAGACTCCGTCTCAAAAAAAAAAAAAAAAAAAAAAAAGGCTAGAATTAGTCTAATTCATCTTAACTCCAACACTGTAGTAGTCAAGATCACAGCAAGAAATAGAATAGCCATACTGGTTAATTGGCGGGGAGAGTTTAATAAAGGGCTTTTACAAAGATGCGTTTTTATACACACTCAGAAACACATCAAGGGAGTCATAACATAGTTTACTCCACCTCAGAGAAAGAGGAAAAATAAGATTTGTAACAATGACATGACATAGTGTAAAGAACATAGTTTGTGATAAGGAAGCATAAATCAAGAGGTATACAGATATTTCATGACTGGAAAAAAAAAGAAAAAGAAGTATAAAGACATTTATCTTTGGTGTATTTAGCATTGCGTGACATTACTATGCATTTACATTTAAGGCGTGATAAATATGTGGCCATGCAGTGATGCCTCTTTAGCCACTTAGTACCTGTGTGCTCCTGGATAAGTCACTTACCCACTTGCGAACCTTTGATTCTTCATCTTAAATCACCTGCTACCATCTTCACACGGTTGCTTCAGGGATTAAATGAGATAAGGCATGTGGAAGTGCTTTATCATCTAAAGCACCCTCTACAGATGTAAGGGATTGCAATTACATGTGAAATAAGTGAAACGGATGATCAGCATGACCCACCACACTGTGAGACTAAAACAGTCTTACTCGGCGTTCTCTCTGAAGTGAGTAGAATTTTAGTTCATCAGAGAAATACCAGGTTTTGTTTAAAAACTTGCTGATATAAAAGGTTTGTCACCCAGGACCTCTCATCACTGCCTCTGACATCTGGGAAATGCAAATAGAGCACCATATAAAATATAACAAGATGATAAATTAAAGTCTGGGCAGGTTCCTTTGCAATTGCAACCTAACACTGCAACTGGTTCTTGTTAAAATGGTTTCATTAAATCCAGCTCTTCAATTCCCTCTTGCAATGTATAGTATTTAACTGTTGATATACAGTGGGACCACACATTTGTTATAAAAATAAAGTGCCAAAAATCACAAGCCTTTGGCCTTTGTGCTCTTTAATGTTTTAATCGAGTTCTTTGCATTTAATTTGTCATCTAGTCGTATTGATTCCTCATTGTCAGAATGATGAGGAATCAAAGACTCACAGAGAATAAGTAACTTGCCCAAGAACACACAGCTCTATCTAAGACAGTGACTACTAGCCTCAAGTGACTATTTGAATTCAAATTTGAATTACTTAAGATTATATAAAATTAGTGATAATGAGTATACTATTCAGACTTATTCTTTGATGAAGAGGTTTTTGTTTGACTCTATGATCTATCTGGTGAGCCAGAATACATGCTAACTGAATAGTGGAGAGAATTTTTAAAATTTTTCACCTTCCATACTTCTGAGCAAAATATTTGTTAAGCTCTGTAAAGGGGCAGAGGGCAGCAGATAAATGAACAACTGATGTGGAGGGTAATTCACAAAAAAATATGTAAATGATCAATAAATAGATGAAAAACTTCATCAGCTTCATGGGAAGACTTTGTTTTGTGAACCCAGAGAGCTTGGCACATAGAAGATGCTCAATCGTTGTGGACAAGATGAATAAACATTCCTAGTATTCAAATAAGTGCAACATAAAACCATAATTAGATGTCTTTATTCATCTAACAGAGAATCAAAATTTCAATGTTGCTTTTCATGATAAAATCTAATGTTGTCAGAGCGCAGGAGAAGACTTCAGGAACAATTTTATTTGGGGAATTATTTAGAGGGTGGTGGAGAAAAAGAAGAGAATTGAGAGAGGATACATGGGAGAGAGGAAGAGATAAAAGAAAGAGAGAAGGAAAAGAGGAGAGAAAGAGAGACAGAGACTTTGAATTCATCTATTTCAATTGTCTTACTTTACAAATGAAGGTGTCACTCATTTATTCAAGCTGGGACCAGTTCTTGCCCTCAAGGAGTTTACAGGCAAACAGATGAGACAGGCTCTGAACAGTTATTATAAGAAGAAGTATAGGGTGCTAGGGGGGAGCATAACAGGGGACCCAGACTCGTGTGCAGGCTCAGAATGAGCATGCCAGAAGAAGCAATGCTTCCGCTAAGAAATAAAAGAAAAGTGGAACTTAAACAGAGGAAGGCACACAAAGATTCGAACTTATAAAAAGTCACTGGTGGTACAACTAAAACCTCTAGGTGTTATTTAAAAAGAAAAAATAAATAAATAAAAAGACTGTGAAATGTGGAGTGAAGAAGCTAGGAAACTTGGGACCCAAAGAACAACACTGCTGTAAGTTTCCTGAGTTTTAGTTTTGCCTCACATATCCCAGGCCAGGTACTAGAGAAGCTGGCAGCCTAAAAACAGCAACAAGCACAGACAAATTTTTGAAAAGAATGCTCTCTCCAGGCAAAAGACCAGGAAAGGAGCAGTCTTGCAAAGCAGAAATGTTTAGAAGGTAACCTCTGTACTCCAGCTAAATACCATAGAAAAAAACTGACTCACCATAACCCATACTGGCAAGGGCTGAGTGGCAAACCTAGACTTTCACCCTCACCAGGATGTAATGTGGGGGACGGCAGGGGGCCAATCCTCCTGCCAGGGTGTTGTCAGAGAACATATAGTAGAGAGTTGGAAATGTCATCCCACCAGGAGGTAATGAACCCCACTGGAGACTCTGTGAGGAGCCTGGACACCTGGCAGAAGGAGATACCTCTTTCCCACCCCACTGAGGTAGTTCCAGGAAAAGCCTAGTGAAGAGTTAAGACTTTCCCCAACCCCACACTGTCAGTGGAGGCCAGATGAGGAGCAATAATAAGACACCCCTACGCTTCCTAGGGTGATATCTGGGGAGTCTAATGGGAAACCAGAACTCCCACTCCCATCGAGTGGTAAAAGGAGAACCCACTGCCTCAGATGTCAACAGAGATTGGGAACCTTTATCTCCGCATCGCAGTAACAAGATATTGCTCACCCTTCCCCAGCTGGAGTAATGTCAGAATAACCCAGCTAAAACAGATCATTTAAATAAGATTCATAACATAATACCCAAAATATCCAAGTTTCAATAAAAATATCACTCATATCAAGAACCAGAAAGATCTCAACCTGAAAGAAAAAAGGCAAGCAATGGATGCCAACATTAAGATGACAGACACATTAGAATTATGTGGCAAACATTTTTAAGCAGCCATCACAAAAATGCTTTGGTAAGCAATTACAAACACACTTGAAACAAATGAAAGCAGAAAATCTGAGCAAAAAAACAGAAGCTATAAACAGCCAAATGGAAAATTTAGAACTGAAAAAAATTGCCAAAATTTTTAAAAATGCAAGAGATGGGCTCAACAACAGAATGGGGAAAGGAAAGAATTGGTAAACTGGAAGATATAACAATAGAAATTACTCAATCTGAACAACAGAGAGAAAATAAACTGAAAGAAAAAAAAAAACAGAGCTTCAAGATCTGTGGGACTAAAACAAAAGATCTAACTCCTGTTATCATAATTCCAGGAGAGAAGAAAAAGGGTGAGGCTCTATGAGTGAATACTCAAAGAAACAATAGCTGAAAACTTCCCAAATTTGGCAAAACACATACATTTACAGATTCAAGAAGATGAGTGATTCTAAACAGGCCAAACCCAAAGAAATGCATATCAAAACACATCATAGTCAAACTTCAAAAAAAGTAAAGACAAAGAAAAAAAAATTTTTAAACTGTGAGAGGAAAACATCACTTTTCCTATAAGGGAAAACCAGTGGATTTATCATCAGAAACCATGGAGGCTACAGGAAGTGGCAAATTTTCAAGTGCTGAAAGAAAAGAATTGTCAACCAGAATCCTAAATATCCAGTAAAAATATCCTTCAGGAGTTAAGGGGAAATCAAGACACTTTCAGATGATGAAAACCTGAAAAAATTAGTCACCAGCAGACTACCCTAAAAGAATGACTAAAGTAGATTCTCTAAACATAAAAGCAATTTAAACACGAAATTTTGGGGGAGCTGGCTGTGGTGGCTTACGCCTGTAATCCCAGCACTTTGGAAGGCCGAGGCAGGTGAATCATGAGCTCGGGAATTCGAGACCACCCTGGCCAACAAGGTGAAACCCCATCTCTACTAAAAATGCAAAAACTTAGTCGGGGCCGGGCGCGGTGACTAAAGCCTGTAATCCCAGCACTTTGGGAGGCCGAGATGGGCGGATCACGAGGTCAGAAGATCGAGACCATCCCGGCTAACACGGTGAAATCCCGTCTCTACAAAAAAATACAAAAAACTAGCCGGGCGAGGTGGCGGGCGCCTGTAGTCCCAGCTACTCGGGTGGCTGAGGCAGGAGAATGGCATAAACCCGGGAGGCGGAGCTTGCAGTGAGCTGAGATCTGGCCACTGCACTCCAGCCTGGGCAACAGGGAGACTCCATCTCAAAAAAAAAATAAATGCAAAAACTTAGCTGGGCGTGGTGGCGGGCGCCTGTAAACCCAGCTACTAGGGAGGGTGAGGCAGGAAAATCACTTGAACCTGGGAGGCAGAGGCTGCAGTGAGCGGAGATTGCAACACTGCACTCCAGCCTGGGCAACAGTGTGAGACTCCATCTCAAAAAACAAAAAGAAATTTTGGAACATCAACAAGAACGAAAGAATAAGGTGAGCAAAATATGAATAAATATAATAACATTTCTTTCTCCTCTTAAGTCTTCTAAATTATGTTTAAAATTGTAGAAAAAAAGTTACAACATTCTCTGATGTGGTCCCAGATGAATGTACAAGAAATATTAAAATAATTGATTATAAACAGGAGAGGGTAGTAATGCAAAGGGAAGTAAGGTTTCTACATCTCACCGGGAGTGATAAAACGACCATATCAATAGGTTTTTAAAGTTATGTATGTATAATGTAATATATAGAGCAACCACCTATTTTTTTAAAAAAAACTGTACAAAACAATTTACTCAAAAACACTACATAAATTAATCAAAGAAATTCTAAAATGCATCCAAATGCCTAAAGAAAGTTTTTTAAAAAGAAAACAAAGAAACAAAAAATAGGACAAACAGAAATAGAAAAAATAAATAAAAACATAAGCCCTATGTCAGTAATTACATTAAATATAAATGGCCAAAATACAAAAATTAAAAGTCAGAAACTGGAAGAGTGGCTTAAAAACCATGACTCAACCGTATGCTATTAACAAGAAACTCACATCAAATATAATCACACAGGCAGGTTGAAAGTAAAAAGATTTAAATATATATATCACACAAACACTAATAAAGGAAGTAGGAGTGGCTATATTAATACAGTTAAAGTAGATTTAGTGCAAAGAAAAGTACTAGGCAGAGAGTCATTATATAATAATAAAAGGATTTATAAATATACATACATAGCAATCCTAAATGTGTATGCACCAAACAACAGAGCTGCAAAATATGTGCAGCAAAAATTTATAGAACTGAAAGGAGAAATAGAGAAATAATTATAGGAGGTGACTACAATGACATTCTCTCAAAAATTGGTACAACGAGATAGAACATCAGCTAGGAAATAGAAGAATTCAGTAACACTATTAAAAACATCTAACTAGCATTTATAAAACATTTTACCCAACAACATCAGAATAAACATTCAAGTCCCCATCATACATATATATATATA
>NW_016803289.1:165964-190618 GCF_001698545.2 Rhinopithecus bieti
AGAAATCAGTAACAGAAATACAGTTGGAAAATTTCCAAACACTTGGAAATTAAACAACACACTTCTCAAAAATCTAGAGGCCAAAGAAGTCTCAAGGGATACAAAAAAAAAAATGAACTAAATTTAAAAGAAAAAATACCATATCATAACGTGTGGAACAGAATTAAAGCAGTCAGAAAGAGAATTTATAGCACTATATGCATACGTTATAAAAGAAAAAAGTCTCAAAACAATCTAAGTTCCCAACTCAAGATCTAGAAAAAGAAGAGAAAAATAAGCCCAAAGCAAGCAGAAGACAGAAATAATAAAGAGCAGAAATCAATGAGACATAGCAGAAAAGTCACACAGAAAATAAAACTAAGAACTGCTTATTTGAAAAGATCAATAAAATTAAATTTCTAGCAAGACTGACAAAGAACAAAGACAGAAGATACAAATTACCAATATCAGGAATAAAATGGGATATCACTAAAAACCAGGCAGATACCAAATGAATAATAAGGAAGTACTATTTGACAAAAACTTGACAACTTAGATGAAATTGACCAATTTCTCAAAAAATACAAATTACCACAACTTATCCAATATGAAATAGAACATTTGAATAGCCCTTTCAAGCATTAAGAAAATTAGGGGGCGGGGCCAAAACGGCCGACTAGAAACTGGGGTGATCATAGGTTCCCATGCAAAAGAACCATAAGGGCCGGGGCGCAGTGTCTCACACCTGTAATCCTAGTGAGAGGTGACAATGTGCTAGCAGACCTCACTCTTTCAGCGCCTCCTCAGCCTCCGGCCTCCGCGTCCACTCTGGCCGCACTTGAGGAGCCCTTCAGCCCGCCATGGCACCACGGCACCAGGGAGCCCCTCTCTGGGCTGGCTGAGGCCAGAGCCCCCTCCCTCTGCTTGCTGGGAGATGTGGAGCAAGAGCGGGAACCGGGCCTGCACGGGCAGGAACCGGGGCTGTGCGCGGCGCTCGCGGGCCAGTGTGAGTTCCCGCGGGCACCGGCGCGGACTCTGCGGACCGGGCACATGGAGCGGCTGGCCGGCACCGCAGGCCCAGGGCAGTGAGGGGCTTAGCACCCGGGCCAGCAGCTGCCAAGGTTGCGCCGGGTCCCCCAGCAGTGCCGGCCCGCCGGCGCCACATTCAACTTCTGGCCAGGCTTTACAGGAATTGGGACCTGCAGCCCGCCATGACTGACTCCATGCATGTGGTGGGCTCCCGCACGGCCTGAGCCTCCCCGAGGGGCTCCACCCCTTGCTCCGTGGCCCTGGTCCCATCCACAGCCCAGGGGCTGAGGAGTGCAGGTGCTGCTGGGGACTGGCAGCAGCTCTGCCTGCAGCCCTAGTGCAGGATCCACTGGGTGAAGCCAGCTGGGCTCCTGAACTGGATGGGGACTTGAAGAACTTTTATATCTAAGAGGAGAATCCTATGTGCACCAATTAGCACTCTGTGTCTAGCTCAGGGTTTGTAAATACACCAGTCAGCACCCTGTGTCTAGCTCAGGGTTTGTGAATCCACCAATTGGTACTCTGTATCTAGCTAAACTAGTGGAGACTTGGAGGACTAGCACTCTGTGACTCTGTGTCTAGCTCAAGGATTGTAAATGTACCAATCAGCACTCTGTCAAATCGGACCAATCAGCTCTCTGTAAAGTGGACCAATCAGCTTTCTGTAAAATGGACCAATCAGCAGGATGTGGGTGGGGCCAGATAAGGAAATTAAAGCAGGCTGCCCACCCCAGCAGTGGCAACTTACTCTGGTACTCTTCCACACTGTGGAAGCTTTGTTGTATCCCTCTTTGCAATAAATCTTGCTGCTGCTCACTCTTTGGGTCCAGGCTGCCTTAATGAGCTGTAACACTGCGAAGGTCTGTAGCTTCACTTCTGAAGTCAGCGAGACCACGAACCCACCGGGAAGAATGAACAGCTACAGACGTGCTGCCTTTAAGAGCTGTAACACTCACCACAAAGGTCTGCAGCTTTACTCCTGACAGCGAGACCACGAACCCACCAGAAGGAAGAAGCTCCAGACACATCTGAACGTCTGAAGGAACAAACTACAGACACACTATCTTTAAGAGCTGTAACACTCACAGCGAGGGTCCGCGGCTTCGTTCTTGAAATCAGTGAGACCAAGAACCCACCAATTCTGGACACAACACCACAGAAATATAAACTACCATCAGAGAATACTAAAAACACCTCTATGCAAATAAACTAGAAAATCTAGAAGATATGGATACATTTCTGGACACATATGCTCTCCCAAGACTAAATCAGGAAGAAGTTGAATCCCTGAATAGACCAATAACAAGTTCTGAAATGGAGGCAGTAACAAATAGCCTACTAACCAAAAAAAGCCCAGAACCAGATCAATTTACAGCCAAATTCTATCAGAGGTACAAAGAGGAGCTGGCACCATTCCTTCCTTCTGAAACTATTCCGAACAATCAAAAAGGACGGACTCCTCCCTAACTCATTTCATGAAGCCAGCATCATCCTGATACCAAAACTGGGAAGAGATACAATGAAAAAAGAAAACTTCAAGCCAATATCCCTGATAAACATCAATGCAAAAATCCTCAGTAAAATACTGGCAAACCAAATCCAGCAGCACATCAAAAAACTTATCCACCATGATCAAGTGGGCTTCATTCCTGGGGTGCAAGGCTGGCTTAACATCCTTTATTGATGTCAATAATATTACCAAGGCTGCCAAATCAATAAACGAAATCCATCACATAAACAGAACCAAAGACAAAAATCACGATTATCTCAGTAGATGCAGAAAAAGCCTTTGATAAAATTCAACATCCCTTCATGTTAAAATCTCTCAATAAACTAGGTATTGATGGAACATATCTCAAAATAATAGCTATTTATGACAAACTCATAGCCAATATCATATTGAATGGGCAAAAGCTAGAAGCATTCCCTTCAAAAACCAGTAAAGACAAGGATGCCCTCTCTCACCACTCCTATTCAACATAGTATTGGAAGTTCTGGCCAGGGCAATCTGGCAAGAGAAAGAAATAAAGCGTATTCAAATAGGAAGAGAGGAAGTCAAATTGTCTCTGTTTGCAGACAACATGATTTTATATTTAGCAAACCCATCATCTCAGCCCAAAAACTCCTTAAACTGATAAGCAACTTCAGCAGAGACTCAGGGTACAAAATAAATGTGCAAAAATCGCAAGCATTCCTTTACATTAACAATAGACAGAGAGCCACTCCCATTCACAAGTGCTACAAAGAGAATAAAATACCTAGGAATACAGCTAACAAGGGATGTGAAGAACCTCTTCAAGGAGAACTACAAACCACTGCTCAAGGATATAAGAGAGGACAAAAACAAATGAAGAAATATTTCATCCTCATGGATAGGAAGAATCAATGTCTTGAAAATGGCCATACTACCCAAAGTAATTTATAGATTCATTGCTATTCTCATCAAACTACCATTGACATTCTTCACAGAATTAGAAAACACTACTTTAAATTTCATATAGAATCAAAGAAAACCCTGTATGGCCAAGACAATCCTAAGCAAAAAGAACAAAGCTGGAGGCAACATGCTACCTGACTTCAAACTATACTACAAGATGACAGTATCCAAAACAGCACGGCACTGGTACCAAAACAGATGTACAGACCAATGGAACAGAACGGAGACCTCAGAAATAACACCACACATCTACAACCATCTGACCTTTGACAAACCTGACAAAAACAAGCAATGGGGAAAAGATCTCCTTTTTAATAAATGGTACTGGGAAAACTGGCTAGCCATATGCAGAAAACAGAAACTGGACCCCTTCCTTACACCTTATACAAAAATTACCTCAAGATGGATTGAAGGCTTAAATGTAAAACCCCAAACCAGAAAAACTCCAGAAGAAAACCTAGACAATACCATTTAGAACATAGGCATGGGCAAAGACTTCATGACAAAAACACCAAAATCAATTGCAACAAAAGCAAAATTGACAAATGGGATCTAATTAAACTAAAGAGCTTCTGCACAGCAAAATAAACTATCATCAGAGTGAACAAGCAACCTGCAAAATGGGAGAACATTTTTGCAATCTACCCATCTGACAAAGGTCTAATAACTAGAATTTACAAGGAACTTAAACAAATTTACAAGAAAAAAACAACCCCATCAAAAAGTAGGCAAAGGATAGGAACAGATCTTCTCAAAAGAAGACACTTATGCAGCCAACATACATAGAAAAAAAGCTCATCACCACTGATCTTTAGAGAAATGCAAATCAAAACCACAGTGAGATACCATTTCACGCCAGTCAGAATGGTGACTATTAAAAAGTCAAGAAACAATAGATGCTGGCGAGGCTGTGGAGAAATAGGAACACTTTTACACTGTTGGTGGGAATGTAAGTTAGTTCAACCATTGTGGAAGACAGTATGGGGATTCCTCAAGGATCTAGAACCAGAAATACCACTTGACCCAGCAATTCCATTACTGGGTATATACCCAAAGGAATATAAATAATTCTACTATAAAGACACATGCACATGTATGTTTACTGCAGCACTGTTCACAATAGCAAAGTCATGGAACCAACCCAAATTCCTATCAATGATAGACTGGATAAAGAAAATGTGGTACATGTACACTATGAAATACTACACAGGCGTAAAAAGGAATGAGATCTTGTCCTTTGCAGAGACATGGTTGAAGCTGGAAGCCATCATTCTCAGCAAACTAACACAGCAACAGAAAACTAAACACCACATATTCTCACTCATAAGTGGCAGTTGAACAATGAGAATACATGGACACAGGGAGGGGAACAACACACACCAGGGTCTCTTGTGGAGTGGGAGGCAAGGGGAGGGAACTTAGAGAACAGGTTGATACATGCAGCAAACCACCATGGCACATGTATACCTATGTAACGAACCTGCACATTCTGCACACATATCCCAGAACTTAAAGTAAAATTTAAAAAANCCTATCATGATAGACTGGATAAAGAAAATGTGGTACATGTACACTATGAAATACTACACAGGCGTAAAAGGAATGAGATCTTGTCCTTTGCAGAGACATGGTTGAAGCTGGAAGCCATCATTCTCAGCAAACTAACACAGCAACAGAAAACTAAACACCACATATTCTCACTCATAAGTGGCAGTTGAACAATGAGAATACATGGACACAGGGAGGGGAACAACACACACCAGGGTCTCTTGTGGAGTGGGAGGCAAGGGGAGGGAACTTAGAGAACAGGTTGATACATGCAGCAAACCACCATGGCACATGTATACCTATGTAACGAACCTGCACATTCTGCACACATATCCCAGAACTTAAAGTAAAATTTAAAAAATAAAATAAAATTTAAAAAAAGAAAAAAATTCAATTTATAATTTAAAATCTCCCCCAAACAGAAATCTCCAAGCTGAGATGGTGTCACTGGAGAATTCTACTAAACATTTAAGAATTTATACCAACTCTGCAATCTCTTCCAGTGTTTAATTATGTGCCAGGAATGGCTCCAATTGTTTTACATGTCTCAACTCATTTAATCCTTTCAACAACCCCACAAAGTAGGCACTATTATTACTCCCTCACATATGAGGAAAATGAAACCCAAAGAGCTTAAATAACACAGCTAGTACACAGCACTGCCAGGATTCCAGTTTAGCTCCTGGCTCCTAAGCTCTTATTCTCACCCACCACATTATGCAATCCCTAAATTTCACAGAGCTTGGTTTGTGGCCATTGCTCAAAAAATATTGGAATCAAATCAAATGCTAAGATTTCTTAAGTTTTCATCTTAATCTATTACCAAATTTTCAAATTTCACTTTTATAACAGGAAATTCAGATCTGACCAGGATATACTATTTCAACAAAGAAGTTGGGATACTACCATATTTGCCATTCTTAATGGAAATATGTGCATTTTGTAAATTTTCAAAAAGGTTATTCCTGCTGGCAACTGCCATACAATTCCCATTCAGATAACAGTTAAAATATATCTGAGAGAATAAACCAGAAAAGAGGTTTGGTTTTGGAAATGGTAAGAGCATCACTAAAGTAGAACCAGCTGCACCAATATAATTACAAGAATCAAGAACCACAACACAACTTCATTAATTTTTTCCATTGTGTTTCTTACTTTACCCCTTCAAGACTAATTGTACCAACTCCCATTGATTTTAACAAGCACCCTGGATTAAACACTGTAGACTGACTGGTTAGAGATGTTGCGGTATATAGGTATATCTGAACTGCCTCCATTTAGGAAAAACTGGTATGTTACAAGCATTATATTGACAAATTACATTCTTTTCTGACCAGGAAAACAAAAGAGGAAATAGTGTTGCCCAAACACATACACTACAGGAAAAATCATCGAGAATTTAATGTTCAATAAATTCTCATTATATTTCTATATAGGACTTCTTTCTCAACTAAGAGCTTTAGTAACCAAGAGCTCTATATTAACTCAGTATTCAAAATAACCCATGATGCTGCTGATGGCAAGGCTTACCCAGACTTCCTGGATATGCTGCGAGAACATAGGCTGATTCTGCAGAACATGGAAATTCTAGGAGTTCCAGTGACTGGGGGGTGGCCTCAATCAGGGTTTCTCCAACTTTTCCAAGAGACCCCAGGTCCCTACCAGCAGAATAGAGCTCTGCAGCATTTGGCAACATACTGATCGCAAGTAATTGTATTAGGCTGAACCATATGCAATTGCCATTCTTTGGTATTTCCATTACATTCAACCAACCAGAACACTTGCTGTGTGTTAGGCAGCACTCCAAGCATTTCCAGTGCCCCAAACACAATTTGTCTCACTTTTTAAAAATTGAGAATCCATTCCAATTTTACTTTCTACAAAATCATTTGCCTGTTGTAATATAAAAATACTATTTTCCACAAAGCTTTGAGAAAAATTAATGCTCCAAAAGAAGAGTTTTTGGGCCAGGCGCGGTGGCTCACGCCTGTAATCCCAGCACTTTGGGAGGCTGAGGCGGGTGGATCACCTGAGGTTAGGAGTTTAACACCAGCCTGTCCAACATGGTGAAACCCCGTCTCTACTAAAAATAAAAAATTAGCTGGGCATGGTAGCGGGTGCCTGTAATCCCAGCTACTAGGGAGGCTGAGGCAGGAAAACCGCTTGAATACAGGAAGCGGAGGTTGCGGTGAGCCAATATCGTGCCATTGCGCTCCAGCCTGGGTGACAAGAGTGAAATTCCATCTCAAAAAAGAAGAGTTTTTGTCAGTCTATCTTGGGACTTAACACACCCCTCACAGAGATGACTGCAGATCCCTAAGAGAAACCCCCCAGAAAGAGGTTTCAGAGGTAGACCAGCAGAAAACTACATGTCTAGCTGACTCCTCGCTCTTCCCCAATACTTCTCTGCAAAACCCTTTCCTTTAATAAGGCTCAAAAAACATTGTTAGCATTTATTTTTCCAAGAAGAAATGATTCTCATAGTACTTGACAGAACAATTAACACCTAAAGAAATAAGTTACAATGCTAGCTTCTGAGTTCACACATACAGAAAGACTACTTTCCATACTGGAATAGCTCCAATTGTAATCTGATGCATACTGTTTAATGCAATCTGAAACTATAATTTAAAATTGTGGCCATCAAGTGCCACTAATGCAACTCCAAGTTTTTTAAGGGCTTTATGTCCAATCACCAAGAAACTAGCAGAAAAGCGTCATTAAACTCTTTTTTTGCCGCACCTAAAGATACGCTGGGTGCAGGGTTGGGGGGGCAGGATTGAACTGAACACCATAGACCTCCATGCTACATTCTCCAATTCTCTAAAATGTCATTTGTGAAAGAAAATATCAGACAATAGAGGTTTTCCTCAGTCACCCTCATCTAATCAGTGACAGCTATGACCTTGGTAGGGTTCTCCGTTTCTTTCTCCCTCTCCTCACCCCATATCCTGTCGCCATTTACAATAACTATATTTTGGGGGTGATTCATTCATTAAACCCTTCCTGTCTGCTTTCTGTAAGCCTCCTGTCCTGGGGCCCATGGAATTGATTTTTTGTTTTTTTCTCTGATTGACCAAGAATGACTTTGGTTTCCACAAGACTAATGACTGCATTCTTAAACAAACCCGAATGAAAGAAGGGGCTTCAGTCCAGAAAATAATTTCCCTACAAACCACTGAAGAAACTGGCAGTGCAGTAATTTTAAAGTTTGAACAATTGATGAGTTTTCAAATGTAGGGAGACACCTAAACTCAAAATGGGAAAACAAAAACATGCAATTGGACAAGTTTGCATTTTCTCCTTTGTCATCGGATCTAAAAGTTTATCCTGGCACCGGCACAAAGAAGTAATGATTCCATCAGCAGCCTAACAGATGGCAGGCACGAAATGGCTCTAACCTTCTCTGAGAATGCTGGAGAATAGCTCCGTGGAGTTTAATTTAACAGGATAGTGGCTGCTATTTTCTCTCTGCTGCCTCTTGCACAGCATGCAGTCCACAGCTACATCTTAAGGTCCAGCAGTGCAGTTACTCAGGTTAACCCTTCAAGACAATCAAGGGTCTGGAGTTACTGTGGGATCCTTTTTGTCCATGGGATTCTGTTCCAACAAATGCAACTTAAAACTTTTGATCATAACAAAACGGGCTGTGCAAGAAGTAGTATTTTTAGAATCTCTTTTCTTCTATTAGCATTTAAGAGGCACTGGAACACTTTTTTCTAGGACAGTAACTTGTATTTTTCTGAAGGACTTGAGGTAAAACACTAGAAGGGAGAGCTCTTTTGTCTCAAACTTCCCTCTCCAGCAAGCTTCCTAAGGGTTACTACTGATAAGAGAATATCATGACTTCCTGCTTTGGTAGGAATCACTGCCCACGGCTTCAGGATCACCTTGGGAGCTATATGCAACCCTCATGCTGGAGCCTGCATCAGACCAGCAACCCCGACCAATAAACCAGAAAGAATCTCTGAGGGTGAGACCCTGGCATCAGTGTTTTTAAAGTTCCCTGGATTTTACCAATTGACAGCTAAGGTATAAAATACTGCATTTAAAATTTTGAAGACAGCATTTCAAACTTCTGTAAGTTAAGTTTCTTTGAGTTAACTTCTCTTCTGATTTTGCCATTCTTAGGACTCTTCCTTTCCACCTTCCTCAGTCTTTCCAAGGCTTGTGTTGAGGTTCTGGGACTTGCAGGACTAGCCCACACAAGTCAGCATGCTACCCTCCTACCCTGAGACATCAGGGAATCACTGCTGATACTGCAGCCTGAATTCAAGGATGTCCTCAAACCAGGCTGTAACCATCTGAACAGCTTGAAGGTAAAAAAACTTTTATACCTCAATGTCCTGTACCCTACAATTTGTGTACTGCAAAGCTCCTATCTGACTCAGATGATGTGGTCTCATGCAGCCAGCTCCACCCTTCTGTATATAAGGCTGGTCTAGAGAGAAACTGTTATCTTACCAAAGGTATAACATGCACTTCACTCACTCAGACATTATCATTCACAACCGTGCATTTGCTGGTGAGCTTTGGGGCCGCCAACCTATGCGTTTCTGCTGATCTCTCCACTGTGCATCCTATGCTGATTTTTCTTCCGCATCCTTTAAATAAGTAATCATTGTTTGATATACCCAAGAGGTAACTGTGTCTGGTCTTACCATCAATTGGTTCCCACTACTGCCATCTGTCAGTGCACGGAATCTTTTAAAAATTCATGGAAAATGCATATTATGAAAAACTATGCATGAATTTCAATTTTTTTTCACCAAAATAAACTCATACTCAGTTGTTATAATATGTCTAAACAGGATCTACTTTGAGGCACTAAGGAAGCTAAAACATTAGTTTGAAAAGAACCTCTACCAGAGCAACATAAATTTTGCTAAGATTGAAAGAAAAACATCAAATTTATGGTGAAGCCTGGGATGAATGATGAAATCATTGATGTCTTACAATTCTGCAAAGAAATCAGCAGTTTACAAGTGGATAGCTCATTTTAAGAAGGGACCAGATGATGCTGAAGATGAACCCTACAGTGGCAGACCATCCACATCATTTACAAGGAAAAAAAAAAACTTGTTTGTGCCCCAATTGAAGAGGAGGGCAATTAGCAGAAGCAATAACCAACACCATAGACATCTCAATTGGTTCAACTTATACAATTCTGACTGAAAAAGTAATGTTGAGCAAACTCTACACTCAATGAGTGTAAAAATCATTGCGCCCAGATCAGGTGCAGACAAGAGTGGAGCTTTCCATGGCAATTTTAAACAGGTAAGATCAAGATCCTGAAGCATTTCTTCAAAGAATTGCACAAGGAGATGAAACATGGTTTTAGCAGTACAATCCTGAAGACAAACCACAATCATGCCAATGGCTACCAAGAGGTAGAAGTGGACCAGTCAAAACACAAGCAGACTGGTCCAGAGCAAAGGTCATGGCAACCGTCTTTTGGGATGCTCAGGGCATTTTGCTTATTGACTTTCTGGAGGGCAAACAACAACATCTGCTTATTGTGAGGGTATTTTGAGAAAGTTAGCCAAAGCTTTAGCAGAAAGACACCCAGGAAAGCTTCATCAGAGGCCTTCTCCACAATAATGCTCCTGCTCATTCCTCTCATCAGACAAAAGACAATTTTGTGACAGTTTTCATGGGAAATCATTAGGCATCCACCTTACAGTCCTGGCTTGGATCCCTCTGACTTTTTTTGTTTTTTTTCTTTCTCTTTTCTTTTTTTTTTTTTTTTTTTTTTTTTTTTTTTTGAGACTGAGTCTTGCTCTATCACCCACGCTGGAGTGCAGAGTGCAGTGGTGCAATCTTGGCTCACTGCAAGCTCCGTCTCCCAGGTTCATGCCACTCTCCTGCCTCAGCCTCCAGAGTAGGTGGGACTACAGGTGCCCACTACCACACCTGGCTAATTTTTTTTTTGTATTTTTAGTATAGGTGGGGTTTCACTGTGTTAGCCAGAATGGTCTCGATCTCCTGACCTCATGTTCTGCCCACCTTGTCCTCCCAAAGTGCTGGAATTACAGGTGTGAGCCGCTGCGCCCAGCCCCTTTTTTGTTTTCTAATCTTAAAAGAAACCTTTAAAGGCAACCAATTTTTCTTCAGTTAATAATGTAAAAAAGACTGCATTGACATGGTTAAATTTCCAAGACCCTCAGTTCTTTAGGGATGGACTAAATGGCTGGTATCATTGCTTTAAAAGTGTCTTGAACTTGATAGAACTTATTTTGATAAATAAAGTTTATAATCTTTTAATCCCATTTTCTATGAACTTTTAAAGCCCCCTCATATAATGATAGAAACCTTCTAGTGATGCACTGGATCAAGTCAAAAGAGAAAACAAATCCTGCCATTTTTGGGCACATAGCAGATGCTCAATAAATGCTGGCTGAACTTAGGACTCTACTCCTAAAGGGTCATCACCACACCTGGACTCTAGCAAAGGAAGGGCATTAACAGGGCATGGACAAGGTATTCTGGTAACAAGACACGGAAACCAGCCCAAACACATTCAAGTAAAAAGAGGACAAATTAAAGGATAAATATGAAACATGGAAATAAAGTACAGAAAATAGAGCTGAGCCTTACAGGCCAACAAGGAGCTACTCTCTCTCTCCTTCACCCTTTGGGAACACCTGGCTTCATTCTGTTTGTCCATGTTGGGCTTCATGACTTCTCCCTCTACGGATCCTGGTCCTTTGTTCCATTAGCACATGGCCTACCCAGGTCACTCAATAATGGTGGCCTCTGCTTATTTCTGGGAGAAACTCTAATGTCTCACCTTGAGGGAAGGCAGGGAGCTAACGTCATATGGTCAGGATAATACCCTCATCTGGGGCAGCTGAAAAGGACTAGGATTATTACTACTAATGATAACCATAAGCTCGGCTGAGAGATGGGATACCCCCCCAAATTAGAATGTACACATAAATATTAGGTTGTAACAACTTTATTTCAGAATGATTGCAGGAAGGAATTTCATAGGTAAATAACTGATTTATAGCTCTATATCACAATAACAGTGAATCAGAAACACTTCATCCCACACAAAAACTTGGCCTGAGAATTTTTTGAGTTTTAATCCTCTTAAGTTTCACATTATAGAACTGAATACACGAAAACACTAACACAACTGTGGGAGACAATGGTTTATTGATCAAGAGAAATTATTTCTAGCAATATCTCAGTTGCCATGAGGTCACAAATATGACAACTGCAGATGAGGATGAAGAAGTGAGTTAGAGGAAGGGAGTTAAGCCACTACAATAATGCCACCAAGTCAGTGTAGCAAAGTACATTCATTTTTATTGCTAGAACAGCCTTTCAAAACCTCATTCAAATCCTCTCTACTGTTACTCAACATATAGTATGTAGTTACACAATTTCCCAACCCCAGGGCAAATTAGAGAAAGGTTCCTAGAAGTAGACACAGTAATGGGAGAGACAAACGACAGATAAAAGTGAGGGAAAAGAAAAACTCTAAAAAACCATGGTAGAACCCAAAGAGAAAACATATCTGGAGCCTTCAGTGTAGGGACTTTAACAAAACTAAGTAGGACCTGAAAGAATTAAAAACATACATGACGACTCTGAAAAGATTTAATTATCCCCAGTAGACTGTGTTTGCAAAAGCAGAGAAATGTATACTAAATTAAGAAATAGTTTGACGTAAATGATTGAAATAAAGCAAAAAAGATGCGTAATTTAAAAGAATAACCTTGAGTTTTCTACACCATGCACCCTACAATTCCTCACCATTATTGCGGAATATCAGTACATATATACTGCTTATAAAATACACACAGTAGTTCATAGAAAAAGAATACAGCACCTTTTTCATCCATATATGATTGAAACTATAAAAACCCCTTCCTGGTAAAAGCACCTCAATCATACAGTGATAGTTCAAGTCAGCTTCTCTCTGCATAAGAACTTTATACTGTGTCCTGAGTGATCAACTGAAATTCCATGAATCAGAATCGCTGGGGAAAGGGCCTGAGAACTTGCACTTTAGCACATTTCCCCAGAGATTTCCGGTACATGGGAAGTCTGAGAATCACAGGGTGAATCATTGCCTTGAAGACAGGAGGAGACTGTCCAGGTCTGTGAATTAACCCTTTCCCACTCTTGTTTCTAGTGTGCCCAATAAGGCTGTACTCCTGCTTCTGACATTTCTTAAGCTACACGGTACAGAATAAAAAACATGGACTTCTAAATGTTTTATCACAAAACATACAATTTTTAAAAAATTAACAAGCCCTAATTAATTCCAAAAAGAGGACAGACACAGCGGCTCATGCCTGTAATCCCAGCACTTTGGGAGGCAGAGGCAGGAGGATCATTTGAGGCCAGAAGCTCAAGACTAGCCTGATCAACATAGTGAGATCCTATCTCAAAAAAAAAAAGGAAATGGAAAAAAATAAAAAGATACCATAAGATTTCTTAGCCATATATGTGAAGCTGGAAGCAATAGCTGCCTGCAGGGGGAAAAATACTGAGTGAGGAAAAGTAATCCCTGAGGATTATTTAGGAATGAGGAGGAAGATACATCTAAAAGTAGTCTTGGAGGAGAGGTAGAATGCAGCGTGCATCCAGAATACAAAAATGCAAATCTATTACAGCTTGGCCAGGATGTTTAGGCCTGTCCTTAACACTCTGGAAGCAGAGGCTAAAAACTACTGGCTGCAAACATGTTGTTGTTGTTGTTTTTTTTTTTTTTTTTTTTGCCCAGCCCAATTTTTAAACAATTTTTAATTTGTTTCCAGTAAAAAACTGCGAGATTTTTTTTTTTAATTTTGTCTTTTCTTAGAAAAGTGGAAATAGGAAGTACTAAAAAAAAGACCAGCGACACAACCACACTGTGCTGGAACAGGGCAAAAGCTGCCTACCTTTAGTCAGGTATGTGCTCCCAATGGTGTCACCTCAGGGGCCCCAGCCTGCCTCCCTCTTCAGACCAGCTGCCTGATCCCTGCAAGCATAACCATTGGCCACCCCTGCACACAAGGCAGAAATTCAACCTCTCTGTGCCTCACTCTATTTCTAATAAAAAAATTCCTGCTATAAAGATCCTTTCCAACCACAGAGATATTTAAAAAAAAATTAGATAATGTCTGCAAATACCTAGAAGTCATTGTAGTGTTCTTAGCTGCCCACTGAAATTACCTAAGGAGTTTTTTTAAATCCTGATGTCTTGGTTCTACTATCTGAGATTCTGGTTTCTTGGTCTGGGAAGCAACCCAGGAATCAGAATTGCAGAAAGCTCCCCAAGCAATCCTAACAGACAGCCAAGCTTGAGAACTCCTCCCTTCAGATGGGAGTCGTTGAGTGTGAAGGGTTAAACTTACTCTAATGTCAACCTCCAAATACAAATTTCTTGTCTCTCACCTCCACAATAATTTTCATCACCTCTTATTTTTGGAAATAGGCTATTACTCCAAAAGCCTACCAAATGCCATTTACAAGGTGGAAAAAAAGGTCAAAGTGTGTTTTAGTTTCTACCATTATTTTTCCCTCCAACACAATTGAAGAATGGAAACACTATGAAGCTGAAAAGAAATTCAGAGACAAAATTCAGGCAGCACGAAGAGCTCAGATACAATAAGAAGAGGCTCACAGTGGCAAGCTTGTATGAAAAAATGCAATTGCTTTGAAATTCATCAATGAATTACATGGAAATTTTTTCAGACATTTTTTCAGTTCAACCATTGTGGAAGACAGTGTGGTGATTCCTCGAGGATCTAGAACTAGAAATACAATTTGACCCAGCCATCCCATTACTGGGTATACACCCAAAGGATTATAAATCATGCTGCTATAAAGACATATGCACACATATGTTTATTGCGGCACTATTCACAATAGCAAACACTTGGAACCAACCCAAATGTCCATCAATGACAGACTGGATTAAGAAAATGTGGCACATATACACCAGGGAAGACTATGCAGCCAGAAAAAAGGATGAGTTTGCGTCCTTTGTAGGGACATGGATGCAGCTGGAAACCATCATTCTCAGCAAATAATCGCAATAACAGAAAACCAAACACCGCATATTCTCACTCATAGGTGGGAATTGAATAATGAGATCACTTGGACACAGGAAGGGGAACATCACACACCAGGGCCTGTTGTGGGGTGGTGGGAGCATGGAGGGATAGCATTAGGAGATATAACTAATGTAAATGACGAGTTAATGGGTGCAGCACACCAACATGACACATGTATACATATGTAACAAACCTGCACGTTGTGCACATGTACCCTAGAACACAAAGTGTAATAAAAAAAAAAATTCCCCAAGACTCTCCAATAATGGCCAGATTTTTTGTTGTTGTTGTTGCTTTTTTTTTTTTTTTTTTTTTTTTTTTTTTTTTTTGAGATGAAGTATTGCTCTGTCATCCAGGTTGGAGTGCAGTGGCACAATCTCAGCTCACTGCAACCTTTACCTCCCAGGTTCAAGCAATTCTCCTGCCTCAGCCTCCTGAGTAGCTGGGATTACAGGCATACACCACCACGACCAGCTAATGTTTTTGTATTTGTAGTAGAGACAGGGTTTCACCATATTGGCCAGGCTGGTCTTGAACTTCTGACCTTGTGATCCACCCGCTTCAGCCTCCCAAAGTGCTGAGATTACAGGCATGAGCCACCACGTGCTGCCCTGATTTTTATCTTAAGAAGGTGAATTCCAAATTATTACCTCTCTTGAAGATTTTTTAGATAGTATGTATTATATTTTGGCTTCTGATCACGAGAAATGCAAACTACTGCCATCTAAGTTTCAAACAGTAGTACCACCTTACATTACAGTTGAAAAGTACATTTGCAAAATGTTTGACATAATAATGGCTTCCATTTCCTGGTCTTCTACTATGCACCAGGCGTCATGCTAGGTGCTTCATAGGCATGATCTCTGATCAGTTCAACAATCTCACAAAGTTAATTCTATCATCTTGTTTCACAAACTTTTTTTTTTTTTTTTTTTTTTTTTTTTGAGACGGAGTCTCGCTCTGTCGCCCAGGCTGGAGTGCAGTGGCCAGATCTCAGCTCACTGCAAGCTCCACCTCCCGGGTTCCCGCCATTCTCCTGCCTCAGCCTCCAGACACAAATTTTTTTAAATGAGGTTCAGAAAGATTTAAAATTTTGTTCATGATCACTGAGCGAGTAGGTGCCAGCCCTTGGATTCAATCCCAGGTCTGTCCGTTGACTTAAAAACCTACACAAAATTACTTTCTTTAATCATCATAACGCATTGGTGGAAAGACTTGTGCCTGATTATCCCCATTTGCCCAATAAAAAACAGAGAGGTTAATGATTTGCTCCACATCACAGGATGAATTAGCAGACAAGAAACTGCCTTCCCACTCTTCATTTCATGTTCTTTTCAGAGGACCAACTCACAGTTTACATGTTACATTCTAAAAGCTATACTAATGGCAGTTACATATTACTTATGGGTAGGATAAAAATCTCCTGATTTCTGAGAATCTTAAACATTGTTATAAATATGGCTTAGCTTCAACATAAGTCTGGTACATTCCTGTTTGTTCCAGTCCATGCATGAATCAGGTACCAGTTTCAACTCCCTTATTGGTTCCAGAATCCACTCACAAATCCTATGAACAATGGTGCTGATAACATAAGGGCACAAGCACCCTCTCCAGGCCTTTATCCTGTCCCTAGCTGCCCTCACACCATCACCAGACAACCAGCAGCACACCCTGAGGAAGGGCACACATCATCTTACACGGGTCTTTTTCCCTTTATTTGTAAAATTATAAAGAGATTGTGTCATAAAAATCCAGCAAGAAGGTCTCATCTCCCTGAGTTCCACCATTCGAAGCAGGATCCCAGAGGAGGGTATCATTTTATGGCCTGGCAAGAAAGTCTTCTCTTCTTGAAGCTGCCGACACTGTATCCTCAAACCTGTATTCCAGAAACTGTATCTGTGATGTGTTGTGGTCAAGAAGTGACTCTCAAAAATAAAAAATAAAAATAAAAAAGTGGACATGGATACAGCTGTCCTGCAAGAGAAAGCAAACAGGCTTTATCACCTCATAAACATGTCTCACCAATCAATACTTATTTGCCCTCTTTTCTGAAGCAACTCTTTAGAGTCCACTTGAATTCTATCACTACGGATAATTCTTGAAATTGCATTTCTCCCTCCTAATGATCTTCAAACAAGGCAAGCACTTCATTTTATTAAGTCCAACTACCCAAAGGAGCTGGTTCAGAGAAGAGTTAAGATATAGCTAAAATTGAGGTCTTAATCATTCCAATGTGATAGAAGTCTGCTATGCTGTCAAATCTCAACAAGCCTGATCTCCCAACTGCCAGTGGCAAGAACAGACAGATGTCAGGGTTATTTGTTTTATTCAAAAATGACAAGAAATCAAAAATCTATCAAATGGATGTGTCAACAGCAACGCCACAAGCATATTGGTTAGTGAGATTTATGTGTCTCCATTTTGGCTCATGACAAAAATCACCTTCTAAGCTTTCTAATCTTCAAATGCCCACTTGGACATACAGGTCAGAGAGTTCTGTGAAGTATCTTTAATGTTAGGTACAATGTAGAACGTAGTCACTTCCTATGTGAATTTAAATTATGCAAATTTAAAATATGGCATGACATAAAAATATTAAATACTGTCTCCTTATGCACATTTCTGCAAATCCCACAAAACGTCTTTTAAGTATCAAAAATTGCAAAATTCCAAAGCTGGCAAATTGAGTAAATTATAAATAGCACCTACCCTACAGCCTCATCACAGTGCCACTTTATGTGCCAAACTAAATGCCTATATGTCTACTCCATTGTGTACGTGCATTGGAACTTTATGAGCAATTTTAGTGACCACTGTTGCTGGTATTTTAACTTTCTGTTATTATTTTAATACCTTTTTATGTCTTAATATAAAATCAGCCAAGTCTTCACAAAGTGTTGATGTTAGAGCTAATGCAAGAAAAACAAACTGTCAAACTGTATTTTAAAAGGCCAATCACCACAACACTCCTTGATGTTAATTTAGGACACTAACTCAGTAGGCAAAAATTTTCTTCCAGAACCAGACAGTAAATATTCTAGGCTTTGCAGCTGTAAGGTCACTGTTAATAACTATTCAACTCTGAGTTGTAGCTTAGAACATAGGAGCATAGTTGTGTTCCAATAAAACTTTATTTATAAAAGCAGGAAGCAGGATAAATTTGGTTTATAGGCTGTAGTTTTTTGATCTCTACTTTATTTTATTTATTAGCTATAGAGCTAATTTCCCCCACTTCTTTTAATGTAGCATTTTACAACTCATGAAAACAATAGTACCCCACCTACAACCACCCCTCCATTTTCCATACAGTTATTTGAGAAATTAAAAAGTTCCATTAAAATAGGCACATTTCAAACTTGAAAAACTCTGTAAGAATAGTCAAGAAAATGGGAAAAAAGTAAAGGAATAAGCTGGCAGCATTTGATGCAACATCAAATTGTAGATTTATGTGGTAAGAGTACATACATACATATACATATATTCCCTACTTTACAGTTACTCCTCTGAGAAAACTGGTCATGAATTTTGAGAGTTTGAATTATGTAAATCCTTCAGGAAATTTCATTGCATTGAATGCATTACATGCAACTGTCCTGTACTAAACTCCTTGTTATATTCAGACCTCGACCATTTCACTTAAGAGAGGAGAATAAGTTGCTTTTCACCAACAATACGATGTCCCAAGTTCATGGCTTAGCCCTCAACCACAGGACAAAAAAACAAACAACAATAACAAAACACACCAGCCTGGGCAATATAGGGAGACTTCATCTCTGCAGAAAAGGAAAAAATTAGCCAGGTGTGGTGTACACGCCTATGGTCCCAGCTACTAAGGGGGCTGAGGTATGAGGATTGCTTGAGCCCCAGAGGTCAAGGCTGTTATGAGCCGTGACTGCGCTACTACACCCCAGCCTAGGCAACAGAACAGCGAGACCCCGTCTCAAAATAAAACAAAACAAAACATAGAACATGGGTAGCAAGACAATAGGTAATGCTGTAAACTTGTTTAATTTACTCATCTTCACTACCAACAATTTAAATCCAAATCAATTTAAATCCAAATTGATTTAAAGTACAAGTTGATGTGAATCTCACCTCCCCTCTTTTCAACTGCATTTTCTCGAGGGTGGAGCCTGGCCACATTTAAGCAACAAAAAAGGGGGCAAACAAGAAGCTGAGATGCTAAAATCAGGGAAAAGCCATACAAAGAATATCATTCTTCCTATTAATCAAAAGTTGACCGAATACACGACAATAATATCTAACTCCTATTAGCTTTCTCAGTGCCCTGACATTTCATCTGTCTCTACCCAGAGATGTGAACTCATTTGAAACTGCCATTCTCAAAGTGTGGCCCCAGGACCAGGATCACCATCACCTGGAAATCTGTTAGAAACACAAATGCTCAGGCCCCATCTCAGACCTACTGAATCATGACTTGGGGAGCGGGGCCCACCAATCTGTGTTAAATCCTCCAGATGACTCAGATGCTCAAGACAGTTTCAAAACCACTAATTTGAAGTTTGAAGACCAATAGGTGTATACGTTTCCCATGGAAACGGAGACCCCTCATTCCTTCATTTACCTTGGAGCTGACTCGAGATCCCACCCCCGAGAGTAAGATGGGATCTGTGCCTAAGCATGCAAGTGCAAGAGGTGCTTAGTGAGCCTCACAAATATGCTAGCCGAGAAAAACAGGGAGATGTGGCCAAATTGTTCTCTATAATTTTCTAAGGAACAGGGTGGGTGTAGGAGTAAACCATATTTAGATCCAATTCCAGCATTTTATGAGCACCTGCTGTGTGTATGCCTATGCTAAATGAAATTATCCTGTTTAGCTTTTCCAGTAATAAAGGAATCTGTTAATATGTATTAAGTAGACAGAGGTTTAATATTAATCAAAATGGAGTCCAACCTGCAAATAAGCAGAAAGACTTTACAATTCTCCAAATGATGTTCATTCACAGGTCTGGAGAGCTTGCTTTGTACACCAAGGTGCTTGTATATGATGTTCCTTTTGCTTCTTTTTGGTTAACTGCTCTCAAATTTTATTGTTTATCACAATTAGAATACCAGGTTGCTTACACAAGACCACATGTCTCGATTAAACCAACACAAGAAAATTTGAGGTAATTCTACATTACCCAAGGCAAAGTTTGTTTTATTCAAAGGTTTCAACTCTCAGATGTTAAAAACCTAAGGCTGGCTGGGCACGGTGGCTCACGCCTGTAATCCTAGCACTTTGAGAGGCTGAGGCGGGTGGATCACAAGGTCAGGAGTTCAAGACCAGCCTGGCCAACATGGTGAAACCCCTTCTCTACTAAAAATACAAAAATTAGCCAGGCATGGTGGTACACACCTGTAGTTCCTGCTACTCAGGAGGCTGAGGCAGGAAAATCACTTGAACCCGGGAGGCAGAGGTGGCAGTGAGCCGAGGTCAGGCCACTGCACTCCAGCCTGGGCAACAGAGCAAGACTCCATCTCAAACAAACGAAAACAAAAAAACCTAAAGCCTATAAATTCTGTAAGATATAGATCTATCATACTCATTTATTTTGGGCTTTGATTCTCTCTTAAATAACTCTGTCCTACCCTTTCCACTATAAAGACCATTCTCCCTGATTTAGACAACAGAAATGTAGGGGGTGGGGATAAGGAGTTGAGTAATTCTGCAATCTCCCACTATCTGTTAACCCTATACCATTTGCCCTAGATTGGCACGTGCTTCAGCACGAGTGCTGTCTTCCTTCCATCCTGTGCCCATGGCAGACACTGTTAACCATCAAGGCGCTCTTACCCAGAGCCTGGGAATTACTCTCAAGACCTCAGAATCCCTTTCAATAGCATTTCAGGCAGCTACCCACAAACAGTGGAAATACAGATGACTAATAAGAGATATTTGTTTCACTGGCCAATCAACATGCCCCTTCCTTGTTTCTCTTCCTGCTCCAATTACACTTTTAAAGCCTTCCTTTGATTATTTTCAGAACAAAAACATTAAGCTTCGGTTAATCTGAGCTGCAGTCTTTACAAATCTATGACAGCTTGAGGCTCTCAATCATGGTAGATTGTGCAACAGTTTTAACAATTTGAATAGAGTTGTAACCCAGCATGTAATACAAAACTGCTCTGAAAATCAAAGAACCAAGTAAATAAAAGTACTGAAGAGATAAAACACCTGTGAAATAGTATTCTGTGCATATAACTGGGAAATGTGCAGCGTGAATAGCCCAGGGAGGCTGCTTTCGAATACCAGGCTGATAAGCATGAAAACATGGCTTGCGTGAATAATTCTGACTTTGCTTTTGGTACTCACTGATGATTCTTTATTCAGCTAAGGGGGCACCACACTGTTCCTTTAGTAGCATCTCCATGATTCTAATTCCCTATAGAAAGAAGGAAAAAATAAAATAAAATGCCCTATTTCACAAACAAGTACTTTTACATTTATCACAACCTTTTCCCTTCAAAGAATCCAGGTCATGGCCATATATTCATTTCAAAAAGGTAGGCTCATGGCCACACCTGACATTTTTATAATATTTTACTCAGCAATTTCACATACATTATCTCCACATTTGTTCAGAATCACTCAGCGACGTAGGCAGAACAGAGCTTACGATCTCCATTTTAAACATAGGAAAACAGCCCAAGAGTAGTTAAATAACTTCTTGAAAGTGGCCCTGCCAGAGCTAGAATGATAATGGCAGCAGTTAATATTCATTGAACATTTACAAATATGCTAGATTCACTGCTGGGGTTTTATGTGCATTACCTGGGGGTAGCGAGTGCTATGGTGTACCACTGAGATCCCTCCCAGAACTAAAACACTCCTTCCCTTTCCACCAACATTGTAGGCTGCAGCTGGCGCACAGACAACCTCAGTCAAAGGGAACTGCCTTATCTGAAGTCATGTCCCTCCAGGGGCAGCCTACAACATTGGATGACTGGTAGGTACAGGGGTATAAAGACCTGGCCCCTTCCCTTAATTTGGGACAACTCTGGGGAGCATCCAACCCTCAAAGCTCCCCAAGGGATCAGCTAAGACCTTTGTTTCAAGTGCATTGCAGTTCAAAAATCCCTTCCCATACCCCATGACAAGAATTGTTCGTGAGTGGGCTCTCCAATACCCCCTGCAGGCA
The DNA here is from genome assembly GCF_001698545.2 of Rhinopithecus bieti. Taxonomy (NCBI): domain Eukaryota; kingdom Metazoa; phylum Chordata; class Mammalia; order Primates; family Cercopithecidae; genus Rhinopithecus; species Rhinopithecus bieti. The sequence continues at coordinate 188,155 of NW_016803289.1, forward strand.
AATCTCAAATTGAGTCTGTGTCCCAAGAGCTGACACAGGACACCTTAATACACATAAAACCGCCAAATAACTACTATTCTTACCCACATTTTACTGATGAGGAAACAGAAACTCAAAGAGGTTTAAATAATTTGCCTGAAGTTACACAACTATTAAGTAATAAAGCCAGGGAAAGAGCATGGGCACCCTCTTCCTTTTCAAAGGCATCCATGAGCTTTCTTGCAATGTTCATTCTGCTACTGTCCATACCCACCTGTCTACTCAGTATCCTGTCCAGAAAAATTCTACCTTGGAAGAAAGAAGAAAGCAGAAATTCCTTTCCTCCTTAAAGGACAAGTTTTACAGACCAGAGGATAAACCTTCAAGTGGGAAGAGAGGGTTATGATGCGATTTACATAGTGGGGTCTCCAGGACATCAAAGTTGGATCCATGGGAAAGGGAGCCGCTATTTTCAGAGACCTGAGCCTGAGAATTATTGCAGATAATAATTATAAGGGGAACTTAAAATACAGATCCCCAGGCCCCTCCCAGGAAAATTCTGATTTAATGGGACTCAAGCAGGCACCACAGCTCTATGCCCTTAACAGGCACCCATAATTCATCTTATGATTAGACAGGGCTGTGAACATCAAGTGGTCCTGCAGGTACAAGGCAGAGATTTCCCACTTGGGATCTGAGACCAGGGATGGGGACAGAGGGTAATCAAAGTCATCACTAGAGAAGACAATAAAATATATTTAACACCAAAGTAGATTAAACTAAAATTAGTATTTCCTTGAGGATTCAGAAGGTCCTTCAGATTCTGCCCGGCCATCACCACAAATACTACCATTATCTTAGAAGGAAAAAGTATTACTGGATCTTGAGAGAATGCTGAGTAGTAAGGAGTGTTTGCTAAACCAAAGCAGTAAACCACAGGACCAGGAACACCACTCTCAGAGGTAGAAGACCTGAGTTCCAGTCACAACTCCACCAGTCATTCTGCTGGGTACCTTAGGCTGATCACTTTTACCAAGGAGTAACATAGACCACAGAGGTCAGGGCACTGGGAGGCAGATGGAATTAGTGCTTTCTATACCTAGCTACACTCTAGCCTTACTAGGGGAAGTCAAAAAAGAAAACAGATTCCCAAGAGTCTACCCAAGAGTGTGTTTGATTCAGTCAGAAATTTCAGGGTTCAGGCCTGAGTCTGAATGTGTATAACATACCTCATGTTGATAAGGACAGGTGGCAGGAAAATATTAGGTAGAAAAGGGCAGTCCCTGGTGAGGGCCACACCCTCAAGCCTAGACCTGTGGCCCAAAGTGAGAACATGCATTCCTGTTTTCCCACATGAATGTTGCCTTTTCCAAAACCACCCTGGCCCACCCCACCCCCCATCCTGTAACCCATAAAAACCCCAGGCCCCACCGGTGTAGTGGCAGAGTGGCAGAGGAGAGAGGAGAAGCAGCAGCTGTATATCAAAGAGAAGCAGCTTGATTTCAGAGGGATGGCTTGATGGCAGGACCTTGGAGAATTCAGCCAGGGATAGCCAAACTCCAGGGGAAGACCATCTTTCCACTCCATCCCCTTTCCAGCTCCCCATCCTGCTGAGAGCCACTTCCACTGCTCAGTAAAATCCTCCACATTCACCACACTTCAATTCATTCATGCCACCTGATTATTCCTGTACGCAGGACAAGGACCCGGGTGTGAGTGCAAAAGGCTGTCACACTGACCCTCCACTGAGCTGTTTAACACTTAAGCCACCCATGAATGACAAAGCTAAAAGAGCACACTATAACACACACCCTCTGGGGTTCTGGGGGTCACAGGCAACCTCTAGATGCTGCCACAGGCCCGCATAGAGTTCTGCTCCTGCTGGTTGCCTAGAAGCACTCATCCTGCACCTGCTCACCTGCACGCTCCCCCTCTTGCAAGGGGTTGAGAGCTGTTTGCTGACTAAATGAGCCAACCCCTTCATAAGTCATGGGAAAGGGTCAGGGAACTATCCCATTTAAATGTGATTCTGAAACACAATCAGTTCGTTTACTTGAATTTGTAAATAGCAACTTTACACCATCTCTTCCAACTCTGACAGTCTTGGAATTGATGAAATAGGTTATCCTTCATCATTTCTGAAGAGATAGTATATACTGTACTCTTAAGAGGTACCCGCCATTTAAATAATTAGGGGAGGCTGGGCGCAGTGGCTCACGCCTGTAATCCTATCCCTTTGGGAGGCTGAGGCAGGCAGATCATGAGGTCAAGAGATCGAGACCATCCTGGCCAACATGGTGAAACCCCGTCTCTACTAAAAAATACCAAAATTAGCCGGGCACAGTGGCAGGCGCCTGTAGTCCTAGCTACTCAGGAGTCTGAGGCAAGAGAAAGGCATGAACCCAGGAGGTGGAGCTTGCAGTGAGCCAAGATTGTGCCATTGCACTCCAGCCTGGGCCACAGAGCGAGACTCTATCTCAAAAAA
>NW_016803289.1:190662-194703 GCF_001698545.2 Rhinopithecus bieti
TGAAATAGGTTATCCTTCATCATTTCTGAAGAGATAGTATATACTGTACTCTTAAGAGGTACCCGCCATTTAAATAATTAGGGGAGGCTGGGCGCAGTGGCTCACGCCTGTAATCCTATCCCTTTGGGAGGCTGAGGCAGGCAGATCATGAGGTCAAGAGATCGAGACCATCCTGGCCAACATGGTGAAACCCCGTCTCTACTAAAAAATACCAAAAATTAGCCGGGCACAGTGGCAGGCGCCTGTAGTCCTAGCTACTCAGGAGTCTGAGGCAAGAGAAAGGCATGAACCCAGGAGGTGGAGCTTGCAGTGAGCCAAAATTGGGCCATTGCCCCCCCCCCGGGGCCACAAAGGGAGACCCTATCTCAAAAAAAAAAAAAAAAAAAAAATCTATTTGTTTATATATTCATTCATTCATTCATTTTAGCTCTAGGGAAAAAAAAAATGCTTGGCTGGGCATGGAGGCTCATGCCTGTAATCCCAGCACTTTGGGAGGCTGAGGCGGGTGGATCACTTGAGGTTAGGAGTTTGAGACCAGCCTGCCCAAAATAGTGAAATCCTGTCTCTACTAAAAATACAAAAATTAGCCAGATGTGGTGGTGCACACCTGTAGTCCCAGCTACTCGGGAGGCTGAGGCAGGAGAATTGCTTGAACCCACGAGGCAAAGGTTGCAGTGAGCCAAGATCACACCACTGCACTCCAGCCTGACGACAGAGTGAGACTCCATAAAAAAAAAAAAAAGAAAAGAATTAGGGGAAAGGGGATTGGGACCAAGGGATGAAACAACCAGTGAAATGAAATTTAACTAAATTCTTAACAGAAAACTTGAATTGTGCCCCTTTTTGTTCTTATTCCCTTAACAGATCCAGTTAACAAATATGTACTATGCACCTACTACATGCACTGGAGATTAAATGGTGAATGCACAAGATAGTTCCTGCCCTCATAGAGTTTATTTTACAGTCTAATAGATTCCAGAAAATTTTCATTCCCTCATTTCACTTTTTTATTCTAACAAATCTCTGGACAATAATTAAATGTCTTCTTTCTGTTTTCAGGAAGAATAAAAACTATCACATTAATTCTCTTTCAAGCTTTTTTTTTGCAGAGTAGATGCATAAATCCAGACAGGATGACTTTGAAATAAGAAAAGCACACTGCTTCCTTAGGAGGTAAGAACCTGCAAACTTTCCCATCCATCTAAATTAAGACCTCCACCACTTATTGAACTGAACACTAATTGACATAAGCGAAGACTGAGGTTTTCCTTGGGAATTGAAAGATGTTATTTATTGAATCAATTATGTTCACAGGGTGTCAGTTGATTTTTCTTTCCCTTTTTCCCCCCTTTCTTATACCACTTTAGTCTTTTTAAGCAGAACAGTTAGAAATGGAACATGGAGAATGGGGGCAGGGAGAGAGAGGCCAATAAAATGAATAAAAGAGAAAAAAACACCTAACAGGGAAGCTGCACCATGATTTAGTACCTCTCTTTGGTAAAGAAGGACCAAATCAAAGCCCCATCGATAGAGTTCTTTCAAATAAAGTTCCAACGCTTAAATCTCAACCCCCAGGAGATCAGGCTTAAAGGGGCTAAATTTACCCCACTTATCACACAATGATGCCTGAAATGCAGAACAAACATTAAGTGGATCTACCTTTATAGATAAGGCTTAAAAGCTTTTTGGACTGACAAACCATAAACCAGCTTGATTTTATTATTTCTTTCCCCTTTGAGATTTTTTTTCTCTATTACAAGGCTATCTTTCTCTATTTGCCAATGTACAGATAAGTGAGCTATCTCGCAGGTTCATTTCCCTAATACCAGAGCTGTGCTGACCAAATGTATCCCCACAAAGGAGACTCAGAGTCTTTCGGATTCAAAACACTTCACAAATTCTCCACTCTAAGAGTTTCTGAGAAATAACTGATTATTACTAAAAACACAAAACTTGTCTTAAGAGGAGTAGGAATAAGTTGAAACTATTCAACTTATTTATTTAATTTAGTGGCTAAATTCAAACAGTATATTTATTTTGTTATAAAACTGATCCTTCCTTGAGAAGCTCTGATTTATGTAGGAGGCTTGGAAGAGAGTAATATTAGACCGAACAAAAATTTTCTAAAGCAGTTCTCAAAAGGTACATCCACAGGGAGCTCTTAACAAAAGAGAATTGCTCACTTAATTATCAGTGATAAAAGATTGGTGCTAAAGACCCTCACTGGAAATAATGCTTTCTGGTGGGTCATGTCTTTGGAGTAAACACCATGAACTGATGCGCCCACTGTGTGTAATGAAGGGCAGGGAAGCTATGTGGAACAGGGATGCAGATAAGACAAGAAGCCTCTACACAAGGGGCCATTGGCCTCTTCAGAGGAAATAGAGGAATTAAAAATAACTGAAAGACAGATAGCCTCTGAGAAACACTATGCCTTTTAAAAGAAAAAAGTACAGTAATGTGCTGCTTGATGATGTTTCAGTCAATGACAGATAATATATATGATGGTGGTCCCACAGGACTGTACAGGAGCTGAAAAAATCCTATCACCTGATGACTTTGTAGCTGTCATAGCATCATAGCCCAACGCATTCCTCATGTATTTGTGGTGGCGTTGGCGTAAACAAACCTACTGCACTGCCAGTTGTATAAAAGTATAGCACATACAATTATAATATAATAATACTTGATAATGATGATAAATGACTATACAACTGGTTTATATATTTATTATGTTGTACTTTTTATTATTTTAGAATGTACTTCTTCTTATGAAAAAAAATTAACTATAGGGCCAGTCATGGTGGCACTTTGGGAGAAACGGAGGTGGGAGGATTGCTTAAGGTCAGGAGTTCAAGACCAGCCTTGGAAACATACTAAGCCGCCTTCTCTACAAAAAAAAAAAAAATTAATTAATTAGCCAGGTGCAGTGACATGAGCCTGTAGTCTTACCTACTTAGGATCACTTGAGTTCAAGAGTTTGAGGCTGCAGTGAACTATGATTATGCCACTGCACTACAGCCTGGGCAACAAAGTGAGAGACCCTGTCTCTGAAAAAAAGTTAACTGTAAAACAGCCTATGACAGGTCCTTCAGGAGGTATTCCAGAAGAAGACATTGTTATCACAGCAAATGACAGCTCCATGTTACTGCCCCTGAAGACTTTCCAATGGGACAAGATATGAAAGTGAAAGACAATGAAATTGATGATACTCACTCTGTGTAGGCCTAGGCTAATGTGTGAATTTGTGCCTTTGCTTTTAACAAAAAAGTTTAAAATTAAAATTTTAAAATAGAAAAAAGTTTCTAGAATAAGGATATAAAGAAAAAATACTTTTGCATACCTGTACAATGTGTTTGCGTTTTAAGCCAAGGGTTATAACAAAATAGTCAAAAAGTTAAAATTCAAAATTTTATAGAGTAAAAAATGTTAAAGAAAGCTAAGGTTATTTTGTTATTGAAGAAACAAAAGTATTTGTTTATAAATGTAGTGTAGCCTAAGTGCAAAGGGTTTATAAATCTGCAGTAATGCACAGTAATGTCCAGTAATGTCCTATGCCTTCCTACTCACCACTTACTGACTTGCCCACCCAGAGCAACTTCCAATCCTGCAAGCTTCATCCACAGTAAGTATCCTATACAGATGTATTCTTTTACCCTTTTTCTTAAATCTTTTATACCATATGTTTACTGTACCGTTTCCTATATTTAGCTATGTTTAGAGACACAAATAGTTATCATTGTGTTATAATTGCCTACAGTACTCAGTACAGTAAGTGAGTACAGATTTATAGCCTAGGAGCAATTGGCTGTACCATATAGCCTGGGTATGTTGTACAACTGGCTGTACCATATAGCCTGGGTATGTTGCACAATTGACTGTACCATATAGCCTGGGTATGTTGCACAATTGGCTGTACCATATAGCCTGGGTATGTTGTAGGCTCTACCATCTAGGTTTGTGTAATTACTCTTTATGTCTGCTGTACCATATCCAAATCATGTAATAATACATTTCTCAGCATGTAACCCTGTTGCTAAG
>NW_016803289.1:197509-205508 GCF_001698545.2 Rhinopithecus bieti
GACTGTACCATATAGCCTGGGTATGTTGCACAATTGGCTGTACCATATAGCCTGGGTATGTTGCACAATTGGCTGTACCATATAGCCTGGGTATGTTATACAACTGGCTGTACCATATAGCCTGAGTATGTTGTAGGCTCTACCATCTAGGTTTGTGGAAGTACACTCTATAAGGTTTGTACAATGACAAAATCATCTAATAATACATTTCTCAGAATGTATCCCTGTTGCTAAGTGACTGTATAATGGAAGAAAGGAAGTAGAAACTAATATTGCAGGAAGGAAGGACTTGCAGAAGTCACCTGAAGAAGAGGGATTTGAGTAAGACCCAAAGTCTAGTCATGAGTGTGACACACAGAGATAAAGGGAAAGACCAAGCAGAAGAAGGCTTAAGAAAACGGATGGGAGTGGCCAGATGCGGTGGCTCACGCCTCTAATTCCAGCACTATGGGAGGCTGAGGCAGGCAGATCACCTGAGGTTGGGAGTTCAAGACCAGCCTGATCAACATGGAGAAACCCCATCTCTACTAAAAATACAAAATTAGCCAGGCATAGTGATGCATGCCTGTAATCCCAGCTACTTGGGAGGCTGAGGCAGGAGAATTGCTTGAACCTGGGAGGCGAAGATTGCAGTGAGTGGCGATCACACCACTGCACTCCAGCCTGGGCAACAAGAGCAAGACTCCGTCTCAAAAAAAATAGAAAAAGAAAATGGATGGGAGTGGGAACTGCATGGAAGGGAGGAAGAGAGGAAAGGAGGAAGGGATCTGCATCCAGTTTTCTCATCAAAAGGTAAGAGAAATACTGCATGAAATTTCTCCGCAAAGAGATCTTCTACCACAATAAAGCAACTTTTATGCAACTTTTAATCTGATGCTGTCTAATCCTTTTAGGTATAGAACTTTATCTAGAAAGTGGAATAACACCTAATAATAATCTAAAATAAACAGCTAAAATTCCTTGGCACATACCGTGTGCCAAACACTTTGCCTGCAATCACTTATTTTACCCTCCCATCTCCTTTTTATTTCTTTATTTTTTTGATGAGACCAAGGCTCAGAGAAATTAAACAACCTGTCCAAAATCACACAGTAACTAAACCTCAATTTGACAGGAGGCAATCTGGCTCAAGAATCCAGGATCCTGAATCTTACTACACTGTGGGGATGGGAAGTTTAAATGAGAATGCAAAAGTGAAAACCCCACTACACTGCTGGAACTAGTCTGTGTTGTGCTGCTGTAACAGAATACTATAGGCTGAGTGATTTGTAAACAAAAAAAAACTTTATTTGGCTTATGGTACTGGAGGCTGGGGAGTCTAAGATCGAGGGAGTGTATCTGGCGAGGGCCTTCTTGCTGTGTTGTAACATGGCAGAAGGCACCAGTTGGCAAGAGAGCAGGTACAAGAAACCAAGAGATTGAACTCACAGTTTCAAGTCCTTTTATAATCGGCATGAATCCATTCAAAGGGGTGGAGTCCTCACTAGCTAAACACTTATTAGGTCATCTCCAACACTGTTGCACCAAGGATTAAGTTTCCAACACATGCTTTGGGGAGACACATTCAAACCATAGCAGGTATATAGCAAAAGTTTTTTTTCCTTTCTTTATTGGCTGTATTCAAAGAACCTAATAAGTAAATCAGGTATTTTAGTCCTGCTCCCAGACAAAATAACATGAATCTTAATATATGAATCAATATCTAACCCCATCTACAAACTGTTTTAAAGACAATGTTTTTCAATTAGAAATAGCCTGATAAAATGTATGGCTTCAATATAATTTTCTCATAGTAGCTAATAAACTCTTGAGTAAGATTCATTTTTATTTTTATAAGTAACCCAAAATCTTTAGGTGTAACTGCAGAACATTGAACTGATACAATAATTCAGATGTCTTTGCTTCACATTATAAAGCTTTCTCTCTCCTTAAAGAGAATAGTTAATTCTCACAATTTATAATGGAAAAGAATATATCCCCAAATAATAAAGTCTAAAAATTGGAAAGCGACCTTATATTTTCTAGTCCAGAAATGAAACTCTAAGCAAAGAATCAAAAATGGTCTATCTCATTTAAAGAGATTTCCTGCAATCAAATATCAGAATGAAAGATCGATTACTAAATCATTTCCATGTTGCTGATTTTCAAATAAACCCTAACCTAACATGAAGATTTAAGTCACTGGTGTTTTTCTACTTTACACAGTTACTTCTACCACCTTCCAATGTGACTCAATTAATCTATTTTCATTTTGAATTTTTAAAAAATTGACTTGTATATAATTTGATTTTTCCTCACTTGTACTTCATGCAAAATATGGCCTCTCCCCCAGTGCCATGCCCATCTGTGACATTTATAACAGTTGATCATCTGTTACCTGCTGGAAACCTCCATTCATGGGAAGCATACTGTTCCTTAGTCCATCTGTGCTTAATTACGAGACAGTGCTTCCTCACATTGAAGAGTAAGGAACTGTTTTAGTGGCTGGCACCAGAGAATTCCAACACCAACTCCTATACTCTCAACTGTACCAAAGTAAAAAGCAACAAGGTTCCTATTATTTGCCTTTTATCAGCCATTTTTTCACTGTTCATCAGACTTAAGCTCAGTCATAATTTTCCCTTTTTCTTCCCTATTCTGAGGTAAAGTGGTTAGCAGCATGCTTGTACATTTTATCAACAAATTGTCTTTAACAGACTAAACGAATCCAATTGATGCTAAGCTGCCCAGATAATTCTGCTTTTATCTTGTATCTCTACCCTTCTCCTTCCCCACAGGTTCATGCAATTCTGTGACTTCTGTAAGTCAATTATCTTCTTTACATAAAAGATCGGTCTACTGTATCTTCAAATCAGGTGTTTTCTTTCAACAAAACAGAATTTTTCAAAGCCATATTTCACTCAAAAACTGATCTCACTAAACCTCAATATTTAATCTAATGATAATTTATTATGGGCTTACTGTATGCTGAGACTTTACCTACATTATCTCATTTAACCCTCTCAATAGTCTTGTGAGGTAAGACAGTTCTGCTGTCACCATTTCCAGGTTAGAAAACTCAGCCTCAGAGAGGTAAATGACTTGTTGAACAAGTCATGTAGCTAGCAAGTGGCAGACCTAGGATTTAAATCTGGATATCTCCACCTCATTCCACAATGAGTGCTTACTTACCTCACTGAATGTGTTTCTGTGCCTGAAAACGGGTGAAGGGAAGAGAATAAGTACACTTCCCTGCAGGATCGCTCCTGAAGATTAAATGAAGCAACATATAAAGCTACTGGTACACAACAGACTTTTGTTAACTATTACCTCCCATTCTTCCTGTGTCCTAAAAAGTAGCTACTGATTTATATATGGACTCTATCTGACTAGGGGCCCCTTATAATGGGACTCCCACAGTGCGGCACCTCCCCACATTCAGCTAGAGGCTGATGACCTATAGGAAATACCAGCAGGGGCTCACCTCACACTTGTTCACATTTTCTTTGCCCTTCACATCACCTCTAAGAGTCACTAACACTTCTGTTTCACACTACTAGGCCCAGCAGGGTAAACCAGGTGTCCTCAGGTCATAGTGGTCATCAGAGACAGAACTAGAATCCAGTTCCAGGGAGAGAACTAATTAGCAAGCAGGCTAAGGCCTCTATCTACGAGTCTGCGCTGAGCACATTACATGCCTTCACCCTCACATCCCACCTACAAGTCAGTTACATAAGAAAAATGGAGTTCAGTTAGGTTAAAAAAAGGTAACCAAAGACATTCAATTAATAAGTGGCAAAACCAGGCCAGGTGCAGTGGCTGATGCCTATAAACCCAGCACGTTGAGGGCTGAGGTGGGTGGATCACTTGAGGTCAGGAGTTTGAGACCAGCCTGGCCAACTGGTGAAACTCCATCTCCACAAAAAATACAAAACTTAGCCGGGCATGGTGATGTGTGCCTGTGGTCCCAGCTAGTCAGGAGGCTGAGGTTGGAGAATCACTTGAACCTGGGAGGTGGAGGTTGCAGTGAGCCGAAATCAAGCCACTGCTCTCCAGCCTGAGCAACAGAATGATACTCCATCTCAAACAACAACAACAACAACAAAAAGTAGCATAATCGAGCTTCACACCCTGATTTTTGTGGCTCTGAGTCTTCCGTATACTATCTCCTTGAAAAGGTGTGTTTATAGGGTTTTCTCAAATTACCAAAAAAATGACATGTCAGCTTAGGCACATTCTTTCCTACAATCAAAAAATCATTTCCATCTATATATGCGTGGTTTTAATTTTATTAATATAGAAGAGGCAGTGGACATATAGTTCCTGAAATTACCACAAGAAAAAAAGCACCTCCCAATGTATCCAAATGAATTTTGTTTTCTGCTGACACTAAGTGAAGCTCCCTCGTGCACTCTGGAGAAGCCAGAAGAGAAACATTCCACAGGGAAGCATTTCTGCTTTAACACAACATTTGCCTATTAGAATTCCATTGTGTAATGCCAACATGGAGGGCACTTCACTTCCCACTAAAAGCCTTTCAGTACTGAATATGGTCCTCATTTCTTGGGGACAAAACCCGCAGTGGGGATGAAGTACAAGGTTAACCGGAGTGCTGTCATTAACAAGAGCAACATAAATATGATAGCTTGACTTCACTCCTCATCCTTTGCATGACCTGTGGAGTGAAGGAACAGCAAGTCCATGGCAAGCTTAGGAAGTGACATTTGTGTTTTAATTCCACACATTTAACACTACAAATTCAAAAAAGTAATCAGAAAAAAAAAAAAAGCTACATACAGGAAAGCTACGAAATGATTAAAAAATGAAATCTCTATAAGCAGATAATAGCCTAAAAATAAACCATCTGCTGTTTTTAAGTCAACTATTTGCAAAGAAAAAAGTGTCTGCAGTGCTTATAAATAGTCACCCCTTATCTGTAGTTTTGTTTCCCACAGTTTCAGTTACCCACAGTCAACTGTGGTCCGAAAATATTAAGTGGAAGATTCCAGAAATAAAAAATTCATAAGTTTTTAAGTGCATGACATTCTGAGAAGTGTGATGAAATCTTCTCTCCTGGCATATGAATAATTTCTTTGTCCAGCATATCCACACTGTAGACACTACTGGCCTATTAGTCACTCTGTAGCCCTCTCAGCTATCAGATCAACCGTTGTAGTATCACTGTGCCTGTGTTCAAGTAACCCTTATTTTACTTCATAAGGGCCCCAAAGTGCAAAAGTAGTGACGCTGGCAATTCAGATATGTTGAAGAGAAGCCACAACGTGTTTCCTGTAAGTGAAAAGGTGAAAATTCTCAAATGAAGAAAGAAATTTAAAAAATCATATGCTGAGGTTGCTAAGATCTATGGTAAGAACAAGTCTTCCATCCATGAAACTGTGAAGAAGGAAAAAGAAATTTGTACATAGTGTATGTAGAGTTTCATACTATCCAAGGTTTCAGGCATTCACCAGGGATCTTGGAACATATCCACCAAAGATAAGAGGGACTACTGTATACACAAAGGCTCTTTAAAGCTCCCAAACCCTGTAATAAACTGGTAAGGAGAAGGAGACACTGAAGAAATAGATGTAATAATGTCGATATGTCTTAAAAGTTGCTCTACTATTTCAGTTGCTAACTAAGTGGGGAGTGTTCTTGGTTAATTCCTAGGATATTCTTTGTATGATTTGGTTGAGATATCCCTGCATAGATTAATATCTCCCACATGGATGATGTTCCAAATCTACCATCGGTCTTTAATGTTAAACAATCTAATAAAATTCTTCCTTTCAATAAAAAAATTAAGGCTTGTATTTTTTAAAAAATCACAAATCCTTCAGTTGGTCAACTGCAAGGGTGGGATTGCTTTAAAAAACCAAGTGCTGTAAGCAATTCTGGCTCTGGTTTGGAGACTGATGCAAAATTCCCAAGACTGAGGGGCAGCTCTGATTCACATCTTATATGGAATTTGGCCAACAAATTCATGTTCTCAAGAAAATAGTTTGTTACAGTGGATGAAGTAAAGAAGTGAGCTGCTAGAAAAGTAAAATTAGGGGGAATTTCCTTTTTTGTTTTAAAGATGGGGTTTCACACTCTATCACCCAGGCTGGAGTGCAGCAGTGCAATCACAGCTCACAGAAGCCTTGAACTCCTGGGCTCAAGCAATCCTCCCACCTCAGCCTCTTGAGTAGGTGGGATTACAGGTATGCATGAGCCATGGCACCTAGCATGAGAGGAAATTTTCAGTACCTTAAAGTCATGCAGCCTAGTAATTATGTGCTCAGTCTTAGTCCCACTGTCTAGTTTAAATCTGGATTCTACCACTCACCACCTGTGTGATGTTGGGCAAGTCAACTCACTTCTCTATGCCTCCTCATCTATAAAATGGTAATGATAGTGATGGCAGCAGCTGCTCCAAATGGTCCGCCACTGCCATCACTGCTGGCTGCAAGAGGGAGGCACGGCCAGGGCTGCATGCTCCATGAAGCTGGCAGGAGCCCCACCTGCCGGGGCGCAGCTACTGCTGCCCAAACTGCAGCTGCAGACCCAGGCCTCCTGCTCCACGGACCCATGGGCACAGCTGCAACCACCCAAAGCATGCTGCAAACCAAGGCATCCCTATACTCTTGGGGGCCAGGAGGCAGGAAGGGCCGCTGTGCATTCGCAGGCTTAGAAGTGCCTCTCCCTGCTGCTTGGCTTCTCCCAGCTGTCAGGACCTGCTCCAATCTCAGAGCAACATCAGGGCCGAACCTGAACACCACGAATGGCAGCAGAAGGCAGACAGGTTCCTGGACGGAAGGGAGCAGGTCCTTGATGAAGCCCCATCTTCAGACCAGGGAGGGTCTGAAGGCTGGGGGCAGGGTTGCCAGTTCCACCAGAATGGGAATTTGTGGGCCTTTTCTGGGCCTGCCTATGGCCACCCATGGACCAACCAGTGCACACTTCCTCCCCTCTGAGGCCCATAAAAGACCCAGGCTCAATCAGAGCTGAGCAGATGTTGGCACAACCAGCCACAGAGAAGAGCTACCCACTCCAGGGCCTCCTCTCTGCTGAGAGATGTAGAAATAGGAGTATCAGCTGCAGAGGGGAGCAATCCACTCCAGAGCCTCCTCTCTGCTGAGAGCTATGGGGATGACTGGATGATCTGCCTGCAGAGAGGAGCTTCCCACTCCAGGGTCTCCACTGTGCTAGGGGCTGAACACTCTACGGGACAGCCTGGCTGTGGAAAAGGGCTATGCACTGTGAGTTCCCTCTAAGCCGTTCTATCACTCAGTAAAGCTCCTTTTTGACTTATTCACCCTCCACTTGTCTGTGTATCTCATTCTCCCTGATCACAGAACAAGAACTCAGTACCCACCAAACTGAAACAGCTATAACACAAACAGTGCCAACCAGGGAAGTTGCTTGTGCCTGGCCCAGCCACAGCTTTGCAGAGAACTGGCATCCATGCAAGCACCTAGAACTGCCTGCCCCATGGCAGCAGCTGGTGTGTCCAACTGCTTAGTGGCTGTACTCCATGCCTGCTCACACACCCCTCGCTGCTCCACGCTTGACTCACAGTCTCCCTTGGAGGTGTGGAAGCCAGGGCGGTAGTGTGAACTGACCACAGTCTGCCAGGCCGAGTGGGTGGAATGAGCCCAGCAGGCCCAAGCAAAACTCAGGCAAAGGTGTCACCAGCCACAGGTTTCCAGCCAGAAAAGTGATAACCCAAAGATCCTGTAACAATAGTACTCACGGGGGCAGACCAAGATGGCTGAATAGGAACAGCTCCAGTCTCCAACTCCCAGTGCGAGCGACACAGAAGACCAGTGATTTCTGCATTTTCAACTGAGGTACTGGGGTCATCTCACTAGGGAGTGCCGGACAATGGGTGCTGGTCAGCTGCTGCAGCCCGACCAGCGAGAGCTGAAACAGGGCGAGACATCGCATAACCTGGGATGCCTAAGGGGGAAGGAAATCCTTTTTCCAAGCCAGGGGAACTGAGACACGCAACACCGGGAAAATCGGGTAACTCCCACCC
>NW_016803289.1:210629-213174 GCF_001698545.2 Rhinopithecus bieti
GGGGCCTATCATGGGGAGGGGGGAGGGGGGAGGGATTGCATTGGGAGTTATACCTGATATAAATGATGAATTGATGGGTGCTGACGAGTTGATGGGTGCAGCACACCAACATGGCACAAGTATACATATGTAACAAACCTGCACGTTATGCACATGTACCCTAGAACTTAAAGTATAATAAAAAATAAATAAATAAATAAAATAAAATAAAAATCCCGTAAAATAGGGTTGATGATCACTTCATTCTAGAGAGAGAAAGTTAAGGGTCAGAGAGAAAAGTGTGACTTGTGGAAAGTGAGAAAGCCTGATCAATGGCCAAGAAGCTTTTCTCTAAAGTTTCATACTCAATCCCTATGTTAAACATACAGACAAAACTTTGTTTCACACTGAACAATCTTTCTAAAGGCACAGCACACTATACTTTTAGTTCAGAAGTTGGTATTTGGTATATGATTGTTAAGATGTCTATAATTTACTTTAAAATACTTCAGCACATGATGTATACTAAGATAGCATGAGTGTTAGTTCAAGTTATACACTAGGTACAGCCAGATGCCCTCATGCAGGCCTCACATGCCAGAGGTTGTCTGTGGGCATTTTAATCAGCAAGCTCACTCTCCAGAAACTTCAGTCAGACACCAAAGGCTTTGATTATTAGCACAAGGAAGGTTAAAATTGCAAATTTTCACTGGTAAAAGTAATGGCTTGTTAACTAGCATTATGGATATTAAAAACGGACTGTCATTAACTCAATAAATGGAACTTAAGATATGTGGATTAGCTCAAAATTCTAAACGCGCACCCATCCTTGTGCCATCAGGGTCTAAGTCTCTATCTAGCAAGCCCTTCACCCTCCAACTTTAGGGATGGCACCCACAGTTTATGCCTACATCGTCCCAGGGCCAGCTACTATATCAGAAGATTCTGGTTACCTGATGCTCTCTATAAAATAGCTGAATCCTACCTTTGGAATATTGTCTGCTCTGCCTTCAGTCAGCTGTTCATGCAATTCGTGGTCAGAGCACCCAAAAGGATGAAGACTTAATCAAACTTACAGAACAGGTAAACTATTTTGTGCCTACTTATAAATAAATGACTAATAAATGTCACAATATATGTGTCACAGAAATTTCCATAAACTGTTAATGAGGTTTCAGGGATGCAGCTGACCCTCAGCAACCTCTCATCATCATCAATACCCAGTATGTATCAAAAAGAACTTAACACTTGTGCCTACAACTCAGCATACAGGTTGGATAAGGTCAGTGTGGCAGGCAGCTTCTGATGTGGCTCCTAGTGACCTGTGCCTCCTGGTATTTATGCCCCTGTGTAATCTCCTTCTTTTTAGTGTGGGCTGTGACTTTCTTCTAATGAACAGAATACAGAAAATAAAAGGATGCCACTTCAATTAGTTTATAAAACATTTGATATTTCACCTTGGTAGCAATCTCCTGCTGTCACAATCACTGCCACATTCTGAGATCATCTATACAGAGGCCCATGTGGAAAGGAACCAAGGGAGGCCCACTGAATTCTACCAGCAACCATGTGAGTTTGCAGATGAAGCTTCCCCACTGAGCCTTCAGATGAGTTTGCAGCCCCAGCTAAAACCTTGATTACAACCTTGTGAAACCCTGAAACAGATCCAACTAAACTGTGCCCAGACTCCTAATCTACAGAAACAGAGGTAATACATATGTGTTGTTTCAAGCTGCAAAGTTGGAGTAATTTGCTACACAGCAATAAATAACTCATACAGTTAGTTTACGAAAATAATGCCATCAAATGTCTCAAGGTTTTTCAAATGCCTACTTGAACTACATTTGTAGTATCTCCACTTTTTTCTTGAGTCCCAGGAAATTCTTTCCCACTACTAAAACGGATTTCTGTAAGGCTAAAACAACAAGAATACACCCCAAGGAAACAGCATATTCTGATTTCTTTAGCTGTAGCATGTCTAGGCCAGACCTTCCTCAAAGCGATGTTCAAATTGTTTGACTTGCCCGCATTGTTTCAGTGACAAATATTTCACACACTGTTGAATTCACTTTTTCTCTGCTTCAGCCTCCTGATCAACACAATAAGAATAATGATGGAACTAATAATGGGGCCTTGCCAGGAGAGTGGCTGAAATAACAAATTATTTCATCACACATTGAAAATGTATTTCACAAACTCAAAAAAAAAAAAAAAAAACACATCTATGCGATTGCATAAAGAGAGCTCTGCATTTCCACAGCATTTGTAGTACTCTCTAAAGATTCAGACAAACTGGGCTAAAAAAAGAATGCTTGCATAACAAGACTTTTATCACCCATGTTATCTCCTAAGCCTCCCCAGAGAAGCAAAATGTGGAATTTGTAAGCCAATATGTGGGGGTTCACCAAAACGTTCTTTTGATTTGCATTTGGAAATTTTTGGTTTGAGATTTTTTGGGAGTGGGGAGCTAGCAATTTTTGCACTTCAATTTAGAGGGGTAGAGATGAAAGCTCCCTAAATAGTATGCTCAAAATAGTAAATGTCACACTGTCTCAACGGGGCAATA
>NW_016803289.1:213911-265014 GCF_001698545.2 Rhinopithecus bieti
AACAAAAGAATATATATATATATATATATATATATATATATATATATCCCTAGAGACTCCACCAAAAATGGAACTGATAAATGAATTCAGTTAAGTTGCAGGATACAAAATCAACATACAAAATCAGTATCATTTCTATACACTAACAAAGACTCTCTGAAAAAAAATTAAAAATCAATCTCGTTTATAGTAGTTACCAAAGAAATACTTAGGAATAAATTGAACCAAGGTGGTAAAAGATCTCTACACTGAAAAGCATAAAACATGAACAAAACTGAAGGCACAAATAAATGGAAAGATACCCCATGATCACAGCTTGAAAGAATTAATATTGTTAACTTATCCATAATACCCAAAGCAATCTACAGATTCAATGCAATCTCTGTCAATATTCCAACAACATTTTCCACAAAAAATAGAATAAACAATTCTAAAATTCACATGGAACCACAAAAGACCTCAAATAACCAAGGTAATCTTGAGTAAAAAGAACAAAGCTGGAAGCATCACACTACTCATTTCAAAATACATTACAAACCTATAGTAATCAAAACAGCACAATACTGGCATAAAAACAGACACATTGAATAATGGAACAGATTAGAGAGCCCAGAAATGAACCAGAGCATTTACAGTCAATTGATTTTCACGGAAGATGCCAAGAACACACAATGGGAAAGAAACAGTCTCTTCAATAAATGGTGCTGGGAAAACTGAATATCCACATAGAATAATAAAATTGGACCTGTGTCTCATACCATATACAAAAATCAACTCAAAATGAACTAAAGACTTAAACATAAGAACTGAAACTATATAATTACTAGAAGAAAACATAAGGGAAAAAAATCCATGACATTGGTCTAGGCAACAATTTTTTGGATTTGACCCCAAAAGCACAGGGAACAAAAGCAAAAACAGACACATAAGATTGCATCAAACTAAATAGCTTATGCACAGCAAAGGAAACAATTAATAGAGTGAAGAGACAACCTGAAAATTGGAAGAAAATATCTACAAATCATACATCTGATAAGAGGTTAATATCCAAATATACAAGGGATTCAAACAACTCAATAGCAAGGAAACAAATAATCCAATTAAAAAATCGGCAAAGAACCAGAAGAAAACATACAGATGGCCAACAGGTATATGAAAAAAAGAATGCTCAAGAGTGCCAATCATTAGAGAAATGTAAATTAAAACCAAAATCAGATATCACCTCATACTTGTTACAATGGCTGATATAAAAAAGATGAAAGATTAAAAAGTGTTGGCAAGAATTGGAGAAAAGGATGCCCTTGTACACTGTTGGTGGAAATGTAAATTACCCATTATGGAAAACTATATGAAAGTTCCTCAAAAAACACAAAATAGAACTACCATATGATCCAGCAATCCCACTTCTGGGTGTTTATCCAAAGAATTTGGAATCAGTATGTCAAAGAGACAGCTGCATCTCATGTTCACTGCAGCATTAGTCACAATAGCCAAGATATGGCATCAATCTAAGTGTTCAACAATGGATGAATAGACAAAGAAAAAGTGGTATATGTACACAGTGGAGTACTAGTCAGCCTTAAAAAGAAGCAAGTTCTGTCATTTGTGACAACATGGATTAACCTGGAGAATACTATGTTAAGTGAAATAAGGCACAGAAGGACAAATACCTCATATGTAAAATCTAAAAAAGTTAAACTCATAGAAGTAGACAGTAGAATGGTGGTTATCAGAGGCTGGGGGAGGTGAGAGAGAATGAGGAGATGTTGGCCAAAGGCATAAAGTTTCAGTTAGACAGGAGGAATAAGTTTTTGAGATCTATTGTATAGCATGTTGACTACAGTTAATAAGCATATATTGTAAATTTCAAACTTGCTAAGAGTAAACTCCAAATGATCTCACCACAAAAAATGTTAAATATGTGAGGTGATGGATATTTTAGTAAGCTTGAATTAATCATTCCACATTGTGTGTATGTGTGTGTGTGTATCTCAAAATGCCACATTGTATCCTATAAATATATACAATTATAATTTGTCAACTAAAAACAAAAAATTAACTTAAAAAATTTTAAAAACCTTTAAATGGGTCCTCAAAATACTAAACATATAATTAATCCAGCAATTTCACTTCTGGGTCTATATATATATATATATACCCCCAAAAGAATTGAAAGCAGGGACTCAAACAGATATTTATACACCCATGTTTATAGTAGTAGTATTCACAATAGCCAAAAGGCAGAAGCAACCCAAGAATCCACCAATGGATGATGTCTGTTTTCACACTGCTAATAAAAACATACCTGATACTGGGTAATTTGTAAAGAAAAGAGGTTTAATTGACTCACAGTTCCACATGGCTAGGGAGGCCTCACAATCATGGCAGAAGGTGAATGAGGAGCAAGTCATGTCTTACATGGCGGTGGGCAAGAGAGCTTGTGAAGGGGAACTCCCATTTATAAAACCATCAGATCTCATGAGACTTATTCACTACCATGAGAACAGTATGGGGGAAACAGCCCCCATGATTCAATTATCTCCACCTGGCCCCCGCCCTTGACATGTGGGGATTATTACAATTCAAGGTTAAGATTTGAGTGGGAACATAGCCAAACCATATCAGATGATTAGACAAACAAAATGTGATATATATAAACAATGAAATATTAGCCTTAAAAAGAAAGGTAATTCTGACACATGCTACAATACAGATGAACGTTGAAAACATACACTAAGTAAAATAACGCCAGTCACAAAAAGACAAATACTGTATGAGTCCACTTATATGACATAACTAAACTAGCCAAGTTCATAGAGACAAAAAGTAGAATGGTGGTTGTCAGGGGCTAGGAGGTGAATGGGATGGGAAGTGATTGTTTAACGGCTAAGGAGCTCCTGTTTGGGAAGAGGAATAAAGTTCTGGAGACAGATGACGGTGATGGCTGCATCACCATCCCATTAAGTACATGTGAACGTACTTAATGCCACTGAATTGTACACTTAAAAATTGTTAAAATGGTAAATTTTTTGCTATGTATATTTTGCCACAATAAAAAACAAACTTTTAATATTATTTTTTAATACAAAAATATCTTCATAAATCTGCAGTACATAGAAAAGCAGAAAAGAGGATATGTCATTACAATAAAAACGGGAGAAATGTCAGCTAACATACTCTCAACCTGCATGGCACTATGGAGTTCAGGCCAGCTGTAGTGTGGACGACAGATCCTGGGGCCTCTGAACAGAAGGGAAGACATTCACTTGCCCCTCAAAGGCCGTTTCAAGTAGCATGGCCCCATTCCTCTGGCCCATTCCAAGTTCCTCTCTTGTAACTGAGCTCCCCTACGCTTGCATTCCTCCGTCGTTACTGTGCATCACATTGCCTCACTCTGGTTATATCGAGAACACACAGCTTGCCCCATGCAGGTAGCTTAAGTGCATTGATCATGGATGCAGCTCTATGCTGCAGAGATCAAGAGCACTCTGGGGTCAAACAGGCTTGGGTTCAAATCCCAAGTTCACCACTTACTAATCCTGTGACCTTGAGAAAACTGCTTTGCCATTTGGGACCTCAGTTTCCCTATGCATAAAATGAAAATAACAATTCCTGTCTCATTATATTGTCCAGAAAATCAGAAAAGGTAATGCATGCCAAGGACAGTGCTTGGCATCTACTAAGCTCTTGTAAGCACTAGCTGTTATTTTAATATGCTTCTCAGCAGTGATCACAGTGCTGGCACTGAACACCAAGCAAGGCTCGATAAATTTTCTGCATCAGCAGATGTTTATTCATTGTCTGTCCTGCTTTCTGCCCTGAGCTAGATGTCCCAGAAGTAAAGCTGCTTAAGGCACAATCTCTATCTTATGAATTACGTCTTAATTCTTACTTGTGTCTCCAGCATTCTACACAATGCCTGGCACATAGGTGATACTCAAAAAGTGCTGGTAGAGTTAAACTTAAAATCTAGTTGTCTAGACTATATGTGCTTACATGAATTTGAGGGGGATAAAAAATATATAACCATAAAAAGAAAATATGTTAAAGAAGTATGTGGCAGTGAGTTTTAATTCTTGAAAACTGAAACATATTTTGTATATTTGTCCTGTGTTTACCAACTTACAGAAAGCTATCAAACTTAGTTTTCACATGTATCTGTGGGAACACATTAAAATCCCCATTTTGCAGATAATTAAGCTGAGAATAGGGAGGGCCAGAGTGATTTGTGCTGGGTAACAAAGGTGAGGAGAGCGAGTCCAGAGGGCTGTAAGTTCAGAACCACTTCTGTTTCAAGGATACATCTGTCAACTCGACTGCCAAAGGGAAATCCCAGTTCTCCTGCCCACAGATGTCCACTCCAGGAGGAAGGAGGGGTCTGACTGGTGTGTGAAAAGTCACTATTTGTGACACAAAGGCTCCCAAATTCCAAGTTACCTCCCTTTAAGAGTGGTGAAGGGAGAAAAAAGCAATTGAGCCAGTCCCCAGAGGCACAGAATACATATGACCTCAGCTTGGGGATCCATAGCTAAAGCCAGCTTTTAATTTACAAACATAAAAATATAAAGTTTGTGAGTACCTACTTTTGATTTTTCTGGAAAAAATAGATATCAGATCCCATCATTACCACTACTCAACAGACTCAGGGATAAGTCCTAAAGTGAAAATAAAGTCACCTAAAACACTCTTACGGTGACTTCCACAGAAACCATTTATGCAGGCTCAGCTGTGAAGGTTTATCAGAAAGTCAGGCTGACACTGGAAAACATGACCACTTGGATAAAAGAACAAAGACACTTAAGCATAAATGGCTCCTAAAATCAAAAAGCTAATTAAACGTGGCCTCTTCAAAAGAAAAGCAAGTCAGAAAAGGCAAAAGCTAGCAGGAAAAATATATTCTTACTTCTGAGCATAATAAATGAGAATAAAAAGGAATCACTTTAAGAAGTTGAAGTCACCTAATTATTTCCAGATAATATCCATCAGAAACCAACTGTGAACCTGCCTGGGCATTTCCTTTCTACTCATTCCCACACAAATGGATGGAATTCTGTTCAAGGTACTACAAGTTGGGAGGAGGGAATAAGAATTAAGGTTAATAAAATAAAACCACCTCTCTGCCATCAAGGAACATAGAATCAAATGTGGGATCACGCTAGAAATTTTGGGGAGTATATATCTGCCCCACAACCCCTTCCCCTGAGAAGTAGCCCCTAACCCTGGTCCATGTGGTCATGGCAGAGGATGAGCCATAACTGGACAACCTGACTTCCATCTTCCTGGTGGTGCCTGAGCTATGGGAGGCCAATGAGAGACCCTCCCAAAGAATTAATAAAGAAAAGAAATAAGCTATCTTATTATTAGTGAGAATTCTATTAATATATAATATGTATGCTTGACAGTGGAGGCCCATGTCCCATTATATAGCCTGGGGAGCAGAGAAAACCAGACCACACAAAAAGAGTGGAATAAAACAGACACATAGTCTTACAGACAAGAGCTGAAGAAGGAATACCACTTGGGTTCCTGGCAGTGTTCAGTTCCCAGTGAAGACCTTTCTGAAGCCTGCTAGCCTCACCACCCTTGTACACTTAGAATGAGCTAGCCTGAAGTGGTTTCTGTTACTTGCAACCAAATAGACCTAATAAATCCAAAGGGAGTAAGACCACAACACAAATTCATCTAATGAACAAAAGTATAAGTGAAGTTTGCGATGCTAGGTAGGCAAGGATTTCACCTCATTCACCTAAGGGCTGCATTATAAGTAAAGTGGCAAGAGGGAACTCTTCTTGACAAAAGATGGGGATTTGAGTCCAGACTCCATGCTTTGCTAGTTCTGTGACCTTGAAGAAACACATTTAGCCCACACTTAGCGCAGTGCCTAGGGCAAAGCAGGTGCTCAATATATATTTGTAAGAGGAAGGAAGCAGGGAAAGCAGTTACCACATATCAGGTATGCTTATCTTTTAAGTCATTTCTCATTAATAAAATGGGAAAAAATATTTCACTGTATGTGTCTCAGAGGATCAGAATGTACATAACTACTGTGCAATTAAAAGTCATTATTAAGTTCATCAGATTAATTGATGCATCAAATACAGACCCACTTCAGTTAATGAAATAATATTTATCTGAAGTAGGGGTTAGCTATACCCTACAAGCTAAATCCAGCCCACCACCTGTTTTTATATGGCCTACAAGAATGGTTTTTATAAATGAACATTTGCAATCAATTTGATGATAGGGAACATGAACTTTGAATCCTACTTCAGCTAAATGTTATCCCTCCCCCTCAAAAAAAATCGCATTCTTCTAGTTAATATATCTGTATTTTTAAAAGTCAATTTATTATTACTATTATTATCATACAGAGTTTAAAGGATGCACAGGAAGTCAACTCAGTAAGAAACGTGGCAATGAAATTACTTTTCTCATCAGTTCCACTATTTTTAGAGTGCAATGCTGCAGAACATGGGAGTTTTTACAAATGCATAAATTGCAATATAGCAGGAAAATGTGCAACAATGTCTGAGTGAGTGAAGGTGACATAACATCTTCTGGAAGTTCAACTACTCCCTTCAAGTTCAGGTTTAAAGAGGCTGGACCAGTCTGAATATGCGCCAGGAACCACCTCAAACTGGAGCAAGAACACATCATCAATCACGACAGTATGTCTATGGTGTACAGAACAGTACTGAATATTCATTCACCGCCCTCAGCCTCCCAAATGAACACCTCCTAGTACAGGTTCATCCTTGAACCTAGACATGCAAAAATGAAAACAAGGGTCCATTACCAGGAGGTCTCTGAGGGTCATAACAATGGTTCTTTATACCAGCGGTTAATTCTATCCCACATAATAAAATGAGGTAACTTATACAAAAGTCCTGAGTAAAATCTGGAAATAAGTGAGTATAATTATCATTGCAATTAATAACAATAATAAAACACTTTGGAGCAACTGCTCTATACTGAGCACTGCAATAAGCACATAAAGATGCATAAGCAATGGGTTTTGACATGAAGTTTTAAAAATAATGCTATTAAGGCAAGAAAATAGGAGATATAAATGTCATATGGAATACCATAGAGGACAGATTAAAATGGAACAGCTCTACTTAAAATAGAGCACACAGGACCTTAGAACTCCAACATGACTTCTGAATCACTTTCATGGAAGCCTAAGCTCCGTTGAGAATAGAGTTTGAAAACTACAAGAATGGACAATTGGGGTCTCTGTATTTTCCTCAACCATAATATTAGGACAACAGTAATAGCTTCTGCAAAGGTTTGTGAGGATTAAATGAGTTAATAAACACAAATTCTTTTAGCAGTCAGTGGTACATAGTAAGTGCCCAATAAATATTAACTATCATTATCTTTATTAAATAGTTGTCATCATACTATACATTATTATTCATTCTGATTATTTCTTTTAATTAGATTATAAGTATGCTCCAAATTTTCACATACTCTTCATTGGTATATTTTTAATTTAATGAGCCATAAATGGCACTTTAGTTTTACTTTGATTTGAATTTATGTAATAATTTTGAGGGTAATTATTTTTGCATATATTTGTTTATTAACTATATGTTTTTCTCATTATGTCTGTTCATGAGTCTTATTCAATAACCCTATTGGAACTCCTATTGTTTTTTAAAATTAATGTTGGTTCAAAGCAGAAATAAAGTTACCTTCTGGGCTCCCTGTCTTAAGAATGTGCTGGCAAAAGTTTCTAAAATGCAGTTGAGAAATCCAGCTCCTGTGATTGAAATCCTGCCTCTTTGAATGAACTCTGTCCTGCAAAAAAACAAAAAACAAAAAACACATCTTTGATGTCATTCTATGCTTGGATATGTTAATGACAGACATTTCTAGCTGCATAATTACCACTTATAATCAATACAAAATAATATCCATAATAATTCAATAACTGCCTGTTATAAGAAGATTTTGTTAAAAGTAATTTATAGTTTATATAATATTAACAACAGTCTTATTCAAATTAAAGAATATTCATTTCATGCTGCAAAATCTCTTTTTAAAATTGAGTCTGAGGTAATTATCAGTGATAGGACCTTAGGTAAATTATTTTGACTCTCTATAACTTGATTTCCTCACATGTAAAATGGGAACGACCATAGTATCTTTCTTTTACAACTACTGTGGTAAGTAAATGAGTTATCACACATCACAGGAATATGAAGAGTTCCTGACACATAAGTATTTATTACATGTTAGCTACTATTACTAGATAGAGTCAGATAGAGACAAGATTAGAAAACCAGAAACCTGAAATGACTTTTTCAATCCTCGATTGGAGAAGGGGGTGAGACAGAAGAGATATGTCACCATCTCTACCAATTTTAATTACCAAAATTATATCAATATTAATTATCTTCATGTCATAAAACAGGGATCTAAATTACACTTAAGAGTGATAGAAGTAAGATGGCTCAATAGGAAGTCCCAAGCCCTCATTACCCCCAGAGATAATGACTTAAGAACAATGTACAAACCAAATTGCCTTTATGAGAACTCCCTCAAGAATTAGCAGCACCCCAGGTGAGTGCAAAGCCAAGAAGAGCCACACCCAAGCAGATAAGAAATTTTGTTGCTTTTACCTATGATAGCTCCCTCCCACCCAGCATAGTGTAAGTCAATCAAGAAAAAACTCCCAGCTTCTGGCTTCTCCCTCAGAAGGGATAGAAAAGTGCTAACTGTGCATCCAACATTCTGCCTTTAAGAGGGGCATGACTCAGAGTGCTAAAGGAAATGGCAATATACTTTCAAAAGCAAGCATGGTGGCTTGTTACACTAGAGAGCCTTCAGTACCTCAGACAGACACCAAGGGTAACAAAAGATCATTGGCTCTTGAGAACAGGGGCAGTCCTCTCTGACTGGGAAATTACCCACAAGCCCAGAGAAACTGCATCCCCAAAAAAGGTTTGAGAGGCCCCCAGAATCTCAAGCTAGGTTGATCAGTGAAGGTCTTTCCTATTTGAAGCCAGTCCATAAGACTGGGAGAGGTGGCTGTTTTTTTATATACCCAAACCTCAACAAAAGATCACAATGCATGCAAAGAAACAAGTAAATATGGTCCAATCAAAGAAACAAAATAAATCTCTAGAAACCAACCCTAAAGAAACAGAGATCTATGAATTACCTCACAAAGAACTTGAAATAAGCATCTTAAAATTCTCCATGAACTAAAATAGATAATTAAAGGAATCAAGAAAAAATAAAATGCAAGAACAAAATGAGACTATCAACAAAGAGAAACTATGAGAAAAATGAGAACCAAGCAGAAATTCCAGAGTTGAAGAATAATGGAACTAAAAAACAATTCACTAGAGGGGCTCATTCAATATCAAACATGATCAAGCAGAAGAAAGAATCAGCAAACTTAAAGATAAGTTATTTGAAATTATTGAGTCATGGACCAAAAAATAAATAAAAAGAATAAAGAAAAGTCAAGAGAGCCTAAGGGACTTACAAGACAGCATCAAACAGATCATTATCCACATTATGGGAATCTCAGAATGACAGTGAGAAAGAAACAGAGTGCCTATTTGAAGAAATCGTGGCTGAAAATTCCCTAAATTTGAGGGAGGAAATTGGCATACAAATTGAAAAAGCTCGATGAACTTCAACTAGGATAAATTCAAGAAGACTCACACCTGTGCAAATTAGTTCAACCATTGTGGCAGACAGTGTGACGATTCCTCAAGGATCTAGAACTAGAATTACCATTTGACCTAGCAATCCCATTTACTGGGTATATACCCAAAGGATTATAAATCATGCTACTATAAAGACACATGCACATGTATATTTATTGCGGCACTATTCACAAAAGCAACGATTTGGAACCAACCCAAATGTCCATCAATGATAGACTGGATTAAGAAAATGTAGCACATATACACTATCGAATACTATGCAGCCATAAAAAAAAGGATGCGTTCATGTCCTTTGCAGGGACACGGATGAATCTGGAAACCATCATTCTCAACAAACCATCACAAGGACAGAAAACCAAATACTGCATGTTCTCACTCATAGATGGGAACTGAACAATGAGATCACTTGGACACAGAGTGGGGAACATCACACACCAGGGCCTGTCATGGGGTAGTGGCCTGGGGGAGGGATAGCATTAGGAGAAATACCTAATGTAAATGATGAGTTGATGGGTGCAGCAAACCAACATGGCACATGTATACCTATGTATCAAACCTGCACACTGTGCACATGTACTCTAGAACTTNTAGCACATATACACTATCGAATACTATGCAGCCATAAAAAAAAGGATGCGTTCATGTCCTTTGCAGGGACACGGATGAATCTGGAAACCATCATTCTCAACAAACCATCACAAGGACAGAAAACCAAATACTGCATGTTCTCACTCATAGATGGGAACTGAACAATGAGATCACTTGGACACAGAGTGGGGAACATCACACACCAGGGCCTGTCATGGGGTAGTGGCCTGGGGAGGGATAGCATTAGGAGAAATACCTAATGTAAATGATGAGTTGATGGGTGCAGCAAACCAACATGGCACATGTATACCTATGTATCAAACCTGCACACTGTGCACATGTACTCTAGAACTTAAATAAAAAAGAAAAAAAAAATATATATATATAAAGACTCACACCAAGACACATTATAATCAAATGTCAAAAGTCACAGAAAAAGGGAGAATCTTGAAAGCAGTAAGAGAAAAACAACTCATCACATTAAGCTCCTATAAGATTTTCAGTACATTCCTTGGCAGAAACTTTGCAGGCCAGAAGTGAATGGAATGTCATATTAAAAATACTGAAATTTAAAAAAAAGAAAACCTACAAGACAAAAATACTATATCCAGCAAAACTATCCTTCAAAAATGAAAGAGAAAGAGAAATTAAGACTTTCCTAAATAAACAAAAGCTAAGGGAGCTCATCACCACTAGAGATTTGGATTACATTTAACTTTGCCTCATTCATTCATTTGTTCAACACACTGACTGCATGGCTACTATATGCTAAGTGCCATACTGACTGCTAGAGGCCCACAGAGAAGGAGATGGTCTCTCTCCTCCAGGATCTCACTGGCTAGTGGAAAAGACAAATAGACAAGTGGGAGAGTGTCAGCACTTGGAGGTGAAGCATTCCATCAGAGGAAAGCCACAAGGACCCAGGTAAGGAGGCATGAAGGAAAAGAGATGTCTGAGGAGCCACAGGTTATCTAAAACTGCCCAGTACATGGTATGGGGCTTGATAAATTCTTCCCACAGGAATGACTGGAGCATAAGGTGGGTGTGGGAGATGTTAGGATATGAGACTGAAAGGATAATTGAAGGCAAGATTGCAAATGGCCTCAGGCTGAGAAGTTTAGGCTTTACCCTGAAGGTAAAGGGGGTGTCTCTTCTGAGGACACTAAGTATCAGGTATAGATTAATAGTCACACCTGCACCACTGACTAAAACACTCATTGCCATTCCTTGATGCTTTTAGACAATTTCCTATCCCCCATTTTCACCACAGTGCTTACACTGAATGAGTTTAATGAGCATTTGTTAAATGAATTAATTCAATTTCTTTGTAATCAAAAATATTCAACACAGAAAACACCTTCCCAATCTTACATCTCTGTGGAAAGGAAATGAGAGCCACGTCTCCTGTATGTATAGTTGGCATGTGTTTATATGCATGCGTATGTGAGCACATGCACTGAAACAAACAAACAAAAATCTGAGAAAATGCTGGATCCAGCAAACTGTCATTTTGGTCAAAATGGTTATTAAAACCTCTTCATTAGACCTCACTAATAGCAGTAGCCTCTACATTTAGATCAATTGAGATCATGCATACAATAAAAGGAAGCCTTCAGAATTCCTCTCTCCCTCTCCCCCCTCCTTTTCCTCCCCTTCTCTTACACACACACACACACACACACACACACACACACACAGGAGTTATCCCATCCAATCTGACATAAATACCTTCCATCTAAGCAGTTTTCACCTCTTAGATTTAAGCCTATTTAAAATGATTTGCTCATGTAAAACTGTATCCTGGTGACACTAATCGTTTCCATCTTTATTCTAGATTAGTTAGAATAGAATTTTACAGTGATTTTAATATTGAGAAATGAAAAGTTGAGCAGTCTCACACTCCTGGGAGAGATGAACTCTTCAGTCCCCGGTCCTGAAGGCAAATGTAGGTGAGAGATTAATAAAAGTCTCTTACATCATATTCTAACCAATATTGCTTTCTGCCACTTTTGGGAGAAGTAAGTCCTCAGAAAAGTGCTCTCGGGTTTTGTCCACATATCAGAGAATAATAGGGCAGTAAAACAAGGTCATGTCCTTGCCATCAATGAGATGAGAGTTTATCCTATTATATTTTAAGACTGCCAGAGAAGAAAATATTGCACTTTCCCTCAGTAACTCATTGATAAAGCACATCAGACACTCTTCTTACTACAAATAGCTAACCTAAATCCCTCACACTAGAATTCATCTCCATTTAAGTTCTGTGCAAAACACAGCAGGTTACACAACAACATATGGTTTAATTTCAGCTTCATTTTAAAAAAAAGATGGATGGATGGATGGACAGACGGACAGACGGACAGATGAGTAAGTGAACAGAGCTAAAATGCTAACAACATTAGGGCACTAGAACTATATATGTTATTTACGTGCTTTGTTCTTCTTTTTAGTGGTTTATAAATTTTCTACTTAAAAAAATACGTATTCCTTTGGCAATCGCCAAAAAAAGTCTATTGAGGAATAAGACCCTGAGTATCACTTTTATATAAATAAATAAGGCATTTTATAAATGACTCTGTGCCTTTTAAACCATTTTCAGCAATGGTACTCGCTAACTTCTGGCTTCCTCTTCATTCAAAGTCTTGTTAACTCACCTCTTGGCTTTCCTTTTCCCACATTACGTAATCTCATTTCTTTGTAGCTGTGTCCTAAGACTTTCTCCTCACCCTGTACTTGAAGTACATAGTGTTTCATCATATACAAGACATAAAAGGATGATTCAAGTTTTCCTTCACCTGTTTTTCATCTCTGAGAAGACTACAGGGAGGACTCTCCATCACATTTATGGTATTACAAATTCAGGGTCATACCTACTCCTCAAAACCTAGTATTGTAACAGTGTCCACTCTGTATCAGACATTGTATTATCTTCTGAGGTTGCTATGCTTTGAAAATTATTTTCTCTCTTTTATACATGAAGAAACTATGACAAAGTGATGTTAAATAACTTTCCCAAGGTCACATAGCTTAATGTCATGAGGATTCATTAGCTATCACCTCAAAATCCTAGTCTTCCTCTGCTCTCATTGAATGACAACTGTCTTTCTAGTCCATGAGATTAGAAATCTTAGCAACATGTTAGATGGTCCCCTCCCTATAATCAATCCAAACATCCAATAAGTCACCTAATTGTGCTTATTTCACTTGCAACATCCCTCAACAATCCATGTTACTCTCTTCCTTGCTACTGCTACTGCCTGGGCTTGGGATGGAATTCTCTCTCTCCAGGACCATTGCAAAGTGCCTCCCAATGGGGTTCTGTCTCCAGCATGAATTCCCTATACTCCATATTGACAAAAGTCAACTTCCTAAGCACACACCGATCATGTCACTGCCTATTAAGGCAGAGTGAATAATGCCCATGTGCTCAGTCTTATGTGTATAAGACTCATCCACAATATTGCATGTAGTTGTTGTTTGTTCATTTTCATTGCTACATAGTGTTCTACTGATTGAAAACACTCCAAATTATTTATCCACTCTACAGAAGATATTTAGAATGGACCCAGCTTATGGCTATTATCAACAGTGCTATTATGAAAATGCTTATAATGTATCCAGATATATATGTGCACAAGTATCTCTGGAGTATCCAGCAGTCAATTACCTGGGCCATAGCACATGCACAGTTTCAACTTTAATAGATCAGGTCAAATGTTTTTCTAAATGGTTGTATCTATTTTTTCTTCATTGCATCCTCAATTCCAATTGCAAAGACTAGCCCATGGTAGGAAATCAATAATGCATTTAGAAAGGAAAGAAGGAAGAGATGGAAGGAGTATAGGGAAGAGAAAGTGAAGAAGCAAAAGAAGGGAAGAAATGTATAGTACATCTCAATACCTGTGTCAGGGAAAATGAACCAGATGTCTCAGGAGTTCCACCGGCTCAGGTCAACAGAAGACAACCTTCACCTGGCTGTGGGATAAGTCACCTACAAAATCTGAGAGTGAGGCTGACCCACTCAAGCAGCACCTGTATCTGAGTCCCATCTCTTGCTTTGTCCACTTAGTGGGTGTAATTCAAAACAGAACCCAATGGAACTGTGACAAAGAAAGCACAACTCAAATCCCAGAACACCTTTGTGAAAATGAAGGGCAGCTTATACAGTCATTTAAAAATTTGTTTTCTTCTGGATTTGAGAAAATAAAAAAGTCCAGGGGAAATATGGATCAGGAATTAATCCCTAGAGCACACAGCCACCAGTGCTGAATCCTCAAAATGGCAGTTTCCAGGAAAGCAAAAGCTCTTAATGAGATCCTGTCCTTGAATTATTGACTGGTTAGGTATGGCAAATCTTGCCTAATTGTTTTCATGATGCGAATCTAATTAAAATGTCTTTGAGGGGGAAAAAAAGTTTCCACAGATACTCTTGTTGTGATGACATCTCAGTTCTAATCATGTTTTCAGCATTCTCCTGTAAGTACACAGAAATAGGGGTCCCAAAGGAAACACAGGGTCTTCAAGTCAGATGGCCCACTCACTCCTGCCCAATTCCCTGGCTCTGCTGCTGCTGCAGAGACTTCCTGACTCACGGCTGCTCCACCATGCCAGACTATGTAGTCACTCCCATGCTGTCTGTCTGAACCCATTTACATAACTGCCTCCACAGAAAACCAATGCAATTTGCAGAGCTCTCAATATATGCTATGTAGTTTCAGCCTTAACATGAATGTGTGTATTTACACATGTAAAATCACACACACACACACACACACACACAATATATATATATATATATGTCTTTAAGACAGGGAACAAAGGTGTGGCTCCTGGAATTAGACCATTTACATTCAAGTCTTGTTTTATCTTGCCTACCCATCCACGTAGTAAGTTCCTGAAGCTCTGTGAAGTTTGCTCTTCTCTGTAAAATGGGGTTAATAATACCTATTTCATGAATTGTCTCAAGGTTGAATAGGGCAACATGTGGACAGCACTCAAGGTACTATGTGTAAGCATTCAACAAATGTGAGTAAACAGTACTAACAGTAGTAACAATAATGCTGTTCTACTACAACCACCATTATTATTCCCTATTATTCCCATTTAAAGTAAAAAAAAAAAAAAAAAAGCACAGTGGCTGAGAGTTCAAATAACCACTGTGAAAATCCAGCCCCAGCCAACTCCAAGACTCTGCAATTTATTAACTTCTAGGTGGCACTCAATCACCATAAACCACTCGGCAATGAAGGGAATGAATCCATCCCCACCCCAGTTCTGACATTCAAAGCTCTTGGAGCAGAAGCCTCCCAACTTCCCAGCCTCCTGTCCCACCCTGCTACCCCACACTCTGCACTGTGAAACCAAACACTCTACCATCCTTCTCTGACCTCCTCTCCTCAGTGCTTTCCCTCTGAGCTGTTCTTCTAACCCATGCCAGAAACCAACAGCTTGTTACCTAAATTATTAACAATGAGTATCAACAGGGTATGCCATAACACTAAGAAATAAATTAAATGGTAGAATTTCAGAGGCCCAGTAGGTTAGTACAGGTACATATTTCAGGACAGTCTGGCTCTGTCTCTTAAAACATGGTATTTAAGAATTGATTATTAATATGCCTCACGCCTATAATCCCAGCACTTTGGGAAGCTGAGGCATGAAGATCACGAGGTCAGGAGTTCGAGACCAGCCTGGCCAACATGATGAAACCCCATCTCTACCAAAAATATAAAATATTAGCTGGGTGTGGTGGCACACGCCTGTAAACCCAGCTACTCGGGAGGCTGAGGCAGGAGAATTGCTTGAATCCGGGGGGCGGAGGTTGCAGTGAGCCAAGATCATACCACTGTACTCCACTCTGGGCAGCAGAGCAAGACTCTGTCTCAAAAAAAAAAAAAGAAGTGATTATTAATAAAACAGTTAACATATTTTCATAGCCTATTGTGGTAAAGCATTGTCATAAGGTTTTTATATGCATGCCTTTCAGTTAATTCTCACAACAGTTTTAGAAGGTATATAATATTAACCCGAGTTTACAGATTAAAAATACTGAGGTTCAAAGAGGCAAACTTACTTAGGATCACACAAAAATAAGTGACAGGGCCACTATTAACACAGTTAACTTCAGATCCCATGTCCCTTCCCACAACCCTATTACCTAGAAAAGCGTCTCTTTAGTGAAAGCTTACGGGCATCCTGAGTTGATGGCGAAGCTTCAAAACATTTGGCCGGGCGCGGTGGCTCAAGCCTGTAATCCCAGCACTTTGGGAGGCCGAGACGGGCGGATCACGAGGTCAGGAGATCGAGACCATCCTGGCTAACACGGTGAAACCCCGTCTCTACTAAAATACAAAACTAGCCGGGTGAAACCCCGTCTCTACTAAAATACAAAACTAGCCGGGCGAAGTGGCGGGCGCCTGTGGTCCCAGCTACTCGGGAGGCTGAGGCAGGAGAATGGCGTAAACCCGGGAGGCGGAGCTTGCAGTGAGCTGAGATCCGGCCACTGCACTCCAGCCCCGGCGACAGAGTGAGACTCTGCCTCAAAAAAAAAAAAAAAAAAAAAAAAAAACAATGGTTTGTAAATTAGCTTAGGTGGAGGCTTGTCTTGGGATATCAGACCCAACAGTGCATGCATCCCACTCACAGCTGGTGCTGATTGTCTGCCCAATGGAGGAGGTAGACCCTAAGACTAGATTGTCACCATGTTCCTCTCTATTGTCTCGAGATCTTTAGGTTATCCTGCATTATCTCAATGCCTGGTTAATAAAGTATCGTAATTTTTAATACCAAAATTTTTTATTTCCTATAGCTACAAAAGCTAACCAAACCAAAGAAAAAATTTTAACTGGCATCTGTGTTTCCTAAGAACAGAAAATGCAATATAATTTGACACTAATCATACTCACTAAAGTCTCCCCTCCTCATCCCTTATTTCCATTGATCATTCTTGCATAAATTCAGTAGAGCCCTCATCTGAATTTTGACTTTTCAGCAGGTGTTTCCACTGAAGAGTGTTTAGTGTTTGCCAGATAGCCAGAATATTAACTGATCATGCTTTATAAGATTAACAAGAGTTTTACAAAAAAATGAAATTCCAAAAGGGCTGCCAGTTGTGTGTTTGCTTACCACTGGGACCATGGGATACTTACTAGATATCAGGGATTCCAAATCTAGCTACTCAACAGATTCATCAGGAGAACTTTAAAAATGTCGATTTTCAGGAGTCAGTCCAGGGATACAAAACTAGAATTACCAAGGTGAATCTACATTTTAAACTCCCCCACTGAATCTTGGGCCAACATACAACTCAAAACAACTCAAAGGAAAAGGAGGATGAAAAAAAAAATGTCAACAGGCGTCCACTAAGATACAATTATGTATCACCTAACAATGAAGATATGTTCTGAGAAGTGCATTATTAGGCAGCTTCATCATTGTGCAAACATCATAGAATATACTTGCGTAAACCTAGATGGTGTAGCTTACTACACACGTAGGCTAAATGGTAGAGTCTATTGCTCCTAGGCTTCAAACCTGCACAGCATCTTACTACATGGCATACTGTATGCAACTGCAACACAGTGGTGTTTGTGTATCTAAACATATCTAGACACAGAAAAGGCACAGTGAAAGTACAGTATAAAAGATACATACCACATATATACCATTTATAAAAAATGATACACACTTACCATGAATGATGGAGCCTGCAGTACTGAGGTCACTCTGCATAAGTCAGTGAATGAGTGGTGAGTAAATGCAAAGGTCTAGGATATTACCGTACACTGCTGTAGACTTTATAAATACTGTACACCTAGGCTACACTAAATTTATTTTTAAAATTTCCTTTTTCAATAATAACCTTAGCTTACTGTAATTTTTTTACCTTATAAACTTTTCATTTTAACTTTTCACTCTTGCAAGCACACTTAGCTTAAAACATAAACATATTGCATAGCTGTACAAAAATATTATCTTTTATATTCTTATTCTATTAACATTTTTCATTTTTTTTTTTACTTTTAAATATTTTGTTAAAACTAACACAAAAACACACACATTAGCCTAGGACTACACAGGGTCATGATCATCAATATCACTGTCTTCAACCCCCGCATGTTGTCCCCACTGGAAAGTCTTCAGGGGCAATAACACACATGAAGCTGTCATCTCCTATGATAACAATGCTTTCTAGAATACCACTTGAAGTACTTGCCTAAGACTGTTTTACAGTTACCTTTTTAAAATATTTTATAAGTAAGGAGTACACTTTAAAACAACAATAAATGGTATTGTAATTACATAAACCAGTAACACAGTCATTTATTACCATTTGTATGGTTTGGCTCTGTGTCCCCACCAAATCTCATCTCAAATTGTAATTCCCATATGTCAAGGGAGGGACCTGATGGGAGGTGATTGGATCATGGGAGTAGTTTCCCCCATGCTGTTCTCCTGACAGTGAGAGAGTTCTCATGAGATCTGATGGCAGTTTCCCCTGCACTCTCTCTCTCTCCTGCCACCTTGTGAGGAAGGTGCTTGCTTCTTCTTCACCTTCTGCCATAATTGTAAGTCTCCTGAGGCCTCCCCAGCCATGTGGAACTGTGAGTCAACTAAACCTCTTTCCTTTATAAACTACCCTGTCTCAGTTATTTCTTTATAGAAGTATGAAAAAGAACTAATATACCACTGTCAAGTATTATGTACTAATACACCATTATCAAGTATTATGTATTGTACACACTATACTTTTATACGACTGGCAGCACAGTAGGTTTGTTTATACTGCCATCACAACAAACACATGAGTAATGCATCATGCTATGATATTAAGATGACTATGATGTTACTAGCCAACAGGACTTTTTCAGCTCCCATATAATCTTACGGTACCACCTTAATATATGCAGTCTGCCATAGACTGAAATGTTGTAGGCAGTGTCGGACTGTATCTCAAAAGCTCCTACTTATGTCATTGAATGCTCTCTTGGCTAAACATCATTGTTTCTAGCTCAGTTATCACTTCCCTTTTCAATAAAACAGCTTACTCTAATTTTCAAAATTAGTAACTTTAAACAGTCACCACACTTTGAAAACAACATTTAATCCCATTAGTTCCAAAAACTTATATTTGTTCAGTGCTTTATAAATGTGCATAGCATGTCTACTTTTTATCTTATTAAGTCTTCACTTCACTCTGTGAGGGAGCTCAGGCCAGCTTTATCCCTTTTCCCAGAGTCAAAGAGCACATAAAATGACCAAGCAGAAACAAGAAGAGAAGCTCCCAGATTACTGGTTCAATGCACAGATTCTCTCTACATATCATTTCCTACCAAGTGCTACTGGGCTTCCCCAGTTTGAACTTGCCCTGCAGCATATTCCTTCTCTTTTCCTTTCCTACCCACAAACCCCCTGCCATTCTCATTTCAGCCCACAGGTACTATCTGCATCCCCTTTAGCAGATTTTCATTCATCATTCATTAGACAAATGGTGATGAAGCATCTTCTGTGAGCCAAGCACTGTGCTAAATACACGGGATACAGTGGTAAACTGTGACCTCTGTGCACAGCCACCACAAAACAATTAGTACAGGATAAAAAAAACAGAGGAGACTCCGATTATATGAACACAAACATCAAATGGCAAATGAGTATCTTTTGGAGGGCAGTCTTATTAAGCCAAAAATAAAGCTCCAGCCCAGATGATTATATTTGTATAGAAAAGGCTTTACTGCTTGGCTTTTCATAATTGGTGGTGCTTTCTGCTAATTGTTTGATTATCCGCTGGTGCACTGGAAATCAAGGTCAATATGAGCAGAGGGAGTCATGTTTTGGGACGAATACAGTAGTATTTATTCAGGCTATTAGTTAACTACACCCTCAAGCCCTTTGGCTCCAGGACTGGGCTTAGAAATAATTCCTAAGTCAGCAGAGCCAGAGTATTTTAATACTTCAGTAAAAGTAGGTCTGGAGGTCAATCAAAATGCCACTGCTAATCTTAAAACACACAGAAGTCACCAGACTACCGAATTCACTCATGGAAAAAAAACTAAAAAGACTCCAGAGCAGGGTGAAACAATGGACACCAAAAAATACGTCCAATTAGCTCTCAGCACATGCAAATTATATTATTTGTGATTTTTCAGATGAACACTTGAGACTTAGGACATTTTAATCCAGAAATTCAAAAATAAAACATTTGAAAAGTTATATACATATCTATTACACAGTGAAGAAGATTCACGAGTAATTTCAGTAGTAATGAAAATGTATTGACCTAACAAGAGCTGCAGTCAGGCGCAGGGACTCACGCCTGTAATCCCAGCACTTTGGGAGGTCAAGGTGAGAGGGTCACTTGAGGCCAGGAGTTCAAGACCAGCTGGACAACACAGTGACACCCTGTCTCTATGAAAAAGAAAAAAAAATTAGCCAGGCATTATAGCACACACCTATATCTCAGCTACTCAGAGGCTGAGGTGGGACAACTGCTTGAGCCCCAAAGTTTAAGGCTGCAGTGAGCTGTGATTGTATTACTGTACTCTAGCCTGGACAACAGAAGGAGACCCTGCCTAAAAAAAAAGAAAAAAAAAAGAACAGTTTCTCATCTCATTAACGTAATTCTGTGTTTAAGTTTGATTTTGACTTGTTTTTTACTATATGCCATGAGGGATATATTCAAATGATTAGCACACATTTTGCTAAGCTGACCTTTTTTTTTTTTTTTTTTGAGACATGGTCTTACTCTGTCACCCAGGCTGGAGTATGCAGTGGCGCAATCTTGGTTCACTGCAATCTCCATCTCCCAGGCTTAAGTAATTCTCCCACCTCAGTCAGCCCCCCAAGTTGTTAGGACCACAGGCATACACCACTACGCTTAGTTAATTTTTGTATTTTTAGTACAGACAGGGTTTCTCCATGTTGCCCAGGCTGGTCTGGAACTCCTGGGCTCAAGCAATCCGCCTGCCTTAGCCTCCCAAAGTGCTGGGATTGCAGGCATGAGCCACTATGCCCGGCCCCTTCATCAAGTCTTGACACACTACCATGGCCCAGCTATGCCCAACCACTCTGCCCAGGAGAGGGTGGGCCAAATGGGGTCCTAAAATGGTTTTTATGCAACGAGGCTATAAGTACCTGGAGACAAAGCGCCAGCCTCCAACCTGCCCATGGGCCTAGGCAGGGCCCTGCGAGAGCTTTTGCTTTTCCACCTTTCCCGGCCTCCCGAAGTGCTGGGATTACAGGCGTGAGTCTCCGTGCCTGGCCTGGCTGGGCATTTTATTGTCAAAATAAGCATCAGAGGATAAGCAGAAGCTTTTAGACGTGGAAAGCTATGGACATGGCCATTGAGATGCTGTGTTGAGTGTAGAAGAATAATCTTGCTACATTTGAGGAAAAACCCAGTTCCACAACATCATGAATAGAATAGGTTCCCACTGATAGTAGTAACTTGAAGATACCAAAAGTTTTACTTAGCATAAAACACATATGCTGAAAGAGTAAAGCCAAAGAAAATACTTTTACAAGGTCATTATCTTTCAGAATTACATTGCAGTACTTGGATAAAGCAAATGTCAATTACTAAAACCAAATCAAATGCATGTCAATTATATTCCCACATGGTATAACAAATGCCTATTAAAAGGAAAAGGTAATAAATAAGAACCAGAAACTAACAAATAAATATATTTTAAAGAACAGACACAAACACAAAATGATAAGAAATTAACAAACCTATCTCAGAACATAAGGTTTTAGAGGGTAAAACCATGACTTTTCTTCTTTCTGAAAAGTCTAAAATAATACACTTCATTCTCCATTTTCAAAGTAAATGCCTGCGTCCTGCTCTACATAATAAAGCATATTCCCACAAAAGCTGACTTTAATTTTTTCCTCTTTTCAGATTAAGATTCACTTATCTTTTTTCTGATTTGGCCCAAGTGCCTTAAGGCAAAGCAGAGCACGAGCATGGCATCTCTCATTCTACACACTCAAGCAGTGCATCAGAGGACCCTATGTGATGCTCCTGAATCTACAACTGCCAAGATCATTGCATGAACCTAGAAGAAAACCAGAAATGTGAGCAGATTCAGTCCATGCCAATTGCTTGCATTGACCCTGAATACTATTCTCTCCAGAGCTTAAATTTCACTCTGGAACTAAAACACAAGGTTCCCAGTCCCATGCCTCTCAAACTGAGGCACTCGTAGCCCCAAAGATGAGTACTGAGGGAATGCAAAGCCCAACATGAACATATTTCTGCAGTGTAACAGTAAATCATTACAAACACTGTTTCTATATTAAATGCACACTGAGAATGAGAATCAAAAGTTATCAGAATTTTTAAGATTATGAAAATAACAATTGTAAAAGTAATAATACAAAACACGAATATCTGCTGACCACTATGGGCTGGCACTATTTTAAGCTCTCTCTAGGTACGACTTCATTTAATTCATACAACCACCCTCTGGGAAAGGGTTATCATCCCCAACATACAGATGAAGAAACTGAGGAGTAGAGAAGTGACACAAATTGTACAAGGGCACATAGTTACAGTTTCAGAGGCAGAATTCTTCTCTTTCCTCTTTTTTTGTTTGAGACAGAGGTTGTATTAGTCCATTTTCATGCTGCTGATAGAGATATACCTGAGACTGGGTAATTTATAAAGGAAAGAGGTTTAATGGACTCACACTTCCACAGGGCTGAGGAGGCCTCACAATCATGGTGGAAGGCAAAAGGCATGTCTTACGTGGCAGCAGTCAAAAAAAAAAAAAAAAAACCGCTTGTGCAGGGGAACTCCCCTTTATAAAACCATCTGATCTCGTGAGACTTATTCACTATCACAAGAACAGCACGGGAAAGACCTGCCCCCATGATTTAATTACTTCCCACTGGGTCCTTCCCACGACATATGGGAATTGTATGAGCTACAACTCAAGATGAGATTTGGGTGGGGACACAGCGAAACTATATCAGGGGTCTTGCTCTGTTGCCCAGGTTGGAATTAAATGGCAGGATCACAGCTTACTATAGCCTTGACCACCCGGGCTCAAGCGATCCTCCCACCTCAGCCTCCTAAGTAGCTAGGACCACAGGCATGTGGCACCATGCTTGGCTAATTACTTTATTATTTGTAGAGACAAGGTCTTGGTATGTCACCAGGCTGGTCTCGAACTCCTGACCACAAGATCCTCCCATTCTGGCCTCCCAAAGTTCAGGGATCATAGGTATGGAGCCACGCCTGGTAGGATTGGCTACCTACCAGTGGTAGGATTCTAAACACAGAAGCCTACTCAGTTACTGTGGCATAGGACATGAGAGGAGAGACCCTGCGCAGGCCTGGAGGGAGTCAGGTTGGCTGTGTAAATAAAGCAGATCTGTAAATTACTAGACAAAGTAGTCAGACATAGAAAAATAAGAGACTATGAAGCTGCCTTAGGTCTTGCTGGCTTTCCAATTCCTGGTTCCTATCCCTCAGGAGGCCTGATCACTGGTACAGAAATATCCCTATAATAATCTGCAGTAGTGAGTTTCCATTACTTCCAAAGCAAAATAAAGACAACGGGCAACGTGATGCCAAGAAAACACGAAGAGGAAAAAACGTGTGCAGAGTCCCCTTCTACTACACCCCAGTTATTTCTGTTCAGGTGCCTACCCACCCCCATGCAGCCATGTGCTTCAGAGGGAGACGACCTCACCCCCTGCTCCAAGGGCAGATCTTGACTGGATCTGCCAATACACCCATATCATTCCTCTGAACACGCTGATTCGTCTGGGGGAGCAGGTGTCCTAAGTTGACTCAATCAGCATCAGGGGAAGAGCTTTTTTCCTCATGGCTAGGAGACAGGTTCCCTCCTCGACATAGCTCTTTCTCTCACTAAATGTGGACAAATTAGTATGCTGATTCTAGATGCTGTTGACAGTCGTGAGGAATCCAAACTTGAAAAAAAAAAGTTGACATACAAAGGTAGAGCCAAAAGAATAAGAGCTATGGAAATACTGCCCACTTGGCTATGAGATAATGCAGTTCCATAGTGAGAGGAAGGGCAATGTCGCTGCCAACCGCTTAGATTCGAAAGCCAAACAGCCCATGTTTGAATCTGGTGCTGCCATTTACTGGTCATCCTACCTCGAACAGGTTACTCGACATCTCTAGCCTCAGTTTGTAAAACAAAGATAATAGTTCCAACCTCACATGGTTATTATGAGGATTAAATACAGACACACATATACACATACACATATACATATATACACTGAGTACTTAAAGCAGAGCCTGCACATAGTAAACACATGTAAGGGATGGCTGGTATTGTCTGAGTCAGGGTTTCTGCTACTTGCAGCACAAGGCAGCCTAACTGATACAGGAGGAGGGATAAAGTAAGTACAGGAGGGCTTCTCTGAGGCATGGAATGCCAACCTGGGTTCTGGGAGAGTCAGATGAGTGAGAAACAGGACATCACCCTATCTTCCCTTACCTATTATGGAGAGAAGAGAAATTCCATTCCATAAAAACTACAGGAAGACAATGTCGTACACAATTAGTGAAGGAAGAAAGCATATTAGAGCTATCCAGTTGTAATAGTACAGATGGTGGAAAGTCCAATGTAGTTCTCTCACCCAAGAAGGTGCCACAACTGTAGAGATGTCAGTGGGAAGCCAAAATCAGAACTATGTAAAGAGGACATAGAGCAAGGCTTAGTTTCTAAAGGAAACTTGTTTTGAGCCCATCTCTGAATTGAGCCAACAGGCCATGCACAGGGACAGAGTGACATCTGGTTTCTAGTCACACACCCACACCTGCTAACCAACACACAGCTTGAAAGTCTAATTTTACACTTAGTAGCCCTGACAGCTTTTTTATTCCCTTAAAAAAAAAATTGTCCCTATTCTGGGTGCAGTAGCTAGCCATTACTCTCATATTTCCTTAGCAAAGGGAAGAAATTAAAGTAATAATGAATCTTTCTTGGATGCCTCCATCCCATGCCATTACCTATTTATTTAGAATGTCTGCCTAAATGCCTTTCTAAATGCATGTCAAGAGCTAAGGAAACATAAGTTCTCTAGAATGTGGATCCCAGCTTTCAGCATATCAGCCCCTACTCAGAAACCTTTGTGTGGCTGCTTGTTGCTGAAGGGACAAAATCCATCCTTCATACCTGGGATCCAAAGCACTCTACAGAACAAGATAAACCTATCCTTTGTAAATGTTCGTATTCCTGCCTCACCACTGTGCTCAAAGTGGAGTCTACCATACCTGCATTTGTATCTTGGTTTAGCAATCTACTGACTGTATCACCTTGGGCAAGTTATTTAACCTAAGCCTCAAAAGAATGAACATGAAGGAT
Source organism: Rhinopithecus bieti (assembly GCF_001698545.2). Taxonomy (NCBI): domain Eukaryota; kingdom Metazoa; phylum Chordata; class Mammalia; order Primates; family Cercopithecidae; genus Rhinopithecus; species Rhinopithecus bieti. The sequence continues at coordinate 239,530 of NW_016803289.1, forward strand.
ACAGCTTTGACCTTGACATAGTAGGCATCAATAAGTGTTAGCCTGCTGTGTCAATGATAGAAAAGGTAGTGTTTTGGAGAGGATTGGAACTTAAAAAACCAAAGAAAGAAAAAAAAACATATAACTGGTCAAACCTTCTTATACAGGAGTCTGGTCATATGTTCCAAAATATAAAATGCATATAACCTTTGACCAAGAAATCTCACTTTGCTCAATCTACCTTAAATGGTAATTGAATAAGTGGGAAAATATGTAATCATAGAGATTTTCATCACAACACTGTTTGTAAGAGCAAAACCAATCTAAGTATCAATTAGGAATGGACCAAGAAAATCATGTAAACAGACAGTATCTCCAGGTATGATAATATTTCCTTTTTTTCTCAGAATTGGTTAATATTTTTACAAGACATGTGCATTATTGTTTCTAGAATCAGAATGACTAGTTTAAAATACTTTTGAAAACACACAAAGAAAAATTGTTCCTAAAGGATATCCTCCCTGGATTCTCAGAGCTAATTGTCATTTTACATATCACGGATGAAGGTTTAGTTTACCTTTTAGGACTAGCTAATAGCTCAAATATGTGCAAAAATTAAGGCTAAAACGAAGTAGATGAAATGATTTTTTTGCACAAAATCAGCCAATTCCATCCTTTTGCTATTTCTACATACAAAGAAAGGAGCTCTATTTTCTGGCCACAGCCTTTACACTTAATCCCAAACATCTATGCCCTATGTGAAACTCTTGTCATGAGAGAGACTAAGACAGAAAAAATAGTGGGTGGTTCAGAGCAAGCCCACCTCTGATGCTAGTAAGACATGGCTTTCACACCCACTCAGCGGGCTGCTGCAGCATCCTAGAATTATCACTACAGGACCAAAGTTATGGAGAGCAGTAATGATTTGGACAAGTGTTTGGGCTTAAGAATGGATTTTAGATTTTTGGTTTATAGTTGTTTGGGCTTGAGGGGTTTACTGTTTCCATAAAATGATAAGTGTATAATAAAAAATTCAAACCACACAGAACAGTAACAAAAAACACAGATAATTATCCAGTTCACAGCAACCACAGTTCACAGCAATAATCACTGTTAACATTTAGTGCTTATATTTTGCTTATTTTTAAACATGTCTCAAAAAATTAATCATCTTTCATCCATTATACTGGCAAAAGTTAAAAAGCATGTGAATAAGTGCTGACAATGTTGTAAGGGAATGAGCCCTCTCATGTATTGTTGATCAGTGTAAAATGTGCATATTAACACATTGGAAGGCAATGTGGCAGAATCTGTATGTTATGACTGCATGTCGGTACCCTCCCCCACCACCCCCAATTCATGTGTTGAAACTTTAACCTACAATGAGATGGTACTAGGAGACTGAGTCTTTGGGAGGTAGTTAGGTTTTCATGAGGTCATAAGTTAGAGACTGCATGATGGGACTGATGTCCTTATAAAAAGAAACCAAGACTAGAACTCACTCTATCCACTATGTGAGGCAATGATGAGGAGGCAGCATCTGCAAACCAAAAATATGGCCTTCACCAGACACTGGAAAGGCCAGTGCTTAGACGGTGGATTTACCAGCCTCCAGGCCTGTGAGAAATTAACCTTTACTGTGTAAGTCACCCAGTTCATGATATTCTTGTTATAGCAGCCCAAACTAAAACACTATATAAACTAATAAAAGTATGCATGTCCTGAGAATCGGCTATATAGTTTTCTGTATTGAGATATAATTCACTTACCATAAAATTCACTCTTTTAGGGTACACAATTCAGTGAGGTTTAGTATATTCGTAGAGTTCTGCAACCATCAACACTAATTCCAGGACATTTTCATCACCCCAAAACAGAAACTCCATACCCACTGGCAGTCACTCATCACTCTCCTCTCTCCCTAACCCATGACAACCAATAATCTACATTCTGTCATTATGGATTTACACATTCTGGACTTTTCAAATAAATGGACCCATACAATATGTGGCCTTTTGTAACTGCCTTCTTTCATTTTGCATATTTTCAAAATTTGTCCATGTTTAACCATGAATCAGCACTCCATTCCTTTTTATGGCTAAATAATATTCCATTTTGTGAATATATTACATTGGGCTATATATTTATCAGTTGATGGACATTGGTTTGCTTCTACATTTTGGCTATTATAATGCTGCTATGAAAGTTTTGTACAAGATTCTGTGTGGACATATATTTTCTCATTTCTCTTGAAGTACCTAGGAGTGAAATTGCTGGGTCAAATGGTAATTCTATGTTTAACTTTTTGAAGATCTGAAAAACTGTTCTCCAAAGCAGCTGCACTATTTTATATTCCCATAAGAAATATGTAAGGGTTCTAATTTCTCCACATATCCACAACCAACACTTGTTATTGTGTGTCTTTTTTTTTTTTTTTTTTTTTTTTTTTTTCCCTGAGACAGAGTCTCACTCTGTTGCCCAGGTTAGAGTGCAGTGGTGCGATCTCGGCTCACTGAAACCTTCGTCTCCTGGGTTCAAGTTATTCTCGTGCCTCAGCCACCCATGTAGCTGAGACCATAGGCGTGTGCCACCACACTCAGCTAATTGTTGTATTTTTAGTAGAGATGGGATTTTGCCATGTGACTAGGCTGGTCTCAAACTCCTGGCCTCAAGTGATAGAGCTGCCTTGGCCTCCCAAAGCGCTAGGATTACAGGCATGAGCCACCGCGCCAAGCCTGTTTTTCACCTTCTTGACAGTGTCCCTTGAAACACAAAAGTTTCTAATTGATGAAGTCAATTTTATCTATTTTTAATCTTGCTGCTTAAATTTTTGCTATCATATCTAATAAATTACTACCTAACCCAAGATCACAAAGATTTATACCTATGTTTTCTTCTAAGTGTCTTATAGTTTTAACTCTTTCATTTAGGTATTTGATCTATTTTGAGTTAGTTTTGTATTCTACACAAGGTAGGGAATCTAACTTCATTCTTTCATATGTGGATATCCAGTTGTCCCAGCACCATTTGTTGAAAGAAATATTCTTTCCCTATTGATTGGTCTTATAATATTAACGGTTTTAAACCTATCTAAAATGTTCTATAGTTTAATTGTGGCAGTGGTGGCACAACTACATGTTTGTCAAAACTCAAAGAACTATACACTAAGAAAAGTAAGTTTTATTATATGCAAATAATATCTCAATAAACTTGATATTTAAAAATTCTACTTTAGGGCCGGGCGCAGTGGCTCAAGCCTGTAATCCTAGCGTAATCCTAGCATGATTGGGGAGGCCGAACGGGCGGATCGCGAGGTCCAGGAGATCGAGGACATCCTGGCTAACACGGTGGAAACCCCGTCTCTACTAAAAACCTACAAAAAAAAACTAGCCGGGCGAGGTGGTGGGCACCTGTAGTCCCAGCTTACCGGGAGGCTGAGGCAGGAGAATGGAGTAAACCGCGGGAGGCGAGCTTGCAGTGAGCTGAGATCCGGGCCACTGCACTCCATCCGGGCGACCAGAGCGAGACTCCCGCCTCAAAAAAAAAAAAAAAAAAAAAAAAAAAAAAAAAAAATTCTACTTTAGGCCAGGCACAGTGGATCACGCCTGGAATCCTAGCACTTTGGGAAGCTGATGTAGGAGAATCACTTGAGCCCAGGAGTTTGAGACCAGCCTGGGCAACATAGTGAGACCCCATGTCTACAAAACAAATTTGTTTAATTAACTAGGCATGGTGACACATGCCTGTAGTCCCTGCTTCTCAGGAGACTGAGGTAGGAGGATCACTTGAGCCCAGGAGGTTGAGGTTGCACTGAGCCATGATCATGCCACTGCACTCCCGCCTAGGTGACAGAGCGAGACTGCATTTAAAAAAAAAATCTACTTTAGATAAACAACTCATATATAACATAAAGGATCACATACAAGGAACATATGCTTCACAAATATATAGTATTGTTTGTAAAAAAAAGAACTTAGATACCATCTGTCTATCAAAAAAGTAGTAGCTATGTAAAATGTCATACAGTCACAGGATTGAATTATATGCAGTAAAGGAATAAGCTAGATACATATACATATTTATATATTTATATATATTTATATATATTTGTTTATATATATTTATATATTTATATATCACATGGTTTAAGCTCAGAAACATTCCATTAAGTAAAAAAAGTACACAATTTACAAAATAATTTATAATTTATAATATACGTTTAAAAATGTATACAAAATCATACTATACAGACTCTATGAGTATATATGTAAGTATCTAAAGGTATCTCTTTAAGGTCTGGAAGAATATTCAGCAAACTGATAACACACACTACTTCTCAAGAGGGTGAAAAAGACACCAGGATTGGGAGGAATGGTCAGATGGGAGTTGAACCCTATCATTTCCTGATCTCCCCTCCAAAAAATTCATTAATTACTGTGATTAAAAAATTAATAATGTGGAATTCATACGAGTTATAAACAGGTCATAAGTATAGAACCATAGATTTTGAATGTATGTACTTATGTGTCCATCCCTGCATCCAAAACACACACACACACACACACACACACACACACACACACACACACACGAGTCTTACCAATTTGGGTTTTCCATACTTTCCCGGAAGACAGACTCTTCCTTCATGGATGCATATTGTGTCCACGTAAGGCAGTGACTCCGTATAGCCATGTTTCTTTCCCGAGGATTGAGCCATGACTCCTCTTCTAATTGAATATTAGGTACTTTCAAAATGCTCACCTGTCCAACAGAAAGAGAACGGCTTTCTCAATTTAGGAAGAGCAGGCTACATAATGACCACATCCAGAGTTACTCTCAGTCTTGGATAACCAAGAGGACAAGTAATCCTGATATATGGATGATGGCTCACCAGTGGCTGTATAATCAAATACAGTGGCTGTATGTTTTTGATAATCAAACATACTATGACCTTACTAAGTGCTGGTGAGGACATGCAAATGACCCAGGATTTATGTAGACTATACAGTCCCTGGCCTAATTTCCCTAACTGGTAAACACTAAGCAAATTATCAGCCTCCTTCGCATCTCCTCTAAGGCTGGTTATGGACTTCTTAAATTGATGGATTCTAATCGAGCCCACTTACAGGCTTACATGCAGAACAATATCAGGTAAAATATTTTCTTCATTTTAAACTCTGTCCAATACGTAGAAATGTATGGTTTCCTAGGTGAAGACATGGAAAACTACAAAGGCAGAATTGTACAAGTCAGAGGTGTCCTTAAATTATTTAAGAATTGAGATACAAGACAAAGTTGAATGCCTTTTTAAATAATAGATTCAGAGTGAGTATACAGGGCAAAGGCAGCGTACACACTCTGGAAAAAAGCCAGTAATAATTTGCTGCTACAGTGCAACAAGTTTTGCCATCTGGAAAAAAGAAAGTTCATTTTCATTGTCATATCAGCTTTATTGCACTGAAGAATGTGACAGTCTTTTAATTCATGATAAGGAAGTGATGGAAGCTGCCATTTGTTCCACATACAAAACAGCAATTTAATTTGCAAGCTAGTCGGCAGGAGCCAAGCTGGGTTCCACATTTGATATGGTTTGGCTGTGTCCCCTCCCAAATGTCATCTTGAATTGTAGCTCCCATGATCCCCACATGTCATGGGAGAGACTCAGTGGGAGGTAACTGAATCATGGGGGTGGGTTTTCCCATGCTGTTCTCATGACAGTGAATAAGTCTCATGAGATCTGATGGTTTTATAAAGGGCAGTTCCCCTGCACACACTCTCTTGCCTGCTGCCATGTAAGATGTGCCTTGGCTCCTTCACCTTCCACCATGATTGTGAGGCCTCCCCAGCCATGTGGAACTGTGAATCCATTAAAACTCTTTTTATTTATAAATTACCCAGTCTCAGGTATGTCTTTATTAGCAGCCTGAGAATGGACTAACACAACATCACACACAGAATCTCTCTCAGGTTGAAACTACTCTCTGAGACCTGTTTGAAAGGGCATATCCAGATGCTTTCCTCTGACTTCCTCATAGCTCTAAAAGGACTCCCACTGAAAATCCCTCTATGGTTCAAGCAATGTGATTAAAATTTCCACTCACCTTCTTCCAACAAAGAATCACCAGAGTGCTCTTCTTCAAAGAGAGAAAACAATTTGCTATCATGAAGATTTCATCATCAATGATATTACTTTAGAGAAATACACATAAAGACAACAGAGGGCGTGGAGAACATTATTCTCTGGTAAATAGCTGTTATCTCTGATAGTGAATTAGAAACTGAAGTTTTTCTCTTTCTTATTAAAGATGAGACTAAATATTTACAATCTTCCCATTTCTGATCATTCTCACCTAAGAGTCATTTCTAATCATGAAAAGATTAGTCACTTCATGCAAAATGCCAAAAGTATCTTTAAAGTAACTGCACAACATCTCTATGTCCATTAAGAGTCCTTCACAAGACAGGGAGACAAAGTATCTCCAGTGGCATCTGCTAAAACTGAGGTTGGATAAGAAAGAGCTTTCTTCCTCAGAAGGCTGTGAAGTAAAAGGAGGAGGAAGTTTCTAATGCTCCTTTACATCAGAAAATGCTGTTCCTTTTCATGACTATTAAAAAATACTCAATGTTACAACAACTGTGATTAAACTTTAAAATGAACTTACCTTCCTTAAAATTTCTGGAACCACATTCTGACAGATTGCAATCCTCTTTCTGTAGATGACCCCTGTTGATTCATCTAAAGAAAATATAAAATTTTTTATACACAACAAATTAAGGAAATGTGTTCTTAGTGTCAATAAATCTTGGGGGGTTTTTTGTTGTTTTTTGGTTTTTGGTTTTTTTTTTTTTGAGACACCCAGGCTGGAGTGCAATGGCATGGTCTCGGCTCACTGCAACTTCCACCTCCAGGGTTCAAGCGATTCTCCTACCTCAGCCTCCCGCAATAAATCTTTTAAAGTCAATCTCAATTTTCTATTTGCAGTATTCCTACAGAAAATGTTTAATTCAAACTTCAGTTTCCTTGACACTTTTCTGGGCCAAATCAGATATTCCCTATCTGTGATGAAGGAATAAGGGTACAACAGTAACTCAGAATGCACACTCCAATGTCAAGGATGAAATAATCACAACCATTCGCTGCTCTGGACTGTCCGTGTTAGTGCCCCAATGACGATGACCAGTGGGACTCCTGCTCAACTCCAAAGAGAATGTTTCAACAAAAAGGGGGAGAACCTGATGCTGCTACCTTCTGTACCAAACTTTCAAGCACAGATATCTGGCTACAAAATTTAAACCTATAATTCACTTTACTAGCCACATTTATCTCTCATAAGGGAGTAGACTTCCTGTTGTTACCAGCAGCAAATTTGTACGCGTCTGCAGCAACCTCAATTCTGGCCTCCTCAGAAGAAGGAATTCGACTGAGGGGCATAAGGCAGAAGGAGGGACCAAGACAAGTTTTAGAGCAGGAGTGAACGTTTATTATACAGAATAGGAAATGGCTATTCCTATTATTTTTATAAACCTTCCTAAATAGGAAAAAGCTATTCCGGTTCCTTTAGAATGGGAGTGAAAGGAAGGAAAGGACACTTGGAAGACAGCCAAGCGGGCAACCTGAAAGGCAAGTGTGTGGTCTGACCTTTTGACTTGGGGTTTTACGCGTTGGCGTACGTCCGGGGTCTTACATCACTTCTCCCAAATCCTGAGATCTTATCAGGAAGCTGCTGATCATCAGTTTCAGGTGTTTTCTATCTATTAGGAGCATGCCTTTGCCTGATGCCAGCTGTGACCAATTATTACTTTAGTCAGACAGTTAACGACCGCCTGACCATCACCTGATGGTCACCCAGCACTCCTGGGTGGGTGCGTGCACGCGTGCGTGTGTAAGCTCTCTTCTGTGTGTATGTGTGTGTAAACTCTCTTCTGTGTGTGTAAGCTCTCTTCTGTGTGTATATGTGTAAGTCCTCTTCTATGTGTGTGTAAGCTCTCTTGTGTATATGTATGTAAGCCCTCTTCTCTCTCTGTGTGTGTGTGTGTGTAAGCCCTCTTCTATCCTGCTCATACTTGACTAGCTACCTACCGTAACACTAGGACTGCAACCATTTTGCTCTGCGATGAAGTTTCCAGAATTAAATCAGGGATATAAAAAACAATGTCAAGAAAAAGAAAGGCAGAGGCAGAGAAAATAATAAACTATGAAGTGCAGTCTTCTGCTTTGTGAATCACTGTGACTTAGCCATGCTGTTACAAGTTTTCTCAAAGCTCTGGCTATAGTAGTCCCAACCCTTGATGCAAAAACCCTGACTGCCCAGAAGCTGTTGATACAGTGCCAACCCCTCTGCCCACTGGCCCTCCCTTTGCCCATCTCATCCAGTGTTTGCTTCACACATACTCGAAATGGATTAGCCACTCCCAACGGCATCCCTGACAATGATAGAAATTATAATTAACATTTCAATTTAGAATATGCACAGTGTTCTCTCATTTGATCTTCATAACAACCTAAAAACAAGATTATTTTCCCATTTGACAGATGAAGAAACTGAGGCTCTAAAAAGTTAGGTCACCAAGGTAGTAATGAAATTAAGATTTGAAATCCAGTTTGATGACAAATAACAAGTTTCTCCCACACTGCAGGTACATGAGAAAACATTTTTAATATATCTATATGGTTATAAAAGTACAGAAAATGCATATACAAGCAAAAGGCAGTTATGTGTGCCAAGCACAGAGAGGGCTCCAGAGTCACACAATGAACAGTAGCATCTCATGATTCCTAAGAAGGCTAAAGGGCATGCTGGACCTAGGCCCCAGTGTCTCCAAAGCTTTGTACATTGACTATGTGCATTGTCACAGCTTCCTGCCTTGCCCAGTTCTCAAGTTGAAACACTGACACTGATAATGGTTTTTGCTGGAGATAGGGATAACACAGAACAGAAGAGATTCCTATGCTCTAGACCAGGAATCAGTAAACATTTTCTGTGAAGAATCAGATGTTAAATAATTTAAGTTTTGTGGGCAATAAAGTCTCTGTGGCAACTGCTCAACTCTGCTGTTATAGTGAGGAAGCACCCATAGATGACATGTAAACAAATGAGACTATGTTCCAATCAAACTTTATTTACTAAAACAGGCAGCACGAGCCATAGCTTGTCAACTCCTGATTTAGTCAATGCTAAACCACATTGCCAAGTAGTTGTGATTCCATAAGCAATCACTTTATGGTCACATCTCATATTTAATCATATGCATTTTGCTATCTACAAAATGATATGATAGGCTACAGCCATGTGACCTTGAGCAAGTCACTTAACTTCTCTGTATCTCAGTTTCTCCATGCATTAAATGAGTAGTCTAATACCTATCCCACACATTGTTCTGAAGATTAAATGAATTAATAAAAGTAAGAGTACCTGGCACATATTAAGGGCTCAAAAATGTTAGCGGTTGCAATTATATATAGCTCAGTGTTGTCAACAATTATTAGTTAGAAAGTGACAAAAAGCATCAGCAGGCCTTTTATTATCGTAAATCCTGGTGCTCTCCCTGCCACACCTTTCTAAGTCACCTCAAATACAGAAATATACCTGTTTAACAACTAATAATGGAAAGGAACTGTAGGTGAACAATTTTTTAAAAAACCTAATAGGCCACACACACACATACACACATCTTTACAAAAATCACTATCATTTAACGATCATACAAAAAACTGTACAGAGAACTTACCTCTTTTTTCCTCCGTGATTTTACAGAGAGGACATTTTATCCATGGGGTTGGGGTACTAAACAAAACATATAAAAAAGAATTACCATTAATCTTCTAAAAAGGTGAATTATTTAGTAGTAACCACAGCTGTTTACAGGACGAGTAAATATTTTCCAAGAAACTTCTAAACAAAGCCCAGTTTTGAATCATGGATCTTAATTTTATAACTTGGGGCTAGATAAGTGAGATGCTATCATCATCTCTATTTACATGAAATCTGGGGAAAACCTTTAGCTCCAACCTAGCCCTGAGGGGGATGAGGTTAAGCTAATCAGTAAATAATAATAGTATTAATATTGAACCGGCCTGACATAAATCAAGAGTGTTCTTTGAGTTAGGCACTGTACTAAATGCTTTCCTTGTACAATCTTGTCTAAATCCAACAGCCTCTCTGTTATAACTGATTTATGTGATATCATCCCCATCTTTCAGATATGGAAACTGAATGAAGACTAGATTGCTTAGGGTCACCCAGCTGGCTCCTGGTGGAGCCAGGGAATTAAACCAAGCCTGTTTAATATAGAGTGGACCTCTTCACTACGGTCTAATATCATTGTCTGGTGGCTGGGTTAGCATCACAGTAGGATAATCATAGAAGTATGCTTTGCTAGGCACATAGTAAATGCTCAATAAATATTTATCATGCTGATTTAATTCCCCTGAAAAGCAATTTGGCTGTGACAAGGTTGATAATAGCCACTACTTTTGTCTTAGGCAATTTACATACTTTAGATCCATTAGCTCAGTTAATTCACAAAACCATTCTATAAGGTGTTACTTTTTCCACTTCATATATGAAAAGTAAGACTTAGATAAATTAAATAATTTGCTCAAATTGTCCAGCTAATGAATAGTGTATCTGGGGGTAACATAATGTACCCCCTGATACTTTCTGCCAGCCTACAAAGCCTGCCCACCAAACCTACCACTAAATCGCCTAAGAGTTAACCTAACACAATCCTTTCCTTTACTCAGATGTGAAAAGAGAGACACTGGGAGCAGAAGTGACCTCCTGGAAGCCACAGGACAAGGTAGCTGCTGACCTGAGCCTACTAAGCCCCATGGACTCTTTTCCCTGAGGTTTACCGATGTATCATGTGATCAAATCTGAAAAGAAAATTAGCAAGAAGTCTTATCCATGACATCACAAAGTGTTGAGCAGAAGGCAAGAGCAGCAGGCAGCCTGATGGGAGAAAGAAGAAAGGCCCCTCACTTTGCAAACTTGAGCTTTAAGTTTTCCGAACCCTAGGAAGTGAAACACAAAACTCTGACTGTGGGTCTCCACCCACAGCAAGTGTGTGTGTGTGTGTGTGTGAGAGAGAGAAAGAGAGATATTGATTTATTAACGGATTTTTCAGGGAAAGGGGTTCATCATTTTAACACATTCTTAAAGATACTATGACCCAAAAAGACAGTAGATTAGAACACAGGCTCTCTGAGGGCAGGAATACTGTCTATTTCAGTTACTCCTATATCTCCACCAGCCAGCGTAATGCCTGGCACATAGAAAGCACTCAGTCAATATTTTCTGAATAAACAATTTGGAATATAAACCTCAATGACCTCAGGGATCAATTTGGAAAATGAGCCTGCCTTCAGTCAGAAACCAGTCTATGAAGAGAGCAGTGGCTCAGCTTTCAGCAACCTCAATATCTCTTCATGTTCCATGTTGGTAAACTCTGTTATTCACACTTTCATCCTGGAAACTGCAATCTTGATGACTGATGAAAAACTTGGTTTTTAAAAATCTATTTATTTATGGCCAGGCACGGTGGCTCACGCTTGTAATCCCAGCCCTTTGGGAGGCCGAGGCTGGCAGATCACGAGGTCAGGAGATCGAGACCATCCTGGCTAACATGGTGAAACTCCGTCTCTACTAAAAAATACCAAAAATTAGCCGGGCACAGTGGCAGACGCCTGTAGTCCTAGCTACTCAGGAGGCTGAGGCAGGAGAATGGCCTGAACCCAGGAGGTAGAGCTTGCAGTGAGCCAAGATTGTGCCATTGCACTCCAGCCTGGGCCACAGAGCGAGACTCCATCTCAAAAAAANNNAACCAAAAAAAAAAAAAAAAAAAAAAAAAAAAAATCTATTTATTTATATATTCATTCATTCATTCATTTTAGCCCTAGGGAAAAAAAAATACTTGGCTGGGCATGGAGGCTCATGCCTGTAATCCCAGCACTTTGGGAGGCTGAGGCGGGTGGATCACTTGAGGTTAGGAGTTTGAGACCAGCCTGCCCAAACTAGTGAAACCCTGTCTCTACTAAAAATACAAAAATTAGCCAGATGTGGTTGTGCACACCTGTGGTCCCAGATACTCAGGAGGCTGAGACAGGAGAATTGCTTGAATCTGAGAGGCGGAGCTTGCAGCAAGCCGAGATCATGCCACTGCACTCCAGCCTGGGTGACAGAGTGAGACTCTGTCTCCAAAAAAAAAAAAAAAAGCTTGGAACTACAATGATTGCTTTCTTGAAGTTCAGCCCTTCCAAGTTACATGCCCATGACAGAGGGTCAGGTTTAGATACTCTGCTCCTCAGCAAAGGAGACTTTCGCTTACACAGTACCCCTAAAGTAAGGGAGATATTTGAGACTCACACAGGTCCTCTGAATTGTGATTTTATGTGTGTAAATTGTAACATGTACACTAAAGTAAAATGGGCTTATCTCGTTTACTACAGTTCTAGCTTGTTCATTACATACCCATAAATATATACTGACTGAATATTATAAATTCACCATAAGTTGTAGGAAGATGACTCAACTAAACTGTAAAGGACATTGAAAATGTCATCACCAGGGAGACATGGTGATCAAATTTTGCAAGTTCTGATTACTTCACTAAGTTATCAGAGAAATTCTTAAACATTATAAACTCAAATACTTCACACTTACATAATTTTTGGAGTTGAAGAGCCGTGAGCCTCAAGTTTCCATAGAAGAATAGTAGAAGAAAGTAGGGGTTTCTTTGCAACAGCTAACTGCCGTATTATGAAAGGCACGTATTTCAACCTCTTTAAAGATTTACTGAACTGAGGCGCCCCCTACCTGGCGTTACTTGAAATGATCTGACGCCATCTCGTGGTAACTTGAATATTCACGTTTTAATTCATGAAAATTTACCAAAACTCCCATGAGAAAGAGTTGAAAGAGGGAAGGTTTCTCAGAGGTCAACACCGGAAACACTTACCTGAGAAGAAGACAGGAGGCAGGTGGCCAGGTTTTTCTGGACACCTTTTCAAGCACAATCCAGTATGATTGCAGAATTGATCAAGCTAAATCAGGATCACACCCATCAAAGACTCACCGAGCAGCTACTGTGTTTATGCAAGGTGCTATCCTAGAGAAGCAGCCATGCACATGATCTCATTCAGTCCTTCTCAAAGCATGGAAACCTATCAAGTATTAATGCTATAAATATAATAGTATAAAGCCTGCAGACAAGCAGGGTCACACTGGGATTCTTCAATCCCCATTTCATACTAGCGACTCTCATGAAAGCAACGTCATATGAAGACCCAGATATCTGCCAAAAGTCCTTGTCTTTCTTGATCTTGGCTCAGGTGATCACAAACTGCAGTGTGCATGAGAATGATCCCACAGGCTGCATACATATGCCATGTATGCTATACTACTTTATGGACGATTTAAGGGATTTTTAAAGGAATATTTGACTTCATTTTGCATATCCTTATAATTTTCACTTTCTTCACAGAATGTGTAAACTAACTCATTTTCCTTTCCCCAAGACATGAAGCTACTGCAAATACCACTGTATATATCATATGTATGTTACAGTCTAACAAGGGTAAAATGTAGACTCTCCTAAAGCTGTTGTATCTGCCTGCTTTATTTTTTACATATTAAAAGATAAGCCAAGAACTCCATAATATTGGGCGGGGGTAATAAGCATTAAAGCAAACACATACATATAAAAAGTAAGAGTCCAAGAAACTGAGTCCATCTAATTACAGAAATAATATTCAATATGTTTGTGGGAGAAGCTACATGAAGATATAACATTTAGCATTCATAATTGCTGAGGGAAAAAAAACCCATACGCTTTCAGAAAGCCTACTCTTAAAAGAGTTATTAAAATATCAACTTTCCAAACAGCTCAGAAGCCAGTGCCTATTTTTTATAACATTTTCTCCCCCTCTCAGAAACAGTCAATGACATCCAAAGGAGTCACTGTCTACCAATTTTCAAATGAAGTTACCCGAGAGAGTACAAGGAAGCAGGTGAGTGACAGATCTCTCTGAAGAGTCCTGCAAAGAAGACCTACAGTCAGTCTGGTATATTAACATACCCGTGTTATAAGCATTAAGGGAATCTGTTATCTAGGCTGCTCCCAAACATGTACATGCAAAGAGATGGGGCTGCTGAAAAGAGATTTGGTGTTTAGCAGCAGAAAAACATCACCATGAGCTATGCCAAATTCCTTTTATGAGCTCCACACACCATAGTCTATCTCAGAAGAAAAGCAAAGTTGATTTTATACCAAGACGAGATCAAGGACAAGACATAATTAAGTTGAAAAGTATTTTGAATGGCTGTTCATTGGTCTTTCAATAGGATGATGAAATAGAAAGAACAAAGGGCAATGAGCCAAGACATGCAAACCACAACGCTGCCATCTGTGAGGCCAGGGTGATGAACCACCGGGTGACCATTCGAGGTCCTTCTGGCCAGGAAAAGCTATGATTCCAAACAAAGGCCAACCAACAGCACATCAGCCTCTTTCTTTCAAAAATGGCCCAATAATCAGCAATGGCATAGTGAAGGTTTTGAAAAGACAGTTTATCATTGTGACACAGGAAAATCCTCTTATCACAACATCAAATGTATGCATAAACCCAGTGCAGCTAAAGATATGCTACAAATAACTGCCCAGCACTCTTCAAAATCACCATGGTCTGGAAACGCAAGGAAAGACTGAGGAACTGTCCTACACTGCAGGAGACTGGCAGCTAAATGCAATATAGGGGCCTGAACTGAATCCTAGACTGGAAAAACAATATTAGTGGACAATTGGCAAAATCTAAATAGGGTCTATAGGTTAGTTAATAGCATTGTATCAGTGTTAATTTCCTGGTTTTAAAAAGTATACTGTGGTTCAGAGAAGCTGGAAAAAAGTATATGGGAATTATTTGTTTTGCCATATTGTTTTTGAAATGGTTTATAAGTCAAATTGTTTCTAAAGGAAAAGTTAAGAAATAAAAAACAAAATTAAAGACAGGCTGTTGGAAAATGGTGAATTTTAGAGCCCAAGAGATCTGAATTGGAATCTCATCTGTGAGAAGCTTGGACAAATCATTTTAATCTGCCCTAGTTTCTTCATCTGTAAAATGAGAATAAATAATTACCTCAAAGAGTTGTTACGAGAATTAAAGGAAACAATTTAATTATAGTATAATACCTAGCACTGTGCAAGTAGAAAATAAATGTAGCTGGTTTTGCTACTAACAAATGAATCAACACTTTTGAAAACTTAAAAGTTTCAAGACTTCGGTTTTACCTTGCAATTTACTGTGGTATGGCATTAAATATATTGCTGCCATCTATCTGCAATCCAAAATACTTAAACAATGATTTTAAATGATTAGAAGATAATATATCTGATTTTCCTAGACTAATAAAAAAACTCACAAGCTCATACTTTACCAGTTCAGAATTTGTGTAAGATACAAGGCCTCCCTGACACTTCACCCCACACTAGCATTAGGGAAAGGGCTGCACCAGAGAAGTGAGAGTACAAGAGAGAGTATTTACTTGGTTTTTAAAAGGCAACTGTTTCTAAATAGTTTAAATGCTTTCATGGATTTATAGTCAAAATATAAATCTAGCCCCATACTATAATGTAATGTCTGCCATATGCCCCCGAGAAAGCCTTTATCATGAAAACTACTATATCCTCCTCTGTCCCTTTTGACAGTGAACTCCTTGAAGACAGGTCCATGTACTTAGAGAGTGAAAAAATTCTTTTTTTTTTTTTTTTTTTTTTTGAGACTGAGTCTCATTTTGTCACCCAGGCTGGAGTGTAGTGGTGATGCAATTACAGCTCACTGCAACCTCTGCCTCCCAGCTCAAGTGATCCTCCTACCTCAGCCTCCTGAGTACCTAGGACTACAGGTGTGTGCCACCATGTGCGGCTAATTTTGGTGGGGGGGGGTGTTGTTTGTTTCTGTGTCTGTGTGGTTTGGAGTGTTGTTGTTGTTGTTGTTGTTGTTAGAGATGGGGTTTTTGCCCTGTTGCCCAGGCTGGTCTTGAACTCCTGGGCTCAATGGATCAACCCACCTCGGCCTTGCAAAGTGCTGGGATTATAGGCATGAGCCACCATGCCTGGCCAATATCTTCTATCTTTTATACACTGATTAAGCAGCAATCTCCACTAGATAAGTTTCTAAGTATACTTCACAATTATTCAGAGGGCATTTAGAAAATATTCCTAATTCAAATGTGTACCTTTATTCACACTCACTGTCCCCTTTATTACTCTAAGTTAGTAAAGATTTCTGAGGCCACTTCTCTCAGCTTTTTATTTTCAGGCTCATGAAATCAATGCAACAAATTGTTGTTGTTGTTGTTGTTGTTGTTGTTGTTGTTGTTACCATTATTCAACAAGTACTTTAAAAGAGCCCACTGAGTGCTGAAATTAAGCTAGCTATGTTACATGCAACTGTATGCATTATCCAATTTAATCTCTCCAACAACTCCAGAAGATAGTGATTATTATTCTCATTTTGTAGATGAGGAAATCGAGGCATAGAAAAATGAAATGACCTGTCCAAGCTCACAGGGCTAACAGCGCTCCATCCCTGTCTTCCCCACCCCATCCGATGTCAGAGCCCACATTCTGCACATCTGCACCATTCTCCTTTACATCATGCCTAATCTTCTAGTGGAACTGAGGACAGGAAGATAAAAGTGAAGAAAGATTAGTACAGCATGTGACAAAAGATAAAAAATCATTATGTTAAACTAGGCCTATGGTTTATCAAATCGTTTACTTTAGAAATGCAGGTTCACCCCCAAATATTTCTGGAGCTTTGCAAGGAGATATGTTCCACACATGTAAGTGTCAGATTTGCAAGGGAGAAAAGATAGGATCAGAAATGGAAACATTATTAATTACCCAATCAGCTTTCTACTCTAAATGGAAATAGCCATTCATAAATCCCCTTTATGAGCTTAAGAGTAAATATTCAAACCATTTTGTTCAGCACACCAGGCTCCCAGCCAAAATAAATAACACCCAGGGTCATTCTGTTGAAGCAAAGAAATTATTAATATTTTAATCTGTCCATTTTATTACAGTACCAAAAGTAAGGACATGTTTCTGAATCCCATACTGACTTCAATCTAAAATTGCATAGGGCTAATCCGCAAAAGAGTTATTTCATTCATTCATTCAACAAGGATTTGCTGAGTACCTACTATGTTCCAGGATCTCTTTGGGTACTTGGGATACATCAGAAACAAATGACAAAAATCACCACCTATGAAGGTGATACTCTATTCACTATGACTCTTTTGACCACAGCATAAAAAGAAAATCAACCTTGCAAAGGTAAGAAAAATCTTTACTTCTTTGGCCTCATTTAGATATAAACAAGAAAATCCAGTCAATATAATGGCTCTCTGGATCCTTTTTAATGACTTTAAGTTTCAGGCAGATGAAATTTAAGAAGTTCTCTGAATCCAGGTCATGAAAGGCAAGCCCATTAGAAAGGTCTAAGTGAGATTCCAAAGAAGACCTATTTTCTACACTGCTACATTTGTCTATGCAACTTTGTGTTCTCTTTGTAGATGATTTTAAGTAAAAGGAAGGAAACAGTGGTAAGTTATGAGAGCTAGAAAGCTAAGAGTCGGCTGGGCGCGGTGGCTCAAGCCTGTAATCCCAGCACTTTGGGAGGCCGAGACGGGCAGATCATGAGGTCAGGAGATCGAGACCATCCTGGCTAACACGGTGAAACCCTGTCTCTACTAAAAAACACAAGAAACTAGCCGGGCGAGGTGGCGGGCACCTGTAGTCCCAGCTACTCGGGAGGCTGAGGCAGGAGAATGGCGTAAACCCGAGAGGCAGAGCTTGCAGTGAGCTGAGATCCGGCCACTGCACTCCAGCCTGGGCGACAGAGTGTGACTCCGTCTCAGAAAAAAAAAAAAAAAAAAGAAAGCTAAGAGTCACACAAAGAAAGAAACCAAAATACACTGTCAAGTGCATTGACACTGTACTTCTTGGAATACATACAGTTCAGCATCCAATGAATAAACCATTTTGGGTTTCATAACATTCCTCCATGAAGCGTGTATTGAGAAATACTGTATTTCACGAACAAAGAGTATCATATTGTTTGTTTTCACAGTGTCATTTAGCTTTGAAAGCATGCAGCTACGGCCGGGTGCGGTGGCTCAAGCCTGTAATCCCAGCACTTTGGGAGGCCGAGACGGGCGGATCACGAGGTCAGGAGATCGAGACCATCCTGGCTAATATGGTGAAACCCCATCTCTACTAAAAAATACAAAAAACTAGCCGGGTGAGGTGGCGGGCGCCTGTAGTCCCAGCTACTCGGGAGGCTGAGGCAGGAGAATGGTGTAAACCCGGGAGGCGGAGCTTGCAGTGAGCTGAGATCCAGCCACAGCACTCCAGCCTGGGCGACAGAGCCAGACTCCGTCTCAAAAAAAAAAAAAAAAAGAAAGCATGCAGCTAATATTTTGCCTGTGGTATTCAACAGGCAGATGTAAGAAGAGCAAACATTCTTCAGGTTTTAAAAACAGTGGTATATTATAACTTGGAAGGCAACTGCTAACAAACCAAAAAGCCATAGATCAGTAGATTTGATTTAAAATAGAACTTCTTCAGTGCTAAAGCAGCTTCAAACATACCATTGTGCAAAATCAGATTAAATACTTCCCAGGGATTCTCAGATGATTGTCCCTTCTGCCAAGTGCTTTCCTTTGGAAAAAAAAAAAAAAAAACATAAAGACTGAAAGAAAAATAAAAGCGTATTTTGCCAAAAAGATAATTATTACTACCTTAGGTTTATAAAAAAAGCTTATGCTTTTCAAACTGTTAACACATGTGATATCCTCACAACAACCCTGGAAGGTAGGTGGGATAGGTGGCATTACCATTTTCACAGAGGAGAAACTAGGGCTTACACAGCTGTGATGTTACTCACTGCACAAGGGCTCCTTGTCAAGTGGGCCCATGGGCACAGGACTGCACCCACCTAGAGGAAGGAGTACCATTTTCTAATTTGCATAAATAGTCTCATTTGTTTTCCACCAGCCCTATGAACTGTGAGCTTATGGACTGGACCCCTAAAAGACGCCTTTTCTAATTTGGACAAGGACACAGTATAGGATGGTGAAAACTGTTTTCCATGGCCACCCAACCTAACAGTGAAAGCATGATGATCAGGATCCAGGTCTACTGAATTCCAGTTCATGGCTTTGAATAACATAAGGGGAAAATTCACCCAGCAAATGGATTTACTGACATCTTATAAATAGCCACGTAGCTCCTTCCAAGAAACCTCTGAAGGATTCCTTTATGAATGAATAGAAAGAAAGGAAGTACAGTGACATGCATGGTGTTAACACTGTTCCATCACTAGACCTTTAGTCTCCAAATGTTTGTCTCTTGTTTTCCCAGTTCCGCCTTCCATTTCCCAGTTCTGATATTCCCAGTTCTGCCTTTCTCAGTTCTGCCTTTCCCAGTTCTTCCCTTCCATAGTTCTTGTTCACTATGTACCAGGTACTCTGCTAAATATTTTATAAGAATTACAACAGGTTCTAACTGAATATAGCTATATAAGTGACCTCAGCTATACCACACAGCACACAAAAACCAGCCACATGAGCTTAGTCAACTCACAGAATTGTGAAAATTAAAAGCCTGTCGTTGGTTTAAGTCATTAAATTTTGGAGTGGTTTGTTACATACCAATAGATAACTTAAACATTCTGTGTTCTCACCCTAACATACATCCAAGTTATATCTTTATATCAGGGACAACAGATCCAGACAGCTAAGCAAACTCTGAGAGAAGACTGTGAACAAAAGAAAACAGATTGAGCACAGCAAAGTTTTTTGGGCTTTTTTGTTTGTTTTTGTTTTTGAGACGAAGTCTTGCTCTGTCACCCAGGCTGGAGTGCAATGGTGTGATCTCGGCTCACTGCGACCTCTGCCTCCTGGGTTCAAGTGATTCTCATCTTAGCCTCCCGAGTAGCTGGGATTACAGGCATAGGCCACCACACCTGGCTAATTTTTTGTATTTTTGGTAGAGATGGGGTTTCACCATGTTAGCCAGGCTGGTCTTGAACTCCTGACCTCAAGTGATCCACCAGCCTCAGCCTCCCAAAGTGCTGGGATTACAGGCGTGAGCCACGGCGCCTGGCCAGCAAAGTTGATTCTGAAACACCGTATTCCCTCAATGATCGTTGGAAGTGCCTATTATATGCAATGCAGCAGAGCCTGGTGACTAAGAGTGTGAGTTTTGGATCCATGTGTTAAAATACTGGCTGTCCTACCTGCTAGCTGTAGGAACTTAAGGAAGACACTTCTCTGGTCCTCAGTTTCTCTATATTGTAAAATGGAAATTAATCATAACTACTTCCTGAGGGTGTTGGCAGCAGTAAACATGATAAAGTATGAAAAGCACACATGAGCACACATAGACACACACACCACGCCACACCACACACCACACACCACACACATAGTCTTCCTAGGAAACTTCTATTCATGCTTCAGCCATCATTTCACAAGTGCCACTTCTTCAGGGAAGCCTTTCCTAAAAATCATCCTGTCTGACTTCAGCAGGCCTCCCTGCTATATTTGAGCACCATGTATTTTCCTTTTATAAGTACACAGCATCAATTTGAATTTTGTGTTCATTTGCTCATCATTTATTTATGTTAATCTCACCCACTACACACCATCAGTTCCATGAGACCAGGGTCTGTGGTGACCTCCCACATTTTTCTAGCACCTAGCACAAAGCTTGGCACATAGAAGTTAAGTATCTATTCAACAAAAGAAAAGCATTTTCCAAAAGCTGACAATGCACCAAGACCTCCGTAAATGAGAACTTGGCATTGTGTTATGTGCTTCTGCAGGAGTGAGTCTCGCCTTTAAAAACCTGAGAGTCTAATGGGAAACACAACACGTACAGAAGTCACCATCTGACACTGCAGAAGGTCAGCAAGGCCTGGACAGAGTGCCCTGAGAGTTCTGAGAAGGTGGAGATCGACTAACTCTTGATGATGACAATCCAAAAAGACTTTACAAAGGAGCAGTGGCATAAGAATACCCAGACTCCAAAGTGCCAGTCCTAACAAAAAAATTGGGTGTTGGCTGTTACTTTTGGTCCAGAAGCCTGGCCTAAGGCAAAGTCTACAAAAGATCTGTAAATCACTCCTTCATTCATTTGTTCATTGATCAGGTTTTTATTAAATACCTAGTAGGTGCTAGGCACTAGTCTAGACACTGAAAATCAATGAACCTATCAGCAAGCTGACATTCCTTCTAAAGAGGCCCCCTATAGCAAAAAAAATGTTAACCAGTGTCCTCCTTATTCCTCTGTGACCAGGGCTACTGTGTCACCTCCTCTAATGGAGGCTATGCCTTATCGTTTAACAGATGACCTTCATCTTCCCAGCATCTCCCTTAGTTTGGCTTCCGGGTTGCATACGGTGTTCAATGTCCCATGGCTGCTAACCAAGGCAAACTGCAATTGTTGCAAATCTTGCTTAAGAAAGTGAAAACTGAAGGGGACCTTAAAAGATCTTCTGGTACAACTCCTCATCTTATAGATGTGGAAACTAAGGCCTAGAGAAAAAACCCTCGGCCAAGGTCACCCAGAGAACTAACCACACATAGAACCACACCAGAGTCCAGGAGTCCCACTTCCCAGGCCTGGGCCCTTTCGATTTCTCAAAGACATTTTCCATTTTCCTATTATCAGGACCCACAATCCTAGAAACAGTCTTTAGAATTCAGGGCCACTCAATATTGAGGAAGAGTTCATTACTTGTACTGAAATCAGTTGTAGTAATACAAACAACAACAACATTTTAGAGCCCTAACTAAACATCAGTAGCAGTGAGAAAAAGAAAAATAGCTCAGAGCAGATTGTGTGAGTTACAGTGAAATACGCAAAATCGATCAAGCCCAGAGAGACAAGAGTATAGGACTTCAGTGGTCCCCTCCTCACCCAACCTATTCCTGCGAGCAACTATTCTTGCGAGCCCAATTTTGTTCCTGACCATTTAGATGCCTTACCCATTTTCTTCCAGTTCCTAGAATTTGTGATACAAAGAACAATGTACAGCCAATCAATAGTTTATATTATTTTAATATAAATTCTTGGTAAACAACTTAGGAACCGCTTCTTATTCTCCTTTAAAAACCCACTTTCTACTTCTGCTCATCAGAATGTGTACTCAGGGCACCTTCACTCCCAGGATGCAGTCCTCAAACTTGGCTCAAACAAACTCTCTTTTTATATTGATTTTGCTTCAGTTTCTTCATTTAGGTCAAAGCTGTGATAAGCACTTTACAGAAGTTACCTCATTTGGATCCTCACAACAATTCTATGAGTCGGTACTATTATTTTCCCCATTTTACAGATTAGCAAACTAAGGCACAGAGAGAGTAAGCAACCTGCACGAAGTCCCACAGCTGTTTAATAAGGGGAAGTGGAGAGGCGGCAGAACGATCATGCTGAGTAAACCAGGATGATTGCCCAATGGCCTTCCCTCGCTTTTAAGGGGTCAGTGATGAACGGGAAAGCTCCACACGTCGGTCATCTGCAACTCCACGAAGTTCGCGAGCTGGCATTCCCCGAGGCTCTTCCTGAAAGGAAAGCCTCTTCTTTCAGCTGGGGCAGGTGTGAACGTGATGCCAAGCACGGCGCTTTTTCCCGCTCCCTGTAAGGGGAGTTTTCGAGGAAATCCCTCTCGACCCACACATCCCTGAAGCAAAGCCCGCAGCTGGAGAGAGAGACGGACGATGCCAGCTTCCGCGTGGATCGAGGAGAGGAGAGGGGGCAAGCAGCGGAGGCAGCGCGGGATCCGGAGGGTGGATGGAAGCGGGGCGGTACCTTTCGGAGAAAGCTGGCGACCACCTGCTCGAAGGGGTACTTGTACACCTGGTGCACGTCCACTGAGACCCCCATCCCCGCGCTCCGCGGGCCCCGCGCACGGGCCACGCCTCCACGAGCGCAGAGCAGCCCAAGGCTCCGCCGAGGCCCGCAGGCGCCCACACTCTGACAGCCACATGGGCGTGGCCTTTTCCTCCGCTTTTCAAAGTTTCGAAACTTTATTGGCCACTCGGAGAAACGCGCAGTGGGCCACGCCCACGCCCCTATGGCCAGAGTCAGGGAGGAGGGTGTTGCAGAGCGCTGGAGGCGCTGGGGCGCGCCCAGAGCACCTAGGGCGCCGCGGTCTCCACGCTGGCGGCGCCAGATCGGCCCTGGTACCCTCCCGCGGCCGTGCCTGCCGAAAGAAGCTTCTCTGCCTGGAAGCCATCACGCCCCGCCCCAGGAAACCTGGACCTTGGGCTTGTGCATTTATGGTATCACCGCCTGGAGTCACAGAATAAGCCGTGGTTGGCAGCACGAGAAAATATGAATAAGGAAGGTCTGGTGTGACAAAGGCCAGCATTACGCCACCAGGCAGCTGCCTCTGGGGCTTGGGGTTGGGCCTTGTGTAAGGTCAAGATTGCCTCGGGAACAAGAACCTCGTTTTAGTGCATCCAACCCTGCAGTTAAGTTCCTTTGCTCGCTGAGGTTAAACACCACGGAGCAGGGAACTAGAGGATACAAAAGAGTTGCGAGTATTATTCTTGACTGCAACGCACAGATGTTAGGAGAACCAGCAGGTTCATCCGTGTATTCAGCACTGTTCTGAGGCCTCCTATGCCCCAGCGCTGTGGTGGGCACTGCGGATTCCGCCGGGAGGAAACACCAGCCCGACTGATGAGCCGGCTGATTTCACACCCAATCAACAAGCTGGGAAAATAAACACAATAATCGGTTAAAGTGACACGGGCGCGGGCGTGATTTTAGCGAGGATGATTATGGAGGGTCTCCGAGGTGATGACTTTTACGATTTTGCCATCTCTCTCGCCCCCGCTGTACACAGTCACGCTGGTCTGGCAAAACCCTAGCCTTGTGTAAATCTAGCTCTTCTCTGACTGTCTCTACCCAAGCCACCGGAAGGGCCTTGAGGAAAATACACACCCACTGTGACAGGCATCTTTTAAATCCATAATCACTAACCCTATGGCGCCTTTTAATGGTGCCAAATACACTATGAAAGTACTGAATTTCTGGCCGGGCGCGGTGACTCACGCCTGTAATCCCAGCACTTTGGAAGGCCAAGGTGGGCGGATCACCTGAGGTCCGGAGTTCGAGACCAGCCTGGCCAACATGGTGAAACCCCGTCTCTCCTAAAAATACAAAAATTAGCTGGGCGTGGTGGCGGGTGCCTGTAGTCCCAGCTACACGGGAGGCTGAGGCAGGAGAATTGCTTGAACCAAGGAGACAGAGGTTGCAGTGAGCAGAGATTGCCCATTGCACTCCAGCCTGGGCGACAAGAGCAAGATTCCATCTCAAAAAAAAAGAAAAAGAAAAAAGAAAGAAAGTACTGAATTTCTCTAATCCACTTACTCTCCCACGTTCCTCTCACCTCACACGTCTCACACCTTTGTTGCCAGTCTTATACTCCAGTCATTACCTTACTTCCATTTTCACTTAGGTCAGTAGGTCACATCGCTCTGCCACCTCTCTACCAACCAGACCAAATGCCCTGCCTTCCCTCTTGTTCCTGTGGGTGAACTGTCAGCACTTTGTTTTAGCACCAGTGTCTCCATTTGTCCACTGAATCCTGAGGTGAGCTGAAAAATGTTTGACAAACAGTTCTCCTTTAAAGTATAAATCAAGCAAGGCCCTAATTTCCAAAGGTTGCTGATTCCTGTAGTGTAAATACTCCTACCATGTTTAAAGATGCCAACTCGATGTCACTAAACACAAGTTGGGGATTTAGCAACATGGAGTTTAGTGAGGAGTGGGAGTTGGGGAGGGAAGCACAGAAGCACACCATCACATGGTATTTCCACCACCCACATACAACAGCCATAAAGAACCAAGAACATAGATAATGGAAAAATGTAGTAGGAAGGGATGAGTTTTCAATGTTTATTACGCTTTGGCCAGGCTCCTATGGTTCCTGCCTGTAACCTCAGCACTTTGGGAGGTCAAGGCAGAAAGATCACTTGAGGCCAAGAGTTTGAGACCAGTGTGGGCAATATAGTGAAACTCCATCTCTACAAAAAATAAAATAAAAAATAAAAAATTAGTCAGGTGTGGTGGCGCACACCTGTTGCTAAGGCCAGAGGATCTATTAAATCTAGGAGTTCAAGGCTGTAGTGAACTATGATCGTGCCATGCACTCCAGCCTGGACCACAGAGTGAGACCCATCTCAAATAAATAAACATTTATTAATTTTTATATGTAATTTATGTGATTGTAAATTTGTATGCTTTAATAATAGCTGTGTTGAATGGCCAGCTCTAGTACATCACTAAAAGTTCCTGTCCTCCTTCTTGTTCAAGGCCATCGCTCTAGCAATATCTCCCTTTCTGCATCATCAGCTTTGTCTCTAGTGGGCCATTCCAGCCAGCACAACAAGTACACTGTAATTTCTTCCATTAAAAAGAAAAAAAAAAAAA
>NW_016803289.1:265273-531860 GCF_001698545.2 Rhinopithecus bieti
ANAAAAAAAAAAAAAAAAACCACTCTTAACCCTCTTAACCCCCTATCTTCCCTGTCTTCCTCCAGCTGTATTCCAAGTCTCTGCTCCACTGATGCTTCTCAAAAGAGCTGCCTATAATGTCTTGAGTCCATTCCAATCAGTATTTGCCCCCACCACTTCACTGAAACTAGTGTTGTCAAGGTCACCAATGACCCAATTGCTAAATCCAATAATTAATTCTTAATCCCCACCTTACTAAGCCTGTAGGCAGCATTTCCTTGAAATACAGAGGGAGGAGTGGAGAGGAGAATGAGATGCAGACGCTCTTACATGTGTTGGATGCATGTTGAAAAGTCACTCCACTATATCACCAATCCCTCCTTACGGGAAAACAAAAAGCAGTCTTCCAGGGAGACTACACAGGCCCACAAAGGAGAGTTCAATTATCTGCAGAGTTTATGGTATTTTGTATCTGCCTTTTTTACCAGAGTAGCTGGAGACCAGATGTGACATACAAACCCCCTGCTAGCATGGGTCCTGGGCCCTGTATCCTCAATCCACTCTGACCATCAGTTTCTCCCAGAGTGTATCTTTAAGCAGGACTTAATCTCCTGATTAAGTAACCATGAAAGGCCAACGGTGTGTCCTGAAAGATTAAAGACCCCACCACCTGCTACCTCAACTTGGGGCTGGTTGGCTGAGTGACTTGTGTAAGAACAAATGCAACCTGCCCATTCCAAGGACGTTGGGGCTTTCTGAAACGTGTGCCAGACTTGACAACATGAGCTTATAATCTTGTAGCTCTGAATCACAGCCGGTTTGCACAACAGTAATCTTACTTTCTGGGTCCTCTGAGGGAGAGAGAAGAAACTGTGACACAAATTTCCATTGTTTTGAAATTGCTTGGCTTAACTGGGCAGGGACTTGAGGATGGAAATTTGCCGACAGACCTTAGAGGTTCACGACTTTATTTGGTCTTTAAGATACCAAATATCTTACTAAAGAGCTTTTGTAAGATATCAAATACCTTTTGTATCTTCAAAGGGAGGCACAAGAGTTTAAACATGGTAGACATCCAATACATTCAGGTTGAACGAATGAATGAATGATTGTAAATGCTGCAAGATTTAAGTGACACAGAACTCCAGCCCTGACCCTGTCTCTCTGCTTTTCTCACCTTCTTCATGTTGGTTCAGTTCCCACTTCTGACCATCCTGACCATCTCTCTATCAATGATTTTTTGTATCCAGTTTTATCTGTATATGTAAACACTTCACTGTTACTGTGACATTCTCAAGACTGGAGGAACTGTATATATTATTCACTCCTCTCTATCCAGTGCCTAGTAAAATGCCTGGCACCTAGTATATGTTGAAAAAACTCATGAATGTACTTCATATACAATATGACCTTGAACAAAATCCTTCCTACCCCTGAAGCTCAGTTTTTCCACCAACGAAAACTGAAATGCAGGGGCAGAAACTGAGTGGGCCAAGACTGTCTCTAAAATCCAGCAACTTTACATTTGAGATGTGGGCTAGAGACACAAGCCAAGGCAGGGAACAGGGTTATAGTTATTGAAACCAGGGTACAGAATGAGAATTTGCAAGGAAAACAAAGCAAAATCTCAGAATAGATTCAAATATGTAAAATATCATATATGATAAGTAAGTATGGGTACTAAGGAGAAAAAGTAAACTGGAGAAGAAGGATGAGAAGTGATGGCAGGCAGGGGAGAGAGGAGCAGGGTTTAATTTTTTTTAAAAGAGCTAAGGAAGACCTCTCTGAGAAAATTACATTAAAGCAGAAAAGTTGAAAGAAGAGGAGAAGCAAGTCATGCTCGTATTTGGAAGAGGATCATTCTGGGTAGAAGGAACGGCAGGTTCTAAGACCCTGAAACAGGCATTCTCCTGATACATTTCAGAACTGCAAGGAGGCCAGTATGGCTGTTGCAGAGTTCCTGAGATATAAGGTCAGAAAACATGGATCTAGGTCACATAGGGTCCTCCAGGCCATGGTAAAGATGTTGGCTTTATCTGTATGAGATGGGAAGCCATTAAGAGTTTTGAGCAGAGGAGAGACATGATCTCAACTCTATATTTTAACAGAATCACTCTGGCTACTTACAGTTTGGAGAAGTGAATATGGGGAGGCAAAGCGAAGAAAAAGACCAATTAAGAGGTATGATATTTTACATATATATATATATGTAAAATTTCCTCCCCAACTCCCACTCCTCACTAAACTCCACTCTTCCCTCTATATATAAATATAGATTCATGGTTCCCGGCTCATAACTCCCATAGCCCTTGCTACAGTCTTTTGCTATAATGTTGGGGGCACTTTAGGCCTCAGAAGCAGGCTTTTCTCTCTCTGACCTTCTTCTGACTTCCCTTCACCTGCCCAAGGCAGGACTCTAATCTTTCCTGGCTTTTCTGATTGATTTCTCATTCCAGAGAGTATCCTGCCTCATACCCTGCATGAAGAAATGCTGCACGGGAAGGCCACGAAGAATCTAGACAGATGGGCCTTACTAGGTTTCCCGACTCAGTCTGTTAGTATTAGATCATACCCATTTTTAGCTAATCATATTTCTACCTGGTTGTCTTCAATCATGTCTATCCAATGGAGTCTTGCTAAGAGACCCAAAAGAACAGGGTTCAGAGAGCTCCCAGCTAGTCAAACATATGGAGATTTCTGGAGGATGGTGCACCCAGGGAGAGCATGGAAGCTCCACGCCTCTTCCCCGATACCTTGCCCTATACATCTCTTCAGCTACATCCTTTGCACTATCCTTTATAATAAACTGGTAAATGAAAGTAAGTGTTTCCCTGAGTTCTATGAGCTGCTCTAGTAAATTAATTGAATCCAAAGAGAGGGTCATGGGAAGCCCATCTTGAAGTGGGTGAGTCAGAAGTTCTGGAAGTCAGGACTTGCAACTAGCATCTGAATGGGGATGGTGGGGACAGTGGAGTGATCTTGTGGGACTGGGTCCTCAACTTGTGGGATCTGAACTGTCTCCAGGTAGTGTCAGGATTGAATTGGAGGACACCTAGCTGGTGTCCACTGCAGACCTGAGTGCTTGCTTGCTGTGTGGGGAGAAACCACACACACATTTGTATGTGTGTTGGCAAACCTTAGAAGTTCATGACCTTATTTGGTCTTTAAGATACCAAATATCTTACAGAGATATTTCATCATACATGAAGGCCAAAAATTACAGAAGAGCAGTTGTAGTGGTACTGTAGATAACAATATTATTAATAATAATATTATGTATTAGTTTATTTAACTCTCACCACAACTGCCATTACTGAAGGAGGGGAGAGGAACTCCGGAGTTTCATACTGCCCTAGGCAACATGGTGAAACCTGGTCTTTATAAAATATAGAACGTCTTCTGTGTTGATGATTTTTGTGGTGAGAGTACAGGAAAAAATCACGATTTGAGCTTGTTCTCCCCTCAAGAGGCAATTGCCATAATCTAGATAAGAGGAAATGATGGCTGAGACCACAATGGTATCAGCGCAGGTGGTGATCAGTTTTTAGGTTCTGGATCTGTTGTGAAAGTAGAGATGGAAAGGTGTGCGGAAAGATCAGAAGTGGGAAGAGGAAGAGCCAAGGTCCAGTCTGGTCACCACCTGGAGAAAGCCTGTCTGACTGTAGAGGGAAGAAAAGCCAGATGTATTCATTTTCAAAGTGCCACAAATGGATGGCTTGTAAAACAGAAATTTATTGTCTCACAGCTCTGGATTCCAGAAGTCATAAATCAAGCTGCTGTTGGTAGGATGGATTCCTTCTGAGGGCTCTGAGGGAGAATCTGTCCCATGCCTCTCCCCTAGCTTCTAATAGCCCCAGGCATTTCTTAGCTTGTGGATGGTCTTCTTGTGACTTCACATTGTCTTCTCTCTATGCATGTCTGCTTTTGTGTCCAAATTTTTATGAGAACATTAGATGAAGAGCCACCCTAATGACCTCAACTGTTATACACAAAATTGTGTCCCTAAAATTTATATGTCGAAGTACTAACGCCCAGTACCTCAGGATGTGACTGTATTTAAAGACAGGAGCTTTGAAAGGGTAACTAAGTCACTAACGTAAAGTGAGGTCATATTGTTGGGCCCTAATAACCCATATGATTGGTGCCCTTATCAGAAGAACTGAGGACACAAACATGCACAGAAGGAAGACCATGTGAAGAAAGAGAGAGAAGAAGGCCACCAACAAGCCAAGGAGAAATCAATCCTGCTGATGCCTTCATCTCAGACTTTTGGGCTCCAGAACTGTGAAGAAATAAATTTCTTATTATTTTAAGCCAAACAGTCTGTGGTACTTTGTTATGGAAGCCCTAGCAAGCTAATACATCACTTTAACTTGATCATCTGATAAAACTTTCTTTCCAAACAAGACCACATTCATAGGCACTGGGGGTTAGGACTTCAACATCTTTTTGAAGGACACAATTTAACCAGTAATATCAGACACAAGCAGAGATGAAAGATGAAGAGAGATTCTGGAGGCATCGGACCTCCAGTTCTGGTCCCTGAATCCCATGAATTGCCATGTTTTCTGCAGCTCCTTCTTGGATTCTTTGAGCTTGGTCAGGATCCTTCCAGGAAATCTCCTTTTGTGCTTAGCTTAATTTGAGTTGAGCTTCCTAGCACTTTGAACTGAGACTCCTATCTAGTATGATGTGGAAGAAAAATTTAGCTGTTGTGAGTTCATGTGCCCAAAGAAAAAGAAGAGAAAAGGAAAGAAAAAAGACTATTTATTGCCCACTCTTTTCCATCTCCAAATCGACCCAGCTCTTGAGATCTTTGAAAGTTGAGCTGCCTTTTACATTATGTTTTCAAGTCTCCGTATTTACCCTATTCACCTTGATTGTTTGAAAATCCAATAAGAATTTTATTCATCTTGTTTGTTTGGTAAAATTGCATTCTTTAAGGCCAATTTGCCTCACCATATGAGTACAAAAGGGGAAATTTTCTTTGTAATAGCAGGTAGCAATTAGTGGCATGCATTTTATTTTATCTTAATGGCATGCATTTTATTTCTTTTTAAAAAAAATTTCACTGAGTTGAAGCTCATAATGGCATGCATTTTAAAAGCATCTATTTAAGATGCTTCTTATCTGGGAAGACCAATTTTTAAAAAATGATCTCACAACAGACTGAAGGCCAAAAATTACAGAAGGGCAGTTGTGGTGGTACTGCAGGTAATAATAATAGTAATAATAAAACCAAAGGCATACAGAGAGAATTTCAGATGAAGTTTAACTTAGAAAGTGAAGGGATAACACATTGAGCCTCCAATGTGAGTAGGTTTAACAAGTCCTTTCCTTTCCCACATATTTTTCCAGCGGGGGAAGCCATGAGCAGTCAGATACTGTAGGGTTGGAATGGGTAGGAGAAGGAGAAAGGAGAGAAGGGGCAGGGAAGGAGGCAGCCAAGAAGGGCCTCAGGGCAAAGGAAGAGTAAACTAACAGAAAAATAGCAAACTTAACAACTTTGACTTGGGCTAGTTATTACATTATTTTTCCAAAGGACTATCTGATTGATGAGATAAGCAGAAATGGCAATGTTATCAATGAAGTACAACCCAAGAATAATGACAGCTATCAAATAATAAATCTATTCCCAAACCCAAGTGCTATCTGAAGGGCTTTATATAGACACTCAATCTTTACAACAATCTGAAGAAGTAGGTATTTGTCTCAGATTGGGTTCCTTGGAAACAGACTATGAGACAAGGAATTACATACAGAGATGAGTATGGGGGTACTTTAGGAGATACACCCCGTAGGAAGTGAGGAATGGAGGGTTGGACAATAAGACAATCTGCTCCAAAATTTGGTTCTATAGGTTCAACCGATCCTATAGAAATCCCTGGAGCTGGGGTATTAAGGTAAGGAGGCTGGGTGACAAGCCTCAGAAAGGGGCACAGCTTTGAGGAGGATGGGGAGCACAGACCCTGAAGAGGGGGCATGAGTGAAGCACTGCCACATTCATTACCATTATTATCCACAGTTCACAGATGAATAAACTGAAGCATGGAGGGGCTAATTAACTCATCCAAAGGGAGTAGACTCTCATTTCACTAAACTTTTACTTGCAAAGATGTAAACTAATAGGTTCAAAGTCAGTACTTGAAAACTGGAATGATTTGAAACCAGAACACACAAGAGTATCCAGATTAAAGACATTGATGTTTCTTTAAAAAAGAAACGTCAGTCAGAAGAGGTGATGGCCACTATGAAATAATGGGAAAATGACATTCAATAGGTAAACATGGATATTGGGGAAATTATACCTAGAAATAGAAGATTCAGGTAAGGACTTTAGTTATTTTCCCATTGAAAAAAATATTTATTTTCCTAAAATGGTCACATTAAGATTAACGAAGCCATTCTCATCTTAATCTGTTCCAGAATTAAAATAATAATAATAAAAGATTAACCACGTGAGCTTGGTGGCTCACATCCACAATTCTAGCACTGTGGGAAACTGAGGAGGGCAGAGGAACTCAGGATTTCATATTGACCTAGGCAACATGGTGAAACCTGGTCTCTACAAAAAATAGATAAATTAGCCAGACATGGTGGTGTGCACCTGTAGTCCCAGCTGCTTGGGAGGTTGAAGTGGGAGGATCACCTGAGCCTGGAGAGGTCAAGGCTGCAGTGGCTGTGACTGTACCACTGCACTCCAGCCTGGGCAACACAGTGAGACCCTGTCTAAAAAAAAAAAAAGATTGACCCATGCGGATACACCT
This sequence comes from Rhinopithecus bieti, assembly GCF_001698545.2. NCBI lineage: Eukaryota > Metazoa > Chordata > Mammalia > Primates > Cercopithecidae > Rhinopithecus > Rhinopithecus bieti. Next base: position 272,020 of record NW_016803289.1, read on the forward strand.
TCAGAGCAGTAAAACAAATAAGTGAATACATAGGAGTAACCTCATTGATCATGTTGGAGCTTGAGATAAAACAAAAATTTTGAAAAAGATTTACCTCAAGCAACTGCCTGATTCCTGTCTTGGTCAGCTCACCAAACCAGCTGTTCTTATCAATGAGAATGTTACTAACTGGTACAGTAGTAATACTTCAGAATGAATAAAGTGGCTCCTGATTTTGCTTCAGCTTCCCAATATCCTTAGTGGCTATTGTGTGTGATATTATGCATTGATTGTATGTACTTGGTTTTCCTGCATCTACTCCTAAGACATAGACCCTCTCTTAGAAGTGAGACAAAACAGATGCTAAGCATGCCAGTCGAAGGGTTAACTCCTGAGAAGTTACAAACTTTCCTATGTCAAATGCACCCTACCATTATCCTTTCCCATGACCAGGCATGACAAACTTGCTTTTCTTTACTATAGCTATTGCCATTGTGTTATATGTGGTGACCAGGAAGTCAGGCCAGCCTGTAGTTCTGCATGAAATAATATTCCAGTGATGCTCGAAGAATCTCCCTGAGACAACTGCTTATTCAACTGTTAAAGGATAGGAGATCATTCTTAGTCCCCTTTAGATGCTAATTAGTCCATCAACAGCTGTTTCCCTAACCTTGGAGCTGGAATAAAGGGAAAGCTTAAATGCCAACTTTTCTGGGCACAAATCTTAAAAGATTGATTCATCTACTACAACATACAAGCAGCCAAAATGTGCCCCTTGACCTGGGAATGAATTACGAATATCACAGCTTATGATCAATCAATAAGGGAGACTCCAAAAGAAAAGGTCAATCCCAACTGCCCTTCCAACACTCTTGGGACTAGATGGAGTCTACGGTCATGCTGCTGAAAGAGAGGGCAATTACACAAGAAAAAAACTGATAGTGCCAGTTCCTAGGACAAATATTTCTAGGATTCAGAGACTTATGTAAAGTGGATAAATCATTCTTTGGTAGGTCTATTTACTCTCCACTCTTTCTGCAGTATTTATTAAGCATTTTCTGTACACTTGGCTCAGAACATGTTAGAACATAAAAGTAAGGTATCATTCTCCTCTCAAAGAGTAGACTGGGAATTGTTGGTTATCTAGTCAGCATTCATTCTGCCTTCAAGTTTTTATCATAGCCCTAATAAGCACTAGCACAGGGACCTGAAAGGAGGTTGACTCACTCCCAGCTTCCAAGGTGGGCCTGATTGATCCAGGGATAATCTGCACTCCCAGGGACTGGCAATAGAACAGGCATATGGCGCAGATTGGACCAACAAGACATGAAGAGAGGTTTACTGGGGGATTCTGGAAATTAGCTCCCCTCCCCCAGATATGAACAAGGAAATGCCCCAAGCTGAGGCTAGTAGACATCCTATGGGTAGATAGCCTTGGTTTCATGTCATCCCTGTGATGAGAGAAGCCAACAGCTGGGGAAAAGTTGGGCTTTCAGTGAACACTGTGGAGATCCTGGACCAACCACTCCTAACTAACAAGTACACTCTGTTTTTGAAGCTACTTCAAATTGGATTCTGTTCCTTGCAACCTAAAGAATCCTAATTGGTAAAAAGTTAGCAGTCTATGTTTAGCTCCCCTGGAGATGTATTTTCTAAAATCAAGCCATAGCAGAAAATACCGTTGGAACTACGTTGCAAATTTCTGAAAGATGGGACTTGGTCTCACGTTTCTTTGTATCTCTAGCACTCAACAAATACTAAATGCTGAATACCTCATGCAATTCAGATAAGATAATGTGTAAGTAAGTGCTCTGGCAGTAGAATCTGCTATTCAAATAAAATAATAAAGGAAATAAGTTCTTAATAATAATAGTTAATATTTATTGGGCACTTAATATGTGGCAGCCACTATTATTTGTGTAATTGCTTTGAGTAATTTACGTGTATTAGTTTATTTAACTCTCACCACAATTGTCAGGTATAGTTATTATCCATAGTTTACAGGTTAGGAAGCTGAGGCACAACACATTCACTAAGATATACAACAGTTTGCTGAAGATGAAAGGGCTCAGTAGTTAGATAACTAATGACTTACAAAAACAGAATCATAAAGTCTCATGCCTCAACCAATAGGACTTACCTAAGCCAGTTCATAACAAGATTGTGTTTCATCTTCTAGACAAAATAAGAGGGTGAAAAATACAGATTTGCCTAGTTTTTTACAACATTTTAATATGTCATGTTGATTTATAGATTCTTGGAAACCTATTTTTTCATTTTGCTGCAGTCTAAAGGTTATTGTAGAAGCATTTAATAATACATACTTTTATTAGCCCAATCTGTTATCTTTATTGTCTTACTAAAATTTATCTACTTGTTAACCTAGACATACTACGCCATGTATCTTTGTGCTAAAACCCCCCAATATTCAAATCTGTATTGGTCAGGGTTCCCCAGAAAAACAGAATTAATAGGATATATAGAGATATACATAATAGGGATTTATTTTAGGGATAGGCTCGTATGGTTATAAAGGCCGAGAAGCCCAATAACCTGCTATCTGCAGCTATATGAGCATCCCTTAATCCATTTAAGTTGACACATAAAATTAACCATCGTATGCTCCCATCTTTATCTTACAACCAGTAGATATCCAAAATAGGTAGTATTTACTGTTGCTTCTTTCAATAAATATTTCCTGGGAGCCTACCCCATTCTAGGCATTTTTTTAGACGCTGAGCAAACATCAATGAACAAAACAGGTAGAGTTATTGCCCTTAAGGAGCTTACCTTCTAGTGAGGGAAACAGACACTAAACAAATCATCACACAAGTAAATACAAAATTACATATTTTGCCTTGAAAGAAAAATGAAAGGAATGCTGAGAGAAAATAAAAGATGTATCTAATTCAGTTTCTGTGTATGCCCAAGGAGGACCCCTGAGGAAGTGACATTAAAAAGAGACTTGAAAGAAAAGACCCATAGATGTCTTGTGTTTTTTCTTATCCAACTTCCATTCACATTCTTCTATAACCATAGCCCAAGTCTTCCTGGAGAAAATACTCTACCACATTCTCAGCCTCAGTGTTGTGGAGCTATTTCTTCCATCTCTGACTGCGAGGGTGGGGCCAAGACCTAGACTCAGCCAATCAGTGTATTCTATCTCCCTGACCACAGTAATGATTCTATTGATTCAGGGATGAGCATGTGACCTCTGTTGGGCCAATAACAGCAGCCAGGTTCCATTTGGAATCTTTGATCTAATCTATTAGGGAAGCAGATTATCTTCTTCACTGCACTGAGTCTTGTAAAGATACAACCTTGACACTAAAAGAAAAGAATGACATATAACTGAGAGACAGCTTAGTCAAGAAATATATCCTCTTGACATCATTTAAGCTCTGATTTAAGTTCTGCCTGACCATATCTACCCATGAACTGTTCAGTCACAGTCACACATTCCCTTATGCATAAAACATGGTAGTCATTAGTGCTAGGCATTTTTTTTTTCTTTTGGTTCTGCTCCTCTGGACATATGGTAGGACTGCACTTCCTCAGTCCTTGAAGTAGACATGGGACTTGGTTTGGCCAATGAAATGTGAGCAGATGTAACATGTGTCACTTTGAGGCAGAAGCCTTTAAGAGCTGGGGCACACTCCACCATGTTTTCCACCCCTGCCATGGCAATCAAATAGACTCCAAATGGTGGGGATTCTGTCAACCTAAAGATCCTGACAGAGCATGACAGGTGGCAGAGTTCCCCATCAACCAAGATGGAGAAATGAAAGCACTGACATTTTAGAATTGTTCTTTACCGCAACATAACCTAGCTCATCCTGACTTACATTTACCAGTTTCAATTGTTTTCTGTATTTAGAAACAGAAAAGCCCTAACTCATATAATGAGTACAAGGAAAATGGTGAAAAATAAAAGATAAAGCATTCCAGTGAAGAACTTATGTGAAGGGAAGCAACTAAATTGGAGGAAGAAATGGAATTGGAGGTTGACATGGAGAAGACCTGTTCTGTGGCTACTGCAGTGGTCCAGGTGGTGTTGATTGTGTCTATAGTGTTAGGAAACATAGACAAGAGTGGATAGATTCAAACTTTATTTTAGAGAAAGAAAATGACAGGAAATTATTTTTCTCTGCCAAAACCCATGGTTTCTCACTTTGACTTTATGTTAAAAGGTCAGGGGGCAGCATAAAAAAGGCATAAGCTGTGTAAGGAGACTCCAGTTCTGGGGCTAAGTTGGTTAATAAGTAGGATGTGACCTTGGACAAGTCTTTTGCCTGCTCAGACCTTCACTTCTTCAGCTCTGTGAGCAAGGGGGAGTTTACTCCCCCAACTTTCGGGGTGTTTCCCCTTTTCCTTTAATCACTGACATTCTATGGAGGCTAATCATAGGAAGTTACCACATCAAAACTGTTGAATGGGATACATGTTCCTGATTCAATTAAGGAAATACAGGATGATAACCCACAAGACCTTGCCATAGTCTGGTCAATTTGTGAATGACCAGAGTAAAATAACACTCAGTAACACGAGGACTAGAAGCTTTTGATTATGATTTTGTACTGGTAGTTTCTTTAACAAAAGCATCTGGAAAATGGCCAAGATGGTACATGTGACACATGGTCAATGTGACTTACTCTGACTTGGATTCAGACAGACTGTTCTACATCAGATCTGTTCCTCTATATATAGCAATCTGAGATGCAGAAAAGGTACCCAGCAACATTCGACAAGGTGAACTTCACAGGCACTTTATCATAGCACAGTTCACTACAGCAGAAATTCCCAAAAAGTATACGTGAGGTGTTCTGACACAATACATGAACAAACATATATTCTTAATAGTTACTCCCTGATTTTGCATTTTAACTACTGGAATGTTCATTAGCTTAATGTCACACCTGCCCAGTTGGTGAGTTTGAAGGAATAACTAGATGTGGCCATCAGTGGATGAATAGATAAAGAAAATGTGGTATATGTACACAATGGAATACTATTCAGCCTTTAAAAAGAAGGAAATCCTGTCGTTTGCAACAACATAAATGAAACTGGAGGACAACATGTTAAGTGAAATAACCCAGGGATAGGAACATAAATGCTGCATGATCACACTTATATGTGGAATCTAAAAAAGTTGAATTCATAGCAGAGTAGAATGGTGGCTAGCAGGGGCTAGGAGTGAGGGTAAGGATTAGGGCGATGTTGGTCAAAAAGTACAACATTTGGCAACATAGTAAAACCCCATCTCTACAAAAAATTTAAAAAATTAGCCTGGCATGGTGGTGCATGGCTGTAGTCCCAGCTACTCGGGAGGCTGAGGCAAGAGGATCACTTGAGCCGAGAAGCTCAAGGTTGTAGTAAGCCATGATCTCACCACTGTACTCCAGCCTCGGCAACAGAGTGAGATCCTGTCTCAATTTTTTTAATCCAAAATTTTAAACAAGAGAAATAAGTTCAGGAGATCTATTGTACAACAAGGTGACTATAGTTAATAACACTGTGTTGTATACTTGAAAATTGCTGAGGGTAGATTTTAAGTGTTCACCACCACAAATAAATGATAAACACGCAAGGTAATACATATGTTAATTAGCTTCATTTAGCCATTCCACTATGTATGCATATTTCAAAACAACATATGGTACACCATACACATATCTCATTTTTATTTGACAATTAAAATAAGTTAATTCATTGATAATAATAATAAAATTGAGTATAGTACCTCAGTCATTCACTCCTTGTACTTTTTGACTCTATCTCCTTCAGGGAGGACAAATTCTGCACTGTTCTTGGCTGTGAGATCAATAGCACTCCACTGCAGGGAAGACCTATGAGTGTACATGTCTGTCCACACCTGGAGTTTACTCTTAAGGAGCCCATAATTGTCCGGCACTTAAGCCGCATCCCCCAATCCAACTTTCACTAGTAATGAAGCTACTACTTTGAGCTCTACCTTCCTGATTCTCATCTTTCTGTCAGATGGTGCAGAACTTGAGTAAGGGAAAGTAACATTTATTGAGTCTATTCAAATCTCAATACTTATGTATTCATCTTAATGTGAACTGGAACAATATATGCCAGTTAATTAAACCCTACAATTTCACAGAGATTCTTGCTTAATAGGAAGCTAAGAATTTTAAGAGGTTCAATTTAATTGATTAAATAAAATATTAAGAAAACAACAATACAGGTGGTACAAAATTAGAAACTTGACAAATATGGCAAAAAATATGAATTATGTGAATGACAGAAGTTTATGAATTACTATACCAAAGAGGAGAATTGATAGAAGGCATGTCTTAGCTCCATCCAGGAGTTTCATCATACCGAAAAGATTGTCAATTCAGGAGGAAGATTTGTAGCTGATGAAACCTTATAAAGTATAAAAAAGTATGGAATAGCAACATAGTAAGTTAAATTGGAAATATCAGTGTGAAATAATAAGCTTAAGAAGTATTTTTTCAACTCTGAGTGGCCTAACAGCCACATCAATAGCATTCTGGCTCACCACACATTCTCATGTGCAACTCCCAGATCCCAGCTCCTGAACTTTACAATTATTTCCTTCTAAAAGGAAAAAGAATTCCTTGGAGAATAGCTAATTTCATTATTTAAGATGGAAATAAATCAGAACATTTCTTCAATCTTCTATTGTTGCCAAAAAGCAAGAATGTTTTCAAGAACATCAGGGACAGTGGTTAAAGAATAAGGGAGCCAGCATACAGGGCACCCCACTAACTATAGGGTAACAATTTTTAAAAATAAAATTTGCCTTATAAAAAGAAAGCACATATGCCCCCAAAAAAGTAAAATGTAGGCCCAGGTCAAAAATACAGAACTTTGCTGCCCACCCCATAAGCCCCTTCCATGAGCCTCATGCCAACCACATCCCCATTTCTTTCTGCATATCGTCACTCTAATAGTAATGACATCATTGTCGTTTTTATAGTATTATCACCTGAATGTGCACTCCTAAACACTATAGTTTAGTCTCTCCAATTTTTTTAAAACAATGATATGGCTTTTAAGATTAAGTTACAATGTGAGTATCAAAATCACTCTTCCCACTACCATCATCATTATCACCACCATCATCATCATGAATTATAGGAAAAAGGTGAGTCTTATCAAAGGCCATGCATTCAAAATAACTCAAAACAGAAATGTGTTAACATGAAGTCTGTGCAAAAGGTCATTGTAATAGAAAACAGCGAATATAATAGAGCACACTTATTTTCTTACTGATTTTAACAATGAAGAGGGCTTGATATTTCTTCCATTAACTTTATGTGTTTATGACACATAGTCATCTGTCTCTCTGTGTCTATTTAAGGAGAATAAATGTTGGGAACTGCAAGCCAAAAAGACTATTCAGTTTGAGTGAATACCTACAATAACCCACCAGAAAGACGGTTTTGCAGTGTTTGCCAATGTAATGAATTACCAGACAATCTACAGAGGAAGGCTAACTACTCAGACTCAATCCTCAACTCCTAGGAGATTAAATCTCAGTGCTAATAAGGAAGTTGTCTGTTTTTAATGCTAAGAGACCAAATCGATATTTGATTATGACAGGAGAATCAGTTATATAAGAACAGCCAAGTGATAATTACAAAAACAATTTCGGGGTAGATAGTAGGTTGCAAAATTAAACCCTAGGCGTAAGATAAGGCCTGAAATAGTCTTGCTGACATAACAGATATCATTGAACTATAGAAAAGCTTACTATAAAAAGGTAGTTTAGGTTAGAATCACCTTGGGAGAAGCAACAAATCTAACCAAGAATTAATCAGTCAATAAACCAAGTCCTGCAATCTAGGCTGTTCTGATAAGATAATCTTTTCTTTGGGCCTTCTAAAAATTGTGTGACCCCAGAAAGAAATAAAAATAACAACACTGAAATCCTGAGGGTATATCAAAACAAGCATAGAAAAACAAGCACAGAAATAAGAAAAGCATCAAACCCATGATATTGATGCCTTAAAGTAAATTTATGTGAAACCACAGCAATATGTTCTGTAGTCTTTGTTTCTATCTGTTTGTGAATTATGGTTTGGAAGTGTTTGAAAGCGTTAGCCATTCCAAATATCTAACTGCAGTTTGTTTAAATTGTTTACGGTGGTTTTCTTAATAAATTTGTGATCAGTGTTTACAGGCCCCAAGAAAAATTGGTTATTAGTTTTTGGTGTTCGATTTATGAGCTTAATAAATTGAGCATTAAACAAAGAACAAATGGTTGCTAGTATTCTTCTCCATGAGAAAAACCTTCAGATATATAAGGCTCCATCAACAAAGACCTAGACAGAAGATGGTCTTACCTTGTACTGGTTATCTATTCTTATGTAACAAATCATCCCAAAATGTATTGGCTCAAAACAGCATTTATTATCTCATCATTTTGCATCCCACAGGTCAGAGATCTGGGCACGGCTTAGCAGAGTGGTTCTGACTCTAGGTCTCTGATGGGCTGCAATTAAGTTGTCAACTGTGGTTGCAGTCATCTCAAGCTCAACTGGGGAAAGACCCTCTTCCAAGCTCACTCATGTGGCTGTTGGCAGGATTCCATTCCCAGCAGGCTGCTGACTGAGGGCCTCAGTTCCTTGCTGGCAGTTGGCTGGAAGCCACCTTCTGCTCCCTGCCACATGGACCTCTCCATAAGGCACCTTGCAACATGGCAGTTGGCCTCAACAGGTAAGCAAAGGAAAAGCCAGAGAAAGAGTCATAGTCTTTGACAATCTCATCTTTGAAGTGACATTGCATCACTTTTGCCATATCCTATTGTTAGAAGTAAGTCACTTGGTCCAGTCCACACTCAAGGGAAAGGGATTACACAGGCCAGGAATACCAGGAGGTGGGGATCACTGGGAGGCATTTTAGAAACTGTCCACTGGTGAAATTTTCACAAGGCATTGGCCCATAATACAACAATACACTGAGGGCTCTGTATGTGCAATCAAATGTCATGTCTCTGCAAACACCAAACCACCACATATTTATAGAACACCTTCTATGCACCAAGCACAGTGTAGATGCTGGGGATACAATGATGCATGGCCAAAGTTCCTGCCCTCAAGAAGCTCAAAGTTGAATGAGGGAGACCAACAATGAAAGGAGAGTTAACCAATCTTTATTCTCTTCCCCTCATATGGCATGTATTATTTTATTTTACAAATGTTTCTTTAATTCTCTAATTCAATGTGAGACCATGACGTCCTTGAGAGAAGATACTATGTCTCTTTCATCTGTGTGACTGCTTATGACTTACACATGGCCTGACACATAGGAGGACTTCAAAAATTATAACACTTTGAACCTAAGAAAGCAGGCATGGTCAATTATCTATTAGTCATCTACTCCTTAGTGTGAATTAATGGTCCTAATCTTCTAGGAAATAATCACTGATGGAGGCAAATGTGTCTGGGAGCTGGATAAAAGAGATGCTAAGGGGACTATCCACAGAGGAAACTCATAGTGTAAAAGGAGATAAACATAGATGTTAGTTTTGTCAAGATCTGACTTAACTGTCCCTTTCCTCCCTCCTTTCCCCAACTCTCGAGCAATAAGGAAGTTCTACTGTATTATGTTTCTAGGTCTTTTCTTCTCTTGGTTTTATGTGTTCTTTAACACAGGCAGTAATTATATGCCATAATTTTGACACCGACATAACTCCATTTCTCTCTCACATAATTGCATGAATGTGACTCTCTATAATTACTGTGTTTAATTAGAAAACGAGGAGATGCAACTAATGAGGACAGGTGATTAAAAAACAACTGTGAACATTTCTTTCAAATTTACCTTTAGCATAAAATTCACTCCGATTAAGCTCTAGTGAACCACAGAATTTTTTTAATAAATGTTGCCAGCACTCATCTAAATGAATATATTACCAGAGCAATTTATATTTGTAGAAGAGTTAAATAGGAAAACATCATCTTACCTATGAACTGAAGTTTAAATGATGTCTTTGGCCAGTTTAATTTGGAAAAGTAAAGTATGGGTCACAAAGTAAATAGTTAACTCTGTTTTCAAAAATTTTTAAATGTACTATGCTGTCTTCAGCAGGGATCTTACCTGGAAACCAAAATGAAAACAAGGAAGAAAAAGTAGAGTTGCTGTAGGAGCAAAGGTTTAAGGCCTATGGACTCTGCCCTTCCCGCTGCACAGAGCCCCTTAGACAGGTAGGGAGGGGAATATATTGCCATTTCAAACCACAAGTGTCCTTCAAGGAGGGTGGGGTCTGTGAAAAAGAAGCTTCCTGGTCTCTGCAGATCTTTGTGTGTGAACAGTAGATAAGCCTTGAGGCGGAGCCACAGTTGGAAATAGGAGCCATAAAGATGAGTCATTCTGGCAACAGAGTAAGAAAATAAGGGTCAGCTGGGATGGGAAGGCAGGGAGGGAAGGAGGAACCAGAAGAAGGATGCTAAGTGGCTGGCACAGTCCACAGAAGTCTTGTGAAGTCCTCTCATTACTATGATGCAGTATCAGTCCCCTAGGTAGATCCCCAGTTTCAGTACAGTTACACCCACAAAGGCCTAGTAAGGCAAGATCTTTGCGAGGATCACAGAAAGGACCTGTGTATTTACTCTGGCTGAGCACAGCATGGAAAGGAACAGTATGAGTGAGACTAAGAGATGGTCAATAAACTGAATTAATTAACTTTAAGACGATTTAGGAGCCAATTAAGTGTGAACTGCTTAGAGCAATGCCTTACTTGCACTTAAGGCTAATAGGTGCTTGATAATTTAAATAAATGCATACATGCATTCTGTAACAAACACAACCCCCAAACCAGGCCAATCTAACTTGACCTCAAGCAGACGAATGAAAGTTACTGGAGTAAGCAGCAAAGGGTAGCAATAGTGTCCTCCCCAAACTGTGGGGCCAAATTCAGTTACTATGCGAACTAGAGGCCCAAGACTGTAATTTCATTAACGATAAATACTAAATCCTTTTTCATCTTTGTCTTATGAGGACCTAGTACAAATGCCCAGAACATAGTAGAAATCTAACAAAAAATTATTCAATGAATAAATGAATGGATAAATGTTACATTTTTAAGACATGTATTTATCAAATTTCTTTTTAGCTAAGGGTATAGTATTATTTTAATCACAGCATCATGACGATATTTTTTTAACCTTCGTGTTTGCTTCTAGCTCTGAAGGGATTCTTGTAGTCTTAGTGGAGTACCAGTTGGCTAACCTTGTTTAAACTTACCCCTAACCCTGCCCAACCCACTGGCAAATATTTATAGTTCACAAATCAGGAAGTGGATATTTTAGTGCAAACTTGTCTCCAGTAATAGGCAAAGAACTCAGGTATGTATGTTTTGCATACAAGGAGTCACAGCAATATTCCTGAGTTCAAAGGACGGTAGAGCTTGTGGTTCTATCTTCACAATATATCCATAGTCTGACCACTTTTTATCACGTCCACTGATACCACACTGGCACCATTAGCTGCCACCAAGATTATTGCAATAGTCTCCTAGCTGGCCTCCCATTTCTGCCCTTGCCAGTGGTGTCTCCTCTCAAGACAGCAGCCCGAGTGGCCTGTTAAAACATAAATCATCAGACCATGACCCTCCTCTGCTCCAGTCAATGTCCAATCAAGAAAACAGAAACCATTCCAGATATTTCCAACAGAGGAAATACAGGGAACTGGTTGCAAAGATTAGTGACTGCAGGTAGCCAACTACCAGCCCCTAGGAAGGAGGAACAAAAGGGAAAATGGTGTTACAGCGAGCCCACAACCAGAGTCACTAAAGCAGCTACCGGTGGAAGCAAGTAGCCGGCCAGCATTCCCAGCTGCTGCTGTCCTACAGCCGCCCTACGGGAAGGCTGCCGGGACCCTGTTTCAAAAAAAGGAAGGCTCTTCCTCTCCTCTCCCAGCGTCCTGGCGCACCTAACAGGAAGCCGGCGGGCAAAGGGGCCTGGGAAGTGTAGTTTGCAGTTCTCCTGCCCCAGCAGCAAGGGGGCGGGGGTTTGAAAGGGAGTGAGGAGGGCGGTAACAGAAAACAGGCTCTATCCACAGCAGGCCCTCACTCAGAGTAAAACCCGAGTTCTCATCGTGGCTTCTGAGGGAGGCGCCGCTGCCGTGACACACAAGAACCTTCCCTTCGGACGTCATCCCCGCTGCTGTCCTCATGCTCACCCAGACCAGCCGCGCGGGCTCCTTCCCCGCTCTTCAAAGGTGCGGGCGCTCTTCTTCCCGAGTCTAGCATTTGCTGTTTCCTCTGCCTGGGATAGTCTTACTGCAGACACCTTCCCAGCTCGCTCCCTCAACTCTTTTAGGCCTTTCTTTAAATGACACCTTTTCTTATTTTTTATTTTTATTTTTCGTTTGTAGTCCTAGACATCAATCTCAGCCTGATAAATGGCACCTTTTCAAGGAGCCTCCCTGCAAGCTAATTTAAAAATTGCAACCTTTTTTTTTTTTTTTACACGGAGTTTTGCTTTTGTTACCTAGGCTGGAGTGCAATGGCACAATCTTGGCTCACTGCAACCTCCGCCTCCCGGGTTCAAGCGATTTTCCTGCCTCAGCCTCCCAAGTAGCTGGTATTACAGGCATGTGCCACCACGTCTGGCTAATTTTTTGTATTTAGTAGAGACGGAGGTTTCACCATGTTGGTCAGGCTAGTCTCGAACTCCTGACCTCAGGTGATCCACCCCGCCTCAGCTCCCAAAGTGCTGGGATTACAGGCATGAGCCACCACGCCTCGACCAAAAATTGCAACCTCTTCTAGTCCTCCATCCTCCTTATGTTTTCTTTTTTTACTCACAAAAGGGATAAATCCCTCTTATCCTTTTTTTTTTTTTTTTTTTTGAGACAGAGTATCGCTCCATTATTGCACAGGCTGGAGCGCAATGGCGCCATCTTGGCTCACTGCAACCTCCGCCTCCTGGATTCAAGCGATTCTCCTGGCTCAGCTTCCTGAGTAGCTGGGATTACAGGTGCCTGCCACCATGCCCGGCTAATTTTTGTATTTTTAGTGGAGACGGGGTTTCACCATGCTGGTCAGGCTGGTCTCCATCTCCCGACCTTAGGCGATCCGCCTGCCTCGGCCTCCCAAAGTGCTGGGATTACAGGTGTGAGTCACTGCGCCCGGCCTTTTATCCTTTTTAACACTATATGTTACATATGTGTGTGTGTGTATATGTAATTTATGTGTTATATATATAGCTAATTATATATAAATATATATATTTTGTTCTATAGGCTATATTTATTGCATAAACATATATATTATTCCCATAAATCTATATATTTAGTTGTCTACATTCCTTCACCGAAATGTAAGCTTGCAGGAGCATTTAGTTTGTCTACTGATTCATCCTCGGTGCTCCATAAATATTTGTGGATAGTCAACAATAACATACTGTAAACTTAAAAATTCATTGCGAGGGTAGTTCTCATGTTAAACGTTCCTACCACAATAATAAATGAATACTTGTGAAATGAACACAATAAATGTGATCATTAGTAGGTTATTTATTATGTGATGAAAAACATTAAAGGCTCTTTACAGAAGCTGGGGTTGCTCACACCTTTTCCTCTGGGCAACCTCCATAACCCCACTAAGGCTTAAATTAGATGCCGCTTCTGCATGCTCCAAATGCTCCCTGTAATGATCCTATCCCAGCACTTGTCACAGTGCATTTCAGTTATCCATTTATGTATCTATCTCCTCCTCTAAAACTAAGTTCCATGAGATACCAAAGGGATGATGCCTCTCTGGGTAACACGATACATCAAGCACTTTGGAATACTGTCCTGTATGCAGCAGAGCTCAAACAATATTTGTGATGGAATGTTCTTGTCAAAAAGCAGAATAGGGCCAGGCGTGGTGGTTCACGCCTGTAATTCCAGCACTTTGGGAGGCCAAGGTGGGTGGATCACCTGAGGTCGGGAGTTGGAGACCAGCCTGGCCAACATGATGAAACCCCGTCTCTACTAAAAATACAAAATTTAGCTGGGAGTGGTGGTGTGTGCCTGTGATCCCAGCTACTCAGGAGGCGGAAGCAGGAATATCGCTTGAACCCGGGAGGCAGAGGTTGCAATGAACGGAGATCGTGCCACTGCACTCCAGCCTGAGCAACTGAGCAGACTCTGTCTCCCATAAAAAAATTTTTTTTAAAGCGGAATACACTCTCGACATCCCTCCTTCTGAAAAGGCAGAAGAGCCAACAGCTGTGAGAAAACATAAACCGAAGCAGGAGGTATAATGGTTAAGGACAGGAGCAAAGAAAACTGGTGAGCAATATGGTAACTCCTGAGTATGAAAGGACAGGCAAAACTATCATGGCTTCAAAAATATTTTAATCTTTTTTATTAGAAGTATTTATATTGCCTGAAAAGCATTCCATTGTTAAATTATATTAAATGCTGAATATTAGAGAATAACAAACAAATCTTGAGAAATTATTAAGTTATGAAATCAAAATTATTATCACAGAACGCAGCAGGTCTCAAGAGATAAATTTTGCAGTGTGATTCTTAAGGGCTTGGGGAGTGGGTGTTAGAGCTATAAAAGTTCATTAACAAAAGTGTGTTCTAATTTTATAACCAACCTCAAGAGGAAAGAATCATCCTTACTATGCATATTCATGGATAGTAGAAACATTACTGCTAAAAATCAGCCTTGGTTAATTTTTTTCTTTTAGAGATTTCCAGTAGGTAATCTATAAAATATCTGCAGTCCTTTATGAAGAGATCATGGCTAGGTTCTAGACTTAAAGTGGATTTATTTATTTGGTAGTAATTCAGGGGCTGGAAAAAGTTACATCATACACACATATTTGAGCACCAAATTTATCATAAATAGCTTTGACTTGGCTTATAACCTCAGTAGTTAGAGGCACGCAAAAATGTCTTATCTCCTGTTGACTTAAGAAATAGTATTGCTCACTGTCTGCATAAATATTATCCAAGCACACCGCATGGAAGAGGTTCAGGAGTTTGAAAGGGAAGGCTTTTTGGCTTGCCTGTCTCCAGAATGAACATCCCATTTTGCTTGCTGTGGCCTGTTAGTGCGTTCGGCATTGGCTGTCTCTTTCCTCTTCTGCTTAATCAGAAACTCAATTTGACCAATAATCATTTGAGATGCATTATAAGCAACAAGAATTCAGTTTATCAGAAACCTCCCTTTTTTATTCCTTTCTCACCACATAATTTTGCAAAATAACTCCCAACCTGATGCCTGAAGTGTACATGTATTTGTTCACTGAAGCAAGGAGAAAACTGAGCTAAGTCAAGTGAGATACACTCACACCATCCTGGAAGGGTAATTTTAGAACCAGTTTCAAAGCAGACTCTAGTTTGAAAATGCCCCTGCCACTTAGACCCACACAGAGATGTTACCAGCCTCACAAAATGTCACCAGATAATTGAGTTTTGCCAGCAGTGGGAGTGACTGCAGCCACTGCGGCCTCCTTGTTGGGAGAGGCAGGGGGAGAAGGGGGCGGTTTATTAGAAAGAACTTCAGGGAGGGTAAGATAACAGTGGACATGCAAAAGCCACNATTAAATGCTGAATATTAGAGAATAACAAACAAATCTTGAGAAATTATTAAGTTATGAAATCAAAATTATTATCACAGAACGCAGCAGGTCTCAAGAGATAAATTTTGCAGTGTGATTCTTAAGGGCTTGGGGAGTGGGTGTTAGAGCTATAAAAGTTCATTAACAAAAGTGTGTTCTAATTTTATAACCAACCTCAAGAGGAAAGAATCATCCTTACTATGCATATTCATGGATAGTAGAAACATTACTGCTAAAATCAGCCTTGGTTAATTTTTTTCTTTTAGAGATTTCCAGTAGGTAATCTATAAAATATCTGCAGTCCTTTATGAAGAGATCATGGCTAGGTTCTAGACTTAAAGTGGATTTATTTATTTGGTAGTAATTCAGGGGCTGGAAAAGTTACATCATACACACATATTTGAGCACCAAATTTATCATAAATAGCTTTGACTTGGCTTATAACCTCAGTAGTTAGAGGCACGCAAAATGTCTTATCTCCTGTTGACTTAAGAAATAGTATTGCTCACTGTCTGCATAAATATTATCCAAGCACACCGCATGGAAGAGGTTCAGGAGTTTGAAAGGGAAGGCTTTTGGCTTGCCTGTCTCCAGAATGAACATCCCATTTTGCTTGCTGTGGCCTGTTAGTGCGTTCGGCATTGGCTGTCTCTTTCCTCTTCTGCTTAATCAGAAACTCAATTTGACCAATAATCATTTGAGATGCATTATAAGCAACAAGAATTCAGTTTATCAGAAACCTCCCTTTTTTATTCCTTTCTCACCACATAATTTTGCAAAATAACTCCCAACCTGATGCCTGAAGTGTACATGTATTTGTTCACTGAAGCAAGGAGAAAACTGAGCTAAGTCAAGTGAGATACACTCACACCATCCTGGAAGGGTAATTTTAGAACCAGTTTCAAAGCAGACTCTAGTTTGAAAATGCCCCTGCCACTTAGACCCACACAGAGATGTTACCAGCCTCACAAAATGTCACCAGATAATTGAGTTTTGCCAGCAGTGGGAGTGACTGCAGCCACTGCGGCCTCCTTGTTGGGAGAGGCAGGGGGAGAAGGGGGCGGTTTATTAGAAAGAACTTCAGGGAGGGTAAGATAACAGTGGACATGCAAAAGCCACGGACTATTGATTACAAATCTGGCAAGGCTGTAGGCCATTCTCATTGCAGGCAGGGCACCTCAGGGCCCGATAGGACTCCTTAAATCTGTTGGCCAGCATCGAGAACTTGCTGCCGTGGCACAGAGAGCAGGTGGCACTGCCCGACCCTCGGCAGTGAAAACAGCTGTCCTCGGGAATATCCCCTTCCTGCAAGAAACAGGTTAGGGTTTAGTTAAAGCAGCAGTTCAAGTCTGTTGTTCACATGCAGATCAAAGCAGTACTAGACTACAGCAAAGACTGGGACAGAATAGAGGAAAATGCTTCCCATGGATGTCAGTGAGAGAATCGGCTGGGACCCAGAACAGTCACAGCAATTTTATCAGAGAGGATTCCCCTGGTGGACATGTCTAAGACGGCATCCCCTGCCACCACACTTTGCATTCTGAGACTTCATGATCTTCATTGCCCTTGTCACTATCTCTCACCTGTTTTTTCTGTAAGCTCCATAAAGGGCAAGGACTTTATTTTCCTTATTGCCAAATACTGCGAGTGAACCCTTGTAACATGCCCGATGGGTGCCAGGTGCTGTTCTAAGAGCTTCCTATATATCATCCATCTAATCTTCACAAAACCCCAGTGAGATAGTGTAAGTATTATTATCCTTGTGTTGCAGATGGGAAAATGAGATACTGAGAAGTTGTTTGCCAATGGTCACACACACAGCTTGAAAGAGGAAGAGGTGGGTTCTCATCCCAGGGATTTGAGCACCAGAATGCATGCTCCTAATGCCTATGTACACAGCCCCTCATTGTAGTTGTCCATAGTAAGTGCCCAAGAAAGACTGTTCTGTGTGACTGAGAGACTGAGTGGAGAAATGAATGAATCAATAAATGTTACAATCCTTCAAAGCTTAGCTCTGAATGCTAGCAGTACTTATATCTTTATTCTCTTTGAGAGCTAAGGCCCAGTGATTAAGAGCTCTGTACTTTGGAGTTAATAGACTAGGACTGAGGCTATGTCTGCCATCAGCCGTGCAACTTGAATAGTTCCCTTAGCCTCTCCCAATCTGTTTCTTTATTTATAGAATGTGAATAATAATGCTTACCCTTCTGAGTAGCTGGAACATTAAAGACAGAATATATGTAATGCAATATTATCTGTCAGATCATAGGTTCACCATAACAGTTAGTTCACTTCTAAGCCTTGCTAACAAATCTCCAGTTATTGACTCCCACTCTCCTGAAAATGTTTCTTGGCTATTGTCTTGCTGTCCCCCTTAAAGCCATAGGAAATTGGTGATCTTGGTACTCCTTATAGACTATGAACCTTCCCAGAAATAAAGGGAGACACTAGATCAAAACCTGGCGAATCCAGTACCAAGTCCTGGCCATTTCAGCTTCTGAAAATCTCAAATCCATCCTGCTTTCTTCATCCTGTAACTACAATCCTAGCCCAATTGCCCACTGACTATGGCATGAACTGAGTGTGGACCCATGCCTCTGGTCTTGTAGTATGTTCTCCGCACTGATGCTCATTAAGTTGCCTGCAGTATCACTGCCACATAGAAAGCACTCAGGAAACTTTTTAATGAACACTTGCCCTCCAGATAAAACCTCAGGATAAAACCCAGTCTCCTTAGCTGATTTAAATTTTTTGTCACTTCTTTCACCAGGATCTTGTTCATGGGCCTCTCTGTACTTGGTCTCCAGGGACCTTTCCCCACTCCCAGTGCGGCCAACTCCTACTTGTCCCCGGAAGTCAGCTTAGCAGCTCTTTCTCCAGGAAGCCTTGCCCACTCACCACTCTGGACCTTCCCCCACCCCCATGGCCACCTGTACTGCCCCTGGCATGACAGGTATCCCATACTCCAATGAAAGTTCCTATTGATTAGACAGGGAGCTCTCTGGACTTGTACCATTTCACCATCACTTCCCAAACACCTAGTGCAGTGCCTGGCACACTACTTGTGCCAAATGAATAAATAAATGAACAATGATATCTGGAGAACCCTTCCTGTTCTTAAATTCTAGAGACCAACAAGACAGCAGGAGTCCACTGGGTAGCTCTACCCAACTCATTCAGCTTTCATTTATAATGTAAGAATAAAAATAATCCCTGAAAAGGGAGGCATAAGTTTTGAAAATAGCTCCATCATGCTGCAAATTGCCTAAGAAGGTACTGAATTTTATTTATTCTAGATTTAAGGAATGAAAGTAATTACCCAATTGACAAAAAAGCAAATCATGTCTATGTACCCTTTTGTTAATATTTTATTGATTGCTACCATATTTTAGTATATTAACAGTGGAGAATTTGTTTTCTTCTCTTAAAATATTCAAAATAATATGTATTTGCAAAAATATTCTTAAAACAAATTGCCATGATTCATTTCCTGCCAAATCCATTAGGTTTTATGTTTTGTACTTCATACCAGTGAGATTTTAATAATATAAGTCCATACTGCAAGGGAAATTACAGTAAAATCCTACCATAATGCTATACATGTGATCCAAAAATTCATTTGCATAAAATGCCAGATCAGATATTGAAAGATTAATGAAATGACCTAGTAAGCCTGCTGTAGAGAATAAGAACAAGTCTTCCATCAAATTATACCTAATGTCATATAGTTCTAGGGTGCATTACATTATTAGAAGTTTCACTGGAGTTTCCATTCTTATTCTGGGTTACCACTCTCTGACCACTTACCCTCAACATGCTCTTTTTAATCAGTCAGTTAATTCAGCAAGTATTTAATCAGCACCACTCTATACAAGACTTATATACTATAAGCCTCTTTCTTCCTTTCTTTTATGTTATTCTCAGAAAATATTTAGTAGGATATAGAATATAGTTGCACAGCATTGCTTAGATTCTAGAACCTAGCAGACCCACCAATCCACCTCTTACTAGCTCCATGACTGAGAAGAGGGGCTTGATCTTTTGCTGAAGACTCCAAGGCTTGTGTAGCCCTGAAGATGGTAACCAACGCCAATTGAGACTGCAAAACAGGGTGGTTATGGTCATGAGACTGTTCAATAGATGGACCTAGATTTGACTACTGGCTCTAATGACCTCTGGCAAGTTACTTAACCTCTCTGAGCCTCAGTTTCCCTAGCTGCAGAATGTGACTATTAATAATATCTACCTCACAGGGTTCTTGAAAAAGTATTGGTCATGGAGCATTGGTCATGGTGCCTAGCTATTGTGAGTCCTCAATAAATGGCAGCTATTATGATTTTGATTATGATGAGATGATTATTGCTGTTATCTCAAAGTGAGATCACATAAAGCATAAAGTAGCCCAGATGATTTATGGCCTCAAATTCACTGAGCACAAAGCCAAATTTTTCCCCTTCCACCTTTTGCTGTGACTCAATTCAATTATTCCTCTCCTCTTCTTTGATAGTTAATACAGAGGCTCAAGTCTGACCCAGCTTTCAGCCTTGCTCTACTCTTTCATCAGATTCTCACTGCTGCCCCATTCCATCTAACAGAACAAAGAGGCTCTTGACCAGAAGGGGCTCCTTGATGTTCTTTGACCTTCTCTTTTGAAATAAAACTTGTCTGAGCATTTACTGCATGAGGGATTGGGCAAACAAATAGCAATTTAAAACAGTTTAAAGGACAGACAAGTGAAGTATAACCTTTCACAGCAAACTTCTGCTGCACACCTCTGTCCTAGTTTATAGCATTACAGCTAAAAAACACAGTTCTCTCCAAATTGAGCTTAAAGGTAATTGTCATATCAGCCTTACTCTTGCTTTTTTAATCAGGCCTGAAGTATGACCTGCCTTTTCTCATTTCTGGTCCTCTTCTGAAAATACATGCTTCTACAACTTACAATATAGTATGATAGATAATAGAATTTAAAAATTTTATAGTGGGAAGGTAGCACTTTGGATCAACATGTTCAGTCATCTCCCTGCTGCCAGGTTAGGTTCTTTTTAAAAAATTTTTTTTGTAAAGACAGGTCTCGTTATGTTGCCCAGGCTAGTCTTGAACTCCTGGGCTCAAGGGATCCTCCCTCCTCTGCCTGGGATTACAGGCCTGAACTACCACACCCGGCCCAGGACAGGTTCTTAATAGTTCTGCATAGAAGATGAGAGAAGGTAATGGCCAAAGACTTCTTACCAGCTGGCACTTTGGTCTCAAATTCCAGTATTCTTTCCACAAACATTTAACTAATATTCACTGATTACCTGTTATATGCCAGGCTGCATTTTTCTGATACTGGAACTACAATGTTGCACCCAGCATAAACATGGCCAGGCCTGCCCTCATGGAGACCTAATTGGTAAGAGCAATCAACAACCAAATAATCACACAAATTAAAGTAAGATTGCAACTGTAAAGAGGGGTGTAAGGTGCACTGACAGGTCAATCCTATAGGAGTTTTTCCTCATGGAAGCCAGGGAAGATCCCTCTGAGGAAGTGATGCCTCTTCTGAGATCTCAGAAGCTGAAGGCACGGTGGTAGGGAGTCTGGGGACATTCAAGGCAGAGGGGATTGGCCTCTGGTAGGAAACAGAAAATAATACATGAGGGATGGAGATGGGGAGATGGGCAGTGTGGCTGGGGCCAAGAGCATGAGAAGAGATGTGTAAGAGATGATGCTGGAGGGGCCAACAGAGGCCAGGCTACACAGAGCTTTCTAGGACAAGTAAGGAGTTTGGGGTTTTATCCCAAGCAATGAAAAGACACTGAAAGCTTACAGGGGGTGACTGATATGGTTTGGCTCTGTGTCCCTACCCAAATCTCATCTTGAATTGTAATCTCCATGTGTCAAGGGGGGAACCTGGTAGAAGGTGATTGGATCATGGGGGCTGTTTCTCTCATGCTGTTCTCGTGATAAGTGAGTTCTCACCAGAGCTGGTGGTTTTAAAGCATGGCACTTTCTCAAGCACTCTCTCTCTCTTTCTCTCCCCTACTTCCATGTAAGCCATGCCTTGCTTCCCCTTCACCTTCCACCAAGATTGTAAGTTTCCTGAGGCCTCCCAGCCACCTGGAACTGTGAGTCAATGAAACCTCCTTCGTTTATATATTACTCAGTCTCAAGTACTATCTTTATAGCAGTGTGAAAACGGACTGATACAGTGACAAAGGGGATGACCTAATCAGATTACATTTAAAAATATATTTTTGAGTGTGGAGGCAGGTTGGAAAGTACGTGAGTAGATGTGAGCAGAGCTTTCAGAACCTTTTGCTAGAGTCCCAGTTGCTTATGCTCTAGGGGAAGGGAAGGAGAGGTAGAAAGGAAGAAAGAAAAAGGTAGATTTTAGAGAAATTGTGGAGAGGTAGGTAGACTCATGATATGAGAGAAATGAGATAAGAAGGAGCCTTTGGTGCCTCTTGTCTAAGGCCATCACTCAAAGCCCAGTCATGACCTTCTTGTTCTCATCATCTGAACTCTCCTAGAGTGGAGACATCACTCAAGTTCCAGAAAACCCCTGGCCCATTTTTCTATAGCAATCCCAGGAGATTAAAGTGAATCCCACAGAAAACATCAAGTCCCAAGAGATGGAATCTAAGAGAGAGAAAATTCATTTATCCAGCTACCCAAGCTTTTAATCTTTTGGCTTAAATTCATCAAAATTGCTTCCTCTACCCCCAACCTCACACTGTGAATTAATGACTATCAGCCCTCCTCCCCCAGTGTGAGCATGTCTGAGCAATGGTTTCCAGGGTGGTGTGTACACACTTCTAAGGGGTATGAGAGGAAAACATTGGAAGTATTCATATTTGCTTTTTATCTAAAATTAGGCAGATATTAAGCTTTATTCACATTTTTAAAAGAATTTTTATGTTAACTTTTAATAAACTTGTGGACACTGACAGCCATATTAGGTTAGGCCGTCACTAGACAAGTGTGGTACTCAAGGGACCCTAGAGTGAGAGTGACGTTCAAATGTTGCTGACAGTAGCATCCAGCTCACTTGTTCACTTTCAGCACATTGCAACATATTGCAATTTACTTGTGCCTGGTCTAGTGGATTTACAAAGGATACTCCTTAGTTTTAACTAAACTAATCTGCCAAATGGAATCATGACTTTACATGATGTCTTCCAGGAGACTATGGATCAAGGATAACACCAATAACAGAAGAATAAGTGAACCTATAAGAAAAGATTGGGCCAGGCCAGGTGTGGTGGCTCACGCTTGTAATCCCAGCACTTTGGGGGGGCCGAGGCGGGTGGATCACTTGAAGACAGGAGTTCGAGACCAGCCTGGCCAACATGGTGAAACCCTGTGTCTACTAAAAATACAAGAAAAATTAGACAGTCATGGTGGTGGATGCCTGAAATCCCAGCTTCTCGGGAGGCTGAGGCAAGAGAATCACTTGAATCCAGGAGACAGAGGTTGCAGTAAGCCAAGATCACGCCATTGCAATCCAGCCTGGGCAAAAAGAGTGAAACTCCTTCGAAAGAAAGAAAGAAAGAAAGACAGAAAGAGAGAGAGAAAGAGAGAGAGAGAGGGAGGGAGGGAGGGAGGGAAAGAAAGAAAGAAGAAAGAAAATAGGGCTGATTTGTTTTCCACCTCTAGAACCAGCTGTTCACAAACCACATTGTACAGCAAAAACAATAAATATTTAATCAAATCTAAAAAGAAGTCAGCCAAAAAATCAAAAATTTAGAGTATCTGAAATATGGACTTATAACTGCTATTGCTAACAATGTACCATTAAAATATAACAAATGTTAAAATTCCTCATATCTTCAAATTTAGGTATCTTAAGTGTTCATATTCAAAAGGTTTTACTTAAGCAGTGCACAATCAAGCCAGCTTGGAGACCATTGTTGTAGGGCCAACTCCGAGTAGGACAGTCAAGCTCCCCAACGCACCTGAGTACACCGGTTATGGGGGAATGTGCTTTCTGCCTCCACCAAAGGTCTATCTTGCTGGTCCCTGCCTCCATAGCTTTCTTCTTTGTTCATCAGAGACGCTTCCTCAGCCTCTTCTTCCTTCTGGAGAATTTTCCTCACAAAGTCTCTCTTGTCCATTGGGGTTCGAATGATTTTCAGGTTATTAGTGTAGATGATTATCTTTCCAAAATCTATAATAGGTAGGGGCTAGAGAAATGGAGAATGAGCATGGAAACTTTACCACCAATCACCAAGTAGAGGGCTGCAGAACCTGTCCAACACACCAGGAAACAGCAGAGAAGGAACTTCCACCACCCAGCATTTTTGATCCCATCAAACCCCAAAGTCACAGTTCATTTCCTGGTCTGTTTGCTCTCTTTAAAAGCCATGAAAGCCAGCTTCCTTCTTCCTGTTGATGGTGACCAATCAAAGCTGAACTACTCAGAGTATGAGAGTCTGGAGGGCAGGGGCTAGAGCTTCTATTTGTACTGCATACCCCAACAGCCAATGCAGGACTGGGTATAATGAGTGTTTAATAGATACAGAGGGATACTTTTTTGTTTTATATAAATATCTCTCCAGTTTTTTATCAGCATAAATAATAATATTAGTAGATACCATTTATTGGCACTATTTGTGTCTCAGGCATCATGCTAGGCATTTTACCAACATTGCCTCAGTTTCTCCCCAAACATCCCTATGAGGCAGATGCTATGGTTTCCACATTAAAAGGTGAGGAGACTGAGCCTCAGTGGGGTTAAGTGCCTCACCAAGGTGACAGAGTTACTTTGGCACTGTGACTAGAATTGGAACCCAATCTGTCATCCTAAAGCCCATATTTTTACCACCTATATCACACTATTTAAAAGTATTTCCCCCCCCCAAAAAAATAGGATCATAATATATACTCTGTTGCAACCTATTTTTTCATTAGCTATATAATATGAAAATCATCTGTGCCAATAAATAGACTTCTAAAGCATCATTATTAATAGCTTTTGTTCTCTTGCATGGATTTTTTCATGTATTACTTAATCGTTTGCTCAGGAATAAACCTGGACAATACCACAGTGCAGAAAAGAGGACTGGAGGGTAACTGTTTAGAAATTACTTTAAATAAAAGACTGCCTGACTGCAGCATCTAAACAGATTTGGTTTATACAGTTCTGTAAGCAGAGCAGAATATTTCATGCTGAGGTATTTAGTTGTATAGTGTGATTGTGACATACAGGAAAGTCATGTAACCTCTCAACTTTAGTTTGCTCATTTGCAAAGGGACTGACATCCAGCGTCACCACAGACAAGCTAGTAATTAAAATACAGAAATGAGTGGTAAACATGTGTTGTCCTGAGACTCTTGAGTGCCCTCCAATTACCCCACCCTCCCCTCAGGGAGCCTCTAACATCTCTAAACCTAGCGATGTAAGAGTTCATACTTAGGAACCCAAGTCTCAGTACCCTTCTCCAACACTCTATTGCCTTCTCTGCTGATTGAGCAATGTTCCTGTGTCAACTTCTGGGGGTGGGAGGTGCCATGAAAAACCTGTAAAACAGTGGTCACAAAAGCTGGAGATATTATGCAGATTTTGAGTATTGTTGCCATTGTTGTTATTTAAAATTATTCTTCTGTAGTGCATGCACAATCATACTACACAACTAAATACCTCAGCATGAAATATTCTGCCCTGCTTGTAAGACTGTATAAACCAAATCTATTTATATGCTACAGTTAAGCAGTCTTATATTTAAGGCCCTTGTATATTCAGCCATAACCTGGCTTGAGCAAGACTTCAATATTCAGGCTCTCTTTCTTGAAACACCCATGGAGTTTGCAATAATTATTTATTAAGCCACAAGCTTCCTATCTGGTCCTATTTTCTCTCCCTTTCTTCAAGGGATCGTGTAGCAGCTTCCATTTCCTATTGTTTTATGCAGGCTGGATTCTTATTTCACACTCTGGACTATCAGTTTCTGAATATCAGAAGATAAGGATGGTGCTACTTTTGGAAGGTTCCATTTCTACTTCTAGTAATAGCCAATGAGGTTCAGTTACTAGGAAGCTTTTCATTTCTAGAGCTGATTTCTTTTTTTCAAGACAAAACTCTCAATATGCTAAGAGAATCTGAGATCACCTACTCCAAACCCCTGTTTCTGAGCTGCTCAGTGAGACACCCAAGATAGCAAGTTTATTTTTTGATGTACCCCAAAGATAGAGGGTCTCAAATCACTTTTAAGGTGTAAAAGTTTTAGTTACCCTGATAGGCAAATTCTTCCTTGTGTCTAAGGAAATTCTCTGAGTGTAATGAAAGTTCACATTATGTGGTTACATCAAATGTCAATGAGGAACACCCATTCCTACATGACAGAGGGCCAGAACAGAGCCAAGAATTTTTCATTTCCTCCTAAAGCACAGAATGGCAACCTGTGTGATTGAGCACTTGTAAATACTCTTTTGTCTGTGGCAACATGCCTAGAGATTATTGATCAGGCACTATTAAATCTTTCCACTGTTCTGTTTTTAAATGCAGAAATGCCTTATTGGGTACTAGAAATTCAGTGGCTTTGGGGATAGACAGACCTGAGTTTAAATTGTATTAAAATGTTATTTGACAACTGTGTGAGATTTGCAAGTTAGTTAACCCTTATGAACTTCTGTTTTTCCAATCTGTAAAACTCTCATAGAAATCTTGTGAAAATGAAATTATGCAATATGTTTGAAGTAGATGTTCAGTAAATGTTACCTCCCTTCCTTTTCCCTTCCATTTTCTTTGAACCTTATAAACTTCAGTTTTAATTGCTTAAAATATTTTGATTATTTATAACTTTTTTCTCTACCCATCACACAAAATTTAAAAGACTCAACATTTCTTTGATAAGAACCTGCTCATTATTACAATGGTGGGTAACATTTGCTAAGTGCATAAAATGTGCCAGGCACAATGCTAAGGGCTTCTTACGTATTATCTTTTAAAATCATCACAACAACTCTCTTAAGCAAGTCCTTTGATTACCCTCATATCACAATGATGCTAAAGGTCAACAGGGTTAACTAGCTTGTTCAACCTTAGGCAGTAAATGGGTAGGACTAAACATCAAGCTCAGGTTTGACTGGCATCAAAGCCCTTGTATGTATGTGTATATATATATATATATCATCATGGTAATCTGTACATAACATAGAATTTACCATTTTAACCCTTTCTAAGTGTATAATTCAGTGGCATTAAGTGCATTCACATTACTGTGCAGCCATCACCACCATTCATCTCCAGAACGTTTTCTTCTTCCCAAATTGAAACTCAGTATCCATTAAACAATGACTTCTTCCCTGCCCCCAGCCCCTGCCACCCACCATTCTGCTTGCTGTCTCTATGATTTTGACTACCTAGGTACCTCAAATAAGTGCAATCATACAGTATTTGTGTTTTCTTGACTGGCTTATTTCATTTAGTATAACGTCTTCAAGGGTCATCCACGTTGTGCATGTGTCAAAAGGTCCTTCCTTTTCAAGGCTGAATAATATTGTGTTGTATGTACAAACCACATCTTGTTTATCCATTCATCAATCTATAGACATTTGGGTTCTTTCCACCTTTAGGCAATTGAGAATAATGCTGCTATGAACAATGGTGTACATATATCTGTTTGAGTTCAGAGCCCTTGCTTTGAATTATTGCACTTAATTGCTACCCAATGTAGTCTCACAGCCACTCTTTACTAGGAGGTGTTTTACACTTGGATTCATTATTGAAAAGTCATGACATTAGCTCTCATTTTCTTCTTTTTCATAAATACCACATTGACAAACGGTTCCAGGGTGTGGAGCTGCATGAATCCATCCTGGCCACTCTCATGCTCAGAAGCTGGCTATGATTGGGATGGGGAACTTGATCAGGAAACAAAGAAAACAGAGATAACGAGGCCAAGCAGGAATTGGACCTTCAACATGGCCTCTAAAACTCATAGAGTACTGTGTTTTAACCAACGGAGCCATGCTGCCATGGAGACTCATTTACCTAGATTTATAAATTCTATAGTCCTAGCTACCAGGGAGACTGAGGCAGGAGGATCCCTTGAGCCCAGGAGTTTGAGATTGCTGTGAGTTATGATTGTACCACTGCACTCCAACCAGGGTGACACAGTGAGACCCTGTCTCTAAAAAAGAAAAAAAAAATTATACATTTACATCAATGCTAAATTTAGCACATGACTTATAAAGATCAAGCAACCCAAAATGTATCTACTGTGGCCTTGTATAAGGTTTGAATGAACTGTGACTTTGTGAATTCTAAATCTACAAGTAAGACATAGTTCAAAAGAAATAGTGTAAGTACAAGACTAGCCAAGTACCTAGGACCTAATAAGCACTCAACAAATGGTAGCTATTATTATCATGTAATAATATGGTTCTCTAAAAAAAGGAAAATGCCCTAAAGAAAAACATTTGTAGAATCAGAAGATCTGGATTCTTATTCTGACTCTGTACCCAATGATCCTGTAGTATCCGATGGATCCCTTAACAACTTGGACCTCAATTTTTCTCATCTGCAAAATGGGAATGACCATACTTTGGCTTTTCTCCCCAAGGTTATGGTGAAGACCCAATGCCATCGATACAGACAGAGATAGCATGTGATGATACTTTGTAATGCATAAGTCACCCCATTAAGATAAGAGGTCATTCATTTCAGCTCCCTTTAATATCAAAAACAAGCCTACTGTTATCTTTGGTAATTGTGAACATGCCTATAATTACCAATGCCAGTAAAGCCAGTAATACATTTGTCTGCAATAGATGCATTATCTATTCCCTTAGGAAACTAACAATAAAAATAATTCAAGAGTAATTATCTGGCTTTCACATTTTAAAGATGAGAACACATCCTGGTGTGCTATTCATTAATACCGTGGATACGTTATATAATTGTATTTTATCTTTTTTAAAAAGGCATTAATGGTCCCACTGACAGCATATATACATCTCCTATGAATTTTTGGATATCACTGAATGTTTTCCAGGTTCTACCTTAAAAGAAAATCATGTATGGACTTTTGATTATCCGTGGTACTGGAAAGTAATTGAAATTCATAGATTAAACACATGTTTCAATTGAACCATTAGCTCATACTTCTTCCCCACGTAACATGTCCTCTGGCTGATTTGCGTTTCACCATCCCTTCCCAGGACTCCAACTACCCAGAGCTTATGCTAACGAGCAACGGAAAGGAAAAATAAAGAGACAAAGCAGGCAGTAGGAGGAAGGCAATGGGGGTAAAAAACAAGACATGGATAAACTGCAAACTGAATAATTGGCTGGAGTAAAATGAGCACTTTCAAATACTCAGCTCTTTCAGGAAACAAAACGACTGCATAATTGTCTAAAGCCGCAGTCTGACAACCTGAAAACCACTGCACCTCTATTTAATTTGCGTTCCAGGAAAACTCAGTCAAAGATCCAATTACAATGTATTACCTTGGATGGAATTTGAATATTATATATGCTCATTGCACTTTCCAATTAGTAGTCAACAAGCATGTTATTCTTACCCCAGAAATATTCATCTAATAACAGCTTCCCATTTGGTGCACCAATTGCTCTGGTTGGTACCGGAGGGTGAGCAAGACACAAATCTGAACCATTTAGGCATTTCTCTAAACACATTTTAGGAAGCCCTACCCTTAAAGCCTATGTGCCATACACAATACCAACCTTATGGTCATTCGCCTTGTAATCGTTGAACAGAGGCTGGCCGCCTGCCAAGGTGTAGCCATTACCCTCTCTAAACACACTGATCCTCTGAGCAGTCAGCTTAGGGGAGTACAGCTGGGGCCTGGGGGCTTTCCCAGACCCATAAACACTATCCATTGGTTCAAGAGACTCTTGCAGAAAACTGTGAGGATATTCCTCCTTTGGTAACTCTAATTCCTGCCCATCCTCAAAGACCTGCTTCAGTACTCGACCGCTGTAGGAGGAGGAGATTTTAAATCGTACTTTCCGGGGTTTGCCATCACTCTTCTGATTCACTTTCTTCTCGGGGTCCTCCATCTACAGAAAGTTCACCCTGTGGTTTCCAGCCTTCCGTGTAGCCAGTGAAACTTGGGCCTCTGAGAAAAAGGCATTTTATTTTCTCTCCTCCTGCATATAATTAATTCAAGTTGTTGCTGGGGTATGGTCAGTTTACAGCAACTGACACCCATACATTAAATATTGATAGACCTTCATGAAAAGGCAGGCGATTCTGGTTTGATGGAGTGGATGGAATATAAGACAAGATTGATTCTTCTCATAATCCCAAGCTCACCATGACTTCACCCCAACCCTAGCTTTTCTTAACCTGAGGATGAAGAAGTTTATTTAGACTGAACATGCACCAATTCAATAAGGATCAGACACTCAATTAGTTAACAAGTGTCTTCTTACTGTTAGCAATGACAATTAAAATCTAGTGAGCATTTCATAAGTGCCAGAGATTGTTACATGCATTATTTTACTTCATCCTGACAATAACCCTACAAAGAAAATGTTATCTTTTTTACAGAGGGGAAAATGAGGCTTAGAGCCACTTGTCATTTGTCTTCATCATTTGTCTGCTCTATTACACCTAAGTAAGTGACAGAGCAAGGATTTGAACCCAGATCTATCTGACTTCAAAACCCATGATCAGTCCACGTAACCAGAAGTTTTCCAGTTCTGTCCTAGAAGAGGAAATGAGGTCTTAGGTACAGTGGAGGTTCTTGGGGGCTGCTGCTAAAAACAGGAGAAGGCCGAGGGTCCTGGATTCTGGGCCTTCTCCCCCTACACTAACCAGAGCAGCTCCACTTGGTATGTATTTTATATTTGAGATTTCATTTGCAACCACAGCACAAGTCCCCACTGCCTGTTGGACTTCGTAAATGCCCGACACTAAAATAGTGGCTGGGGTGAATAGCACAGAAGCATGTGACCTGGGCCTAAGAACAGTCCTACAATCCCATGCAGGGAACAGACCTAATACAGGTGAAATAATAACCTCATGCTTAGAGAGCAAATTGCCCACAGCTGAATCCCAGAATAGTCACTCTGGGAAGAAGTGGTCTCTAAGGAAATAAGCATGGAAGAAGGTTTGTAAAGAAAAAGGTCCTTGGGCTGAGTGGAAAAGGGTAGGTTGGATGTGAGGAGCTGAAAGTGGAGTAAAGCCTTTCTCCCTGTCTTTGCTACCAGCATCACCATTCACTGAGTTGCCCAAATTGAACCCTCCTCCTGTTCCCCTACAGCCATTCGCATGGATTCTTTTTTTTTTTTTTTTTTTTAGACAGTGTCTCGCTCTGTTGCCAGGCTGGAGTGCAGTGGCGCAATCTCGGCTCACTGCAACCTCCACCTCCTGAGTTCAAGCAATTCTCCTGCCTCAGCCTCCCGAGTAGCTGGGACTACAGGCGTGCGCCACCATACCCAGCTAATTTTTGTATTTTTTGTAGAGATGGGGTTTCACCGTGTTAGCCAGGATGGTCTCGTTCTCTTGACCTCGTGATCCACCCGCCTCAGCCTCCCAAAGTGCTGGGATTACAGGCGTGAGCCACCACGCCCAGCCCATTCACATGGATTCTATCACCACCGCCTTCTTTCATCCACCCCTATCACCCTGGCCCTAGGTCAAACCCTCATCACTTCTGTTTTTAAAGTTGCAGCTGTCTCCCAAGGACTTCCCTACTCACCACCAATTCCATTCTCCATATTGATGCGAGAGCGATAGTCCAAAACAGCAAGTCTGCAGGTGTCAGTCTCCTGCTGAAAAATCTTTTCCAGTGGTTCAGGGCATAAATCTCAACTGTTCCATGTGACAGGCAAAGCCCCTCAAAAGCCAGCCTCACCTTCCTTCCTTTCCAGGCTTGCCCTCTGTCACTCTTCCAGGGGCTGCCTGGGATTGGTGTTCCAGTTACACCAACAAGCTTACCCATTTCTCAAACCCACAAGTTTCTGTCTCTTATCCAGTACTCTGTTTCCTGATTTAGAGTGTCAAACTTCCATTCCTCCTTCAAGTCATACCTCAAATGTCGCTGCTTCTGGGCAGCCTTCCCACCTGCCCCAGGGAGAATGCCATTGGACTTTCGGACCTACCGTCATTCAGGTGCTTCTCACTTTCCCTTGCCCTTCCTATTTTTCCCGCCATTTAACTGTGAACACCTTGCAGTCAGAAGCTGTCCTTACCATCTATCTATTTCCAGTGTTTATCAAAGTGCCCAGTACATAATAGAACTCAGTAATTGTTGAATGAATGACTTCAGGTGAGAGAAACCAAATACACAAAGCTTTTTGAAAAGGAATTGAGCATATTTTATGTAGAATATTGAAAAGGGGGCTGGGCGCAGTGGCTCACGCCTGTAATTCCAGCACTTTGGGAGGCTGAGGCGGGTGGATCACAAGGTCAAGAGATCGAGACCATCCTGGCAAACATGGTAAAACCCTGTCTCTACTAAAAATACAAAAATTAGCCAGGCATGGTGGTGGGCACCTATAGTCCCAGCTACTTGGGAGGCTGAGGCAGGAGAATCACTTGAACCCGGGAGGCAGAGGTTGCAGTGAGCCAACATTGTACCACTGCACTCCAGCCTGGCAATAGAGCAAGACACTATCAAAAAAAAAAAAAAAATAGTGAAGAGGTAGGATCAGAAGACTTTTTTTTTTTAATCTACCTTTCTACTAAGGAAAAGTGTCACAGTTGTAAACTCCCTGTGTAACTGGTGCAAGAAATAGGTGGGAGAGAAGAACTAGGGAAACAATGTTTAAAGCAAAAGAAAGATACACTTTTCATAACATTATAACTCCCCCAGGATGCAGAGTTGTCTGGGACATACCATCAGTGAATTACAGGAGACTGAGACCTTGATCTCTTGGCCCTCATGGCAGCCAGGTGGGCCCCAGGACTACATTAGCCTTATTCATTTACTTCACCATATAGAACAATATCAAGCTGGGCATGGTGGCTCGCATCTGTAACCCCAGCTACTCAGGAGACTGGGGTGGAAGGATTGCTTGAGCCCAAGAGTTTGAGACCAGTCTGGGCAACAAAATGAGACTTTGTCTCTACAAAAAGTTTTTAAAAAATTATCTAGGCATGGCGGTGCATGTCTGTAGTCCCAGCTATTCAGGAGGCTGAGGCAAGAGGATTGCTTGAGCCCATGAATTTGAGGCTAAAGTGAACTACAATTATGCCACTGTACTCCAGCCTGGATAACAGAGTGAAACCCTGTCTCTTAAAAAATTGTGTGTGTATATATACACACATATATAAATGTAACAATTATTATTTTCCTTTTTTTTTTTTTTTTTGGAGACATGGTCTTGCTTTGTCACCCAGGTTGGAGTGAAGTGGTGCAATCTTAGCTCACTGCAACCTCTGCCTCCTGGGCTCAAGCAATCCTCCCTCCTCAGTCTCCTGAGTAGCTGAGACCAAGGCATGCAACAATTATTATTTTCTATCTATGCCATGCCATTGAAAAAGATTGGGAACTCCTAACTAGAAGATTATTTTTTTCTATCTCTCCCAGGAAACAAATATTAATAAATAACCAATAGCCTATCTTGATCTAGAAAAACCAGTGAGCTGACTTCCACAATTACTTGTCAAGTAAACATTTTCAGTTGCCCCAAAATGAACGCCAGTAACAACAACAAAAACAAAGCTGGAAATGAGTTTTCCAAGTAACATTTTGTTCAACACTTTTTTATGCCATTTCCCATGTTCACAGACAGATTTTCAGTGAGCCAACCTAAAATCATGGGAAGTTTTGAAACAACCATGCTCATGTGAAAATTTTCAGATGTTGATGGTTCCAGAATAGTCACAAATACACTTCGAGAAGAACAAATTGATAAATTGAAAACAATTTTGGCAGTATTATCAAAAGCCTTAAAAATATTTATATCTTTGAAACCTCCTAAGAAAGAAAATACTGTAGCTCCATATATCCAAAGAAATTGTGGCAAAACGCTAATATCAGTTGCCTCTGGCAACTGGGTGGAGGATTTTGAGTGTTTGTTTGTTCTTTCCCAGTTTAATCGTATTTTACTTGTTTGTGATAAGTTCATCTTACTTTGATAAGCAAGAATAAAATAAATGAAAAAAATCCATTCCTTTCTACCCAATTATTTCTCTTCAGAAAATAATTTTAAAGAAAGATATTTATTTAAAGATACTCCCCAAAATATTATTCATACTGGGAAAAAAACTGAAAACAACTTAAATGTTCAACAGTAGAAATGCTACAATATGAAAAGTTATATAGTCATTTTAAAAGGGAGAGGAGATACTTCTCCTTAGTAGAAAGGTAGATTTTTTAAAAAATCTTCTGATCCTACCTCTTCACTATTCATTTTTTTTTTTCTGGGTATGGAGTCTTGCCCTGTCACCAGGCTGGAGTGCAGTGGTGCAATCTTGGCTCACAGCAACCTCTGCCTCCCAGATTCAAGTGATTCTCCTGCCTCATATGGAAAAATAAGAAAATAATATGGAAACATGTTTATGATACAAATTAAGTAGGAAAAGGTATAACAGATTTTATCTTCTGTGACATAGAATTTATATTATAAAACTGTAGAGAAGAGATCCATTCCAAGATGACTGAATAGGAACAGCTCCAGTCTGTAGTTCCCAGCATGACTGATGCAGAAGACAGGTGATTTCTGCATTTCCCACTAATGTACCTGGTTCAGCTTATTAGGACTGGTTGGACAGTGGGTGCAGCCCATGGAGGGCAAGCTGAAATGGGGTGGGGCATTGCCTCACCTGGGAAGCACAAGAGGTTGGGGGATTTCCCTTTCCTAGCCAAGGGAAGCTGGGACAGACTGTACCTGGAAAAACGGGACACTCTCACCTGAATACTGCAGTTTTCCCAAGGTCTTAGCAACCAGCAGACAAGAAGATTCTCTCCTGTGCCTTGCTCAGTGGGTCCCACACCCACGGAGCCTTGCTCACTGCTAATGCAGCAGTCAGAGATCAAACTGTGATGCAGCAGCCTGCCTGAGGGAGGGGCATCCACCATTACTGAGGCTTGAGTAGGTAAACAATGCCACCGGGAAGCTTGAACTGGGCAGAGCCCACCACAGCTCAGCACAGCCTACTGCCTCGATAGACTTCACCTCTGTGGGCAGGGCATAGCTGAACAAAAGGCAGCAGACAGCTTCTGCAGAGTTAATTGTCCCTGTCTGACAGCTCTGAAGAAAGCATTGGTTGAGCACAGTTTTTGAGCTCTGAGAATGGACAGATGGCCTCCTCAAGTTGGTCCCTGACCCCCATGTAGCCTAACGGGGAGACACTTCCCAGTAAGGGCCGACAGACACCTCGTATAGGTGGGTGCCCCTCTGGGATGAAGCTTCCAGAGGAAGGATCAGGCAACAATATTTGCTGTTCTGCAATCTTTGCTGTTGTGCAGCCTCTGCTGGTGATATCCAGGCAAACAGGGTCTGGAGTGGACNAGTTTTTGAGCTCTGAGAATGGACAGATGGCCTCCTCAAGTTGGTCCCTGACCCCATGTAGCCTAACGGGGAGACACTTCCCAGTAAGGGCCGACAGACACCTCGTATAGGTGGGTGCCCCTCTGGGATGAAGCTTCCAGAGGAAGGATCAGGCAACAATATTTGCTGTTCTGCAATCTTTGCTGTTGTGCAGCCTCTGCTGGTGATATCCAGGCAAACAGGGTCTGGAGTGGACCTCCAGCAAACTCCAACAGAACTGCAGCTGAGGGACCTGACTGTTAAAAGGAAAATTAACAAACAGAAAGGAATAGCATCAACATCAACAAAAAGGACATCTACACCAAAACCCCATCTGTAGGTCACCAATATCAAAGACCAAAGGTAGATAAAACCACAAAGATGGGGAGAAACACAGCAGAAAAGCTGAAAATTCTAAAAACCAGAGTGCCTCTTCTCCTCCAAAGGATCACAGCTCCTCGCCAGCAACGGAACAAAGCTGAATGGAGAATGACTGTGATGAGATGACAGAAATAGGCTTCACAAGGTCGGTAATAACAAACCGCTCCAAGCTAAAGGAGCATGCTCAAACCCATTGCAAGGAAGCTAAAAACCTTGAAAAAAGGTTAGATGAATGGTTAACTAGAATAAACAGACCTTAAATGACCTGATGGAGCTGAAAACCATGCCACAAGAACTTTGTGACGCATGCACAAACTTCAGTACCTGATTCGATCAAGTGGAAGAAAGGGTATCAGTGATGAAGATCAAATGAATTAAATGAAGTGAGAAGACAAGGTTAGAGAAAAAAGAGTAAAAAGAAATGAAAAATGCCTCCAAGAAATATGTGAAAAGACCAAATCTGCGTTTGATAGGGGTACCTGAAAGTGATGGGGAGAATGGAACCAAGTTGGAAAACACTCTTCCAGATATTATCCAGGAGAACCTCCCCAACCTAGCAAGGCAGGCCAACATTCAAATTCAGGAAATACAGAGAACACCATAAAGATATTCCTCTAGAAGAGCAACCCCAAGACGCATAATTGTCAGATTCTCCAAGGTAGAAATGAAGGAAAGAATGTTAAGGGCAGCCAGAAAGAAAGGTCAGATTACCCACAAAGGGAAGCCCATCAGATGAACAATGGATCTCTCGGTAGAAACCCTACAAGCCAGAAGAGAGTGGGGGCCAATATTCAACATTCTTAAAGAAAAGAATTTTCAAACCAGAATTTCATATCCAGCCAAACTAAGCTTCATAAGTGAAGGAGAAATAAAATCCTTTACAGACAAGCAAAGCTGAGAGATTTTGTCACCACCAGGCCTCCCTTACAAGAGCACCAGAAGGAAGCACTAAACATGGAAAGAAATAACCAGTACCAGCCACTGCAAAAACATGCCAAATTGTAAAGACTATCAATGCTATGAAGAAACTGCATCAATTAACAGGTAAAATAACCAGCTAACATCATAATGAGGGGATCAAATTCACACAAAACAATATTAACCTTAAATGTAAATGGGCTAAATGTCCCCAATTAAAAGACACAGACTGGCAAATTGGATAAATAGTCAAGACCCACCAGTGTGCTGTATTCAGGAGACCCATCTCACGTGCAGAGACACACATATGCTCAAAATAAAGGGATGAAGGAAGATCTACCAAGCAAATGGAAAACAAAACAAAACAAAATAAAAAACCAGGGGTTGCAATCCTAGTCTCTGATAAAATAGACTTTAAACCTACAAAGATCAAAAGAGACAAAGAAGGCTATTACATAATGGTAAAGGGATCAATTCAATGAGAAGAGCTAACTATCAATATATACGCACCCAATACAGGAGCACCCAGATTCATAAAACAAGTCCTTAGAGACCTACAGAGAGACTTAGACTCCCATACAATAATAATGGGAGACTTTAACATCCCACTGTCAATATTAGACAGATTGAGACAGAAAGTTAACAAGGACATCCAGGACTTGAACTCATCTCTGCACCAAGCAGACCTAATAGACATCTACAGAATTCTCCACCCCAAATCAATAGAATATACATTCCTCTCAGCACCTCATCACACTTATTCTAAAATTGACCACATAATTGGAAGTAAAACACTCCTCAGCAATGCAAAAGAACAGAAATCATGACAAACAGTCTCTCAGACCACAGTGCAATCAAATTAGAACTCAGGATTAAGAAACTCACTCAAAACCACACAACTATATGGAAACCAAACAACCTGCTCCTGAATGACTACTGGGTAAGTAACAAAATGAAGGCAGAAATAAAGATGTTCTTTGAAACCAATGAGAACAAAGACACAACATACCACAATCTGTGGGACACATTTAAAGCAGTGTGCAGAGGGAAATTTATAGTACTAAATGCCCGCAAGAGAAAGCAGGAAAGATCTAAAATTGACACCCTAACATCACAATGAAAAGAACTAGACAAGCAAGAGCAAATGCATTCAAAAGCTAGCAGAAGGCAAGAAATAACTAAGATCAGAGCAGAACTGAAGGAGATAAGAGACACAAAAAACCCTCCAAAAAATCAATGAATCCAGGAGCTGGTTTTTTTGAAAAGATCAACCAAATTGATAGACCACTACCAAGACTACTAAAGAAGAAAAAAGAGAAGAATCAAATAGATGCAATAAAAATGATAAAGGGGATATCACCACCAATCCCACAGAAATACAAACTACCATCAGAGAATACTATAAACATGTCTATGCAAATAAACTAGAAAATCTAGAAGAAATGAATAAATTCCTGAACACATACACCCTCCCAAGACTAAACCAGGAAAAGGCTGAATCTCTGAATAGACCTATAATAACATGCTCTGAAATTGAGGCAATAATTAATAGCCTACCAACGAAAAAAGTCCAGGACCTGACAGATTCACAGCTGAATTCTACGAGAGGTACAAAGAGGAGCTGATACCATTCCTTCTGAAACTATTCCAATCCATAGAAAAAGTGGGAATCCTCCCTAACTTTATGAGGCCAGTGTCATCCTGATACCAAAGCCTGGTAGAGACACAACAAGAAAAGAGAATTTTAGACCAATATCCTTGATGAACACAGATGCGAAAATCCTCAATAAAATATTGGCAAACCGAATCCAGCAGCACATCAAAAAGCTTATCCACAATGATCAAGTTGGCTTCATCCCTGGGATGCAAGACTGGTTCAACATACTCAAAGCACTAAACGTAATCCATCATATATACAGAATCAATGACAAAAGCCACATGATTATCTCAATAGATGCAGAAAAGCCCTTTGACAAAATTCAACAGGACTTCATGCTAAAAACTCTCAATAAACTAGAATGTATCTCAATAAACTTGAATGTATCTCAAAATAACAAGAGCCATTTATGACAAAGCCACAGCCAATATCAATATCATACTGAATGGGCAAAAACTGGAAGCATTCCCTTTGAAAACTGGCACAAGACAAGGATGCCCTCTCTCATCACTCATATTCAACATAGTGTTGGAAGTTCTGGCCAGGGTAACCAGGCAAGAGAAAGAAATAAAGAGTATTCAATTAGGAAAAGAGGAAGTCAAATTGTCCCTGTTTGCAGATGACATGATTGTATATTTAGAAAATCCCATCGTCTCACCCCAAAATCTCCTTAAGCTGATAAGCAACTTCAGCAAAGTCTCAGGATACAAAATCAATGTGCAAAAATCACAAGCATTCCCATATACCAAAACACACAAACAAAGAGCCAAATCATGAGTGAACTTCCATGCACAATTCCTACAAAGAGAATAAAATGCGTAGGAATCCAACTTACAAGGGATGTGAAGGACCTCTTCAAGGAGAACTACAAACCACTGCTCAGTGAAATAAAAGAGGATACAAACAAATGGAAGAACATTCCATGCTCATGAGTAGGAAGAATCAATATAGTGAAAATGGCCATGCTGCCCTAGGTAATTTATAGATTCAATGCCATCCCCATCAAGCTACCAATGACCTTCTTCAGAGAATTGGAAAAAACCACTTTAAAGTTCATATGGAACCAAAAAAAAGAGCCTGCATTGCCAAGACAATCCTAAGCAAAAAGAACAAAAGTGGAGGCATCACGCTACCTAACTTCAAACTATACTACAAGGCTGCAGTAACCAAAACAGCATGGTACTGGTACCAACACAGATTTATAGAACAATGGAACAAAACAGAGGCCTCAGAAATAACACCACACATCTACAACCATCTGATCTTTGACAAACCTGACAAAAACAAGAAATGGGGAAAGGATTCCCTATTTAATAAATGGTGCTGAGATAACTGGCTAGCCTTGTTAGAAAGCCAAAACTGGATCCCTTCCTCACACCTTGTACAAAAATTAATTCAACATGGATTAAAGACTTAAATGTTAAACTTAAAAC
Source organism: Rhinopithecus bieti (assembly GCF_001698545.2). Taxonomy (NCBI): domain Eukaryota; kingdom Metazoa; phylum Chordata; class Mammalia; order Primates; family Cercopithecidae; genus Rhinopithecus; species Rhinopithecus bieti. The sequence goes on from NW_016803289.1 coordinate 311,380, forward strand.
CATAAAAACCCTAGAAGAAAACCCAGGCAATACCATTCAGGACATAAGCATGGGCGAGGATTTCATGACTAAAACACCAAAAGCAATGACAATGAAAGCCAAAATAGACAAATGGGATCTAATTAAACTAAAGAGCTCCTACACAGCAAAAGAAACTACGATCAGAGTGAACAGGCAACCTACAGGATGGGAGAAAATTCTTATAATCTACCCATCTGACAAAGGGCTAATGTCCAGAATCTACAAAGAACTGAAACCAATTTACAAGAAAAAAACAACCCCATCAAAAAGTGGGCAAATATATGAATAGACACTTCTCAAAAGAAGACATTTATGCAGCCAACAGACACATGAAAGAATGTGCATTATCACCAGTCATCCGAGAAATGCAAATCAAAACCACAATGAGATACCATCTCACACCAATTAGAATGGCAATCATTAAAAAGTCAGGAAACAACAGATGCTGGAGAGGATGTGGAAAAATAGGAATGCTTTTACACTGTTGGTGAGAGTGCAAATTAGTTCAACCATTGTGGAAGACAGTGTGGCAATTCTTCAAGGATCTAGAACTAGAAATACCATTTGACCCAGCAATCCCATTACTGGGTATATATCCAAAGGATTATATATCATGCTACTGTAAAAACACATGCACACATATGATTATTATGGCACTATTCACAATAGCAAAGACTTGGAACAAACCCAGATGTCCATCAAGGACAGACTGGATAAAGAAAATGTAGCACATATACACCATGGAATACTATGCAGCCATAAATAAGGATGAGTTCATGTCCTTTGCAGGGACACGAATGAAGCTGGAAACCATCATTCTCAGCAAACTATCACGAAGACAGAAAACCAAACACTGTATGTTCTCACTCATAGGTGGGAACTGAACAATGAGAACACTTGGACACAGGAAGGGGAACATCACACACCAGGGCCTTCTGAGGGGTGCAGTGCTGGGGGAGGGATAGCATTAGAAGAGAGAACCTAATGTAAATGACGAGTTGATGGGTGCAGCAAACCAACATGGCACATGTATACCTATGTAACAAACCTGCACGTTGTACACTTGTACCCTAGAACTTAAAGTATAATTAAAGAAGAAAAAGAAAAAAAAACTGTATAGAAAAGAGACTAAAAGTAAATATATTAAAATGCTAACAGTGGTTCTATTTAAAAGGGAGATTAAGGGTGATTTTATGCTTTTCACATTTTCTGTATTTTCTAAATTTTCTTAATAAGCAAGTACTAATTTTAATATTAAAATAATGGTTTTGTTAAGTAAACTGTACCTAAAACTTATGCAATTGGTGGGAAATACTTAAATCCTCAACATTTTGCATTTTTCCTTTGACTGAATTCAATACTAGGAATTCATACAACTTTATTGTAAAAAATATATTTTGGGTGCCATTTTAATGTGAAAAGAAATGACTTTAACTTAAGCCAAACTCATGGAGGAACTGATTACTCAGGATTGCACCCAGCTGCAAAAATTTCAGTGGGTTATTGAAAGTAAAGGTGACAGCCAGGCACAGTGGCTCATGCCTGTAATCCTAGCACTTTGGGAGGCCAAGGCAGGTGGCTCGCTTGAGCCCAGGAGTTCAAGACCAGCCTGGGCAAGTTGGCAAAACCCCATCTCTATGAAAAACATAAAAATTAGCCTGGCATGCCTGTAGTTTCAGCTATTCAGGAGGCTGAGGTGGAGTGAAAGGATCACCTGAGCCCAGGAGGTCACAGCTGTAGTCAGCTGAGATCGCACCACTGCACTCCAGCCTAGGCGACAGAGTGAGACCCAAAGTTGACTTACGTAGTAATAAAATCCTTCATTATAAAATCTCAATATGGAGCACAATACTTTTTTAAAACTCTGATGGACATTTAAGCAAGTGATTAAACTTGACATCGCTAATGGTGGGACCAACGTATTATGTCTCCTGATGTGATGCTTCATTTACAAACACATAAAAATCTTGACAGTGAGAGGGGTACTATTTACAATTACAGCAGGAGAAGAAGCAAAGTGGAATACACCCCACCTATGAAGTATTCTGGACAAAAATATTCAATATTTAAGCAAGCTTAGGTTTTGGTTTACAAGAAGTACAGAGAATAGAGGAATGGTTAAGTGGCCCAGAAGGAAACAACCAGACAAAGCCACTCTGTGGGACATCCTACAAGACACAGGTCTCATCAGAAAGTCAATATATCAAGGGAAAAAAGGTTGCAGATAGAAGAAACACTTCTAGATTTAAAGAGAATAAAGAAACATAACCGGCTGGGCGCGGTGGCTCACACCTATAATTCCAGTGCTTTGGGAGGCCGAGGCGGGCAGATCACCTGAGGTCGGGAGTTTGAGACCAGCCTGACCAACATGGAGAAACCCCGTCTCTGCTAAAAATACAAAATTAGCTAGGCATGATGGCGCATGCCTGTAGTCCCAGCTACTCAGGACGCTGAGGCAGGAGAATCACTTGAACCCAGGAGGCAGAGGTTGCAGTGAGCCGAGATCACGCCATTGCACTCCAGCCTGGGCAACAAGAGTGAAACTCCATCTCAACAAAAAAAAAAAAAAAAAAAAAGAAAGAAAGAAACATGACCAAGTGCAATATATCAACCTAGATTTCTTCCTGGGGAAATTTTACTCTAGGGTCGGTATTAATATCAGAAGGAACTAGAGAATTATTGTTAGTTTTCTTAGGCAAGATAACGTTATATAATTATATGAGAGACTGTCCTTTTGTAGGGCATACATGCCGAATATTTAAGGTGAAATATCTATGTCTGTAATTTATTATTAAAAAGTTTATCCCCTCAATATATATGCCTATTTAAATAATGTATGCATATATGGTATACAAAGTAAAAATGAAAAAAATAATATTCACAATGCTTGATGGCTGCTTATTTGACTATTCCTCCAATTCCTGTATGTTTGAAATGTTTATAATAAAAATTGAAGAGAAATGATGCTCTTTTAAAATATTCACATTCCAAGCACTTGGGAAAAAATATTCACAGATACCTAGGTTTGCTTTTTTGCATTTTCATTTAGACCCTAGTGTATTCTGAATCTTTTTAGGAGTAGAATTTGTATCCTATCTGTCTAATGTCATTTACTGGACGTTATTTTTATGTGTATTTTGGGATTTAGGAGATTATATTAGATATGTGTCTTGATGAAAGAAATGTACAATTATTGCAAATTGAGTATGAACATTATCCTTTAGTGATCTTTCCACATCTAACATTTCTAATCAGAGTAGGGCTTATAAATTAAACATATCCTTTTAATCTGCTCATACATTATCATGCAGCGTGTGTGTGTGTCTGTGTGTGTGTGTGTGTGTGTGTGTGTGTGTATTTAAACTCCAGCATGGCATTTTTCTTTGAAATATTGTTATGGCAGAAGGTTATTATAGTTATTGATCATTTGTAGAGAGCTGTAAGAGTTCATAGGACTTTGTTACAATATGAAGAACAAAATCTAAGTTTATAGTCTGCCTCTGTTCCACCACCACCACTTAGAAATTTCTAGGGCAACATTTCAAGAGACTATTATATTTCAGACCACCTTTTTCTTTCTTCCCAAGGTTGTCTAAGCTCCCTCAGGAGTGGGTTTTTCATTGTGGTCCTAGGTGTCATGGGAGAGTCTGGTGGCTTGTTCCACGATTCTCCCTCTGATGAGGAGTCCCCCCAGTCTAAAGTGTAGGATCAAGGGGCTCTGCTTAGAAGGTAAGACATTTTCTCAAAGTACAACTTACAGAGCTAATAGTTATTTTGGTGTGAAAATGCTAATAATATAAGTTTGTAAAATGCTGAGTTAAGCCAAGTTAAACTGTTTTCTTTACTGCATGACTTCTTAGAATGTTTAAGATACTAATATACCTTGTCAATCTCCACTGAGGGATACACCATTTCCAAAATGCAGTGCACACGAAACTCTTTTTCTTTTCGGAATTTGATTTCATGAGGTCAGTATTCTGAGGAAAATAGTCTGGGAGATGCTGTTCTGAAATACTTCCCTCTTTAAAAATTCCCTCCACCTCCCATTCATACCCCTTCATAATGAAAAACAGCTGCTGCTTACTGGGCATGTTCTACATAAGAATAAGGTATTTCACAGTTGGGAAAACTGAAAACTGAAGTGCAGAAAGGTTAAGTTATCTGCCAGGCATCCCACAGTCATGAAATGTCAGTCATCTGAGCCCAAAATTCATGCTTCTCATCATTAATGCTTCTATCTTACATCATGAAATTGACCACTTGGAAAACGAAAGACAATTCCTTTAAAATGAGGCAGAAAATGATTTTAACTAGTCTCATCATATTCTAGAATCCATAACAGGCTTCTGAATATATGATCAGTGCAGCCTGTTGGTGGCTGGGTGTCACTTAGCTACCTATGGAGTTGGTTCTCCAAACTCTGCCTCAGGGGATACCCCACAGTTTGTTCTGAAATGTAGCACCTGCATTATCGGTAAATCTCCAGAATGTAGAGACAGGCCAGCTTCCTTGTACTTTGAAATACCTTTTCCTCACTGCCTCTGAGCAGTGCTGGCAGGAGTCTTTGCATCACAGGCCAAACTCCCCATGTCAGAATGTAAAGGGAAGGTTTCCAGAGGACCCAATAGGTGAGGAGTGTGGTGGAAAAACATCCACCCTGCCAGAAACCACAGGCCAAAATCTGGGACTTCATTAAAAAATAATCATCACTTGAGATTATTCTACTATTCAAAAACCCTGTCCCGGGGAGCCCCTGGTTTGCCTACTAGAGAATAAGGGACAAATTTTTCTAACTCCTCCTTCATTTCTAGCTTACCATGCATTCCTATCACACAGAAAAGCAAAAGAGATCTCAGAGGCTGAAAATGGCCCTGAGTTTTCTCTATTCCAGCATTCTCCAATAATATTATAATGTAAGCCACATACATATTTTTAGATTTTCCAGTAGTAACATTAAGAAAGCAAAAAGAAACAGATGAAATTAATTTTATTAATATTTACTTAATCCAATATATCCAAAATGTTATCATTGCAACATGTAATCCAGTATAAGAAAGATATTCATTCAAGCCTGTAATCCCAGCACTTTGGGAGGCCGAGACGGGCGGATCACGAGGTCAGGAGATCGAGACCATCCTGGCTAACATGGTGAAACCCCGTCTCTACTAAAAAATACAAAACACTAGCCGGGCGAGGTGGCGGGCGCCTGTAGTCCCAGCTACCTAGAAGGCGGAGGCAGGAGCAGGGAGAATGGTCATAAACCCGGGAGCGGAGCTGCAGTGAGACTGAGATCCGGCCACTGCACTCCAGCCTGGGCGACAAGAGCCAGAACTCCGTCTCAAAAAAAAAAAAAAAAAAAAAAAAGAAAAGATATTCATTAGCTTATTTTATGTTCTTTTTTTTCCTACTAAACCTTTTCATTCCTATGTGTATTTTACTTAGAGAGCATCTCAATTCGTTCACTAGACTTTCTGTTAGAAATATTTGATCTCTATTCAGATTTCATAAAATTTATATTGACACAGTAGATTCACATACCCAAGTTATTCCAATCATATTTAAAAGTTTTTCAATAACTGAACTCATCATCAATTTTAAAATTTATATGTAAATCAAATTAAAATTTTGTTTTTTATTTTAATTTTTTCTTTGAGACAGGATCTCACTCTGTTGCCCAGGCTGGAGTGCAGTGGCACGGTCATAGCTCACTTGCAGCCCTGAACTCCTAGGCTCAAGCAATCCTCCTGCTTCACCCTCCTGAGTAGATGGGACCACAGGTGTGTGCCACCAAACCTGGCTATTTTTAAAAATTTTTTATATACATAGTGTCTCCCTGTTGTCCAGGTTTAAATTAAAATTCTGGTTATTTAGTCCCACTAGCTACATTTCAAGGCCAGTAGTCACTTATTACTTGTGGCTACCCTATTAGACAGCTAGTCAAACGTTCTTGATGAGGCCAGTATTGCCCCTTAGAGGACATTAATAATAATAAATAATAATACATGTGTGGAAACATTTATTTTTTAGTTCTGTGCTCAAAACGAATGAACAACACAGACATTTCGTGGGTGAGAGGCTAGGGGTGTTAGACATCCTCCAATACGAAGAGCAATCCTACACAACAAAAATTGTCCCTCACCTCAGACAGTTCAGAAGCTAAAACACCTGTTTATAATTATCTGTGCCTAGAACATAGCTGTTTGTCTATTTATTTTATTTTATTAGTGGGAGTGGGCAGCTTAGCTTTGATATACAGCACATTTGGGGAACTGAAAATGCACATAAATTAAAGAAATTTTGTACTTTGTCTTGTTCGGAGTTCTACCAAGAGTTGTCCACCGTTTTGTAAAATTATTTCACTGGTTGAAATACTGTAAATCAGGAAGCATTTGTAGCTGTCCCAATCACAGCGATCCTAGACATAGGCAGAACACCTAACCATTTTACAATAACTTCTAGGAAATCACATCCAAGCATTTGTTTTTAAAATATGTAGGATTTTATATCAATTACTTTCCTTTTATTTCCCTTTATATTAGAGCAAGGTCATTATATTGGTTTTTTGAAGTTATATTTGTAGGTAATTGTTTAATTTATTAATTTTATTCCAGAATAGTGCAGAGGGTTAGGAAGTAAGTGTTACTGAAAGCATGCATTATGTCTGACGGATTAAGAGCCACTGCTCTAGTAAGCATGGCTAGCTAAAGCTGATGAAGACTCTGCCACCTGCAGGGAGGAGAGGGAACTCAGGCTGCATCACGGAATGCACTAGGAAAGGATGTGATTGTGTGGCTCCAGAGGACAGGAAAGAGCTGTTTCAATTAAACAAATACATATTTTGTATCTACTAAGTCTAAAGCACGGTGTCCTGGAAGATAGGGCTACAGCAGCAACCCAAACATCATGAGCCTTCTCCCAAGAGCTCATGGTGAAGCGCAGAAAAATATGTGGGTCTGGGGAAGTAGGGATCGGGTCAAGTGGGCAAGAACAATCCACTGGTCAGAGACTCCCTGATCCATTTCAAACCTCTCTGCTAACAACCTGTGCAGGTTACTTGATCTAGGAGAATGTAACAAGGGTGCCAAGGTTTTGGCACATATGCTTAATTTTTTTCAAAATTTACACCGGCTTAGAAAATCTACATAAAAATATAAAAGTAATGCATGAATACAGTGTTTTGTATAAATTCAAAAACTAGAGATGCAGGTAAAAAACAAAAAAGTCTTCACTTTTCCTAAAAAAATAACTATTACTATAAATCAAGAATATGTCCTTCTCAACATTTTATGCATTTATATACATATGTATGCAAGATACAAATAATTGTGTTGGGTTTTTCTTAAAAACATAAATAAAGTTATACACTCTGTGTGTGTATAGCTTTACAACTTCATTTTTCCTTTTATTTAAAAATAGGTCTTGGCACAAAGGCATAAGAATAGCTCAATGGGCCAGGTGCGGTGGCTCACACCTGTAATCTCAGCACTTTGGGAGGACAAGGTGGGCAGATCACTTGAGGCCAGGAGTTAGAGACCAACCTGGTCAACATGGTGAAACCCCCTCTCTACTAAAAATATGAAAATTAGTTGGGCATGGTGGCAGGCGCCTGTAATCCTGAGGCAGCAGAATTGCCTGAACCTGAGAGATGGAGGCAGAAGTTGCAGAGAGCCGAGATCGCATCACTGCACTCCAGCTTAGTCTGGGTAACAGAGTGAGACTGTGTCTCAAATAAATAAAAATAAGAAAGAAAGAAAGAAAAAGAAAAAAGAATGATGCAATAGACTCTGGGGACTTTGGGGGGAAGTGTTGGGTAGGGGGGTGAGGGATAAAAGACTACAAAGAGGGTAAAATGTATACTGCTTGGGTGATGGGTGCACCAAAATCTCACAAATCACCACTAAAGAACTCACTCATGTAACCAAATACCACCTGTACCCCAATAACCTATGCAAATAAAATACATAAATAAAAATTAAAATATGTCTTGGAACTCCCAGCTGTCATCTGCTGTTGCATCTCCAAGCTTTTGGGAACTTCTGGGCGTGTTTTGCTCTCCACATCACTCACTTTTTGAAGGAAAGAAAGAAGAGGAAAAAATCTACCCATGGGAAAATAAATACAAAAATTAGAAGTACCGGCATCTCCAGATGAGAAGGAACTAGCACAAGAATTCTGCCACCATGAAAAATCTGAATGTGGCAATACCACCGGAGGATTGCATTAGCTCTCCAGAATGGTCCATGACCAAAATGGAAACTCGGGAATGACAGGTAAAGAATTCAAAGCATGGATTTCAAGAAAGCTCACTGAGATCCAAGACAAGCTTGAAAATCAATAGAAAGAAACTTCTAAAGCAGTCCAGAAAATGAAGGAAGAGATAAACATCTTAAAGAGAAAGCAATCTGAGCTTCTGGAATTAAAATACTCATGTAAGGAGTTTCAAAATACAATTGAAAGCTTTGTCAATAGTCTGGACTAAGCAGAAGAAATAATTTCGGAGATTAAAGACCAGTCTTTTGAACTAAACCAATCTGACAAAATAAAGAAAAAAGTTTTGCTTTGTTTTGTTTTGTTTTGTTTTTTGACAGAGTCTTCTTCTGTTGCCAGGCTGGAGTGCAGTAACACAATTGTGGCTCACTACAACTTCTGCCTCCCAAGTTCAAGCATTTCTCCTGCCCTCAACCTCCTGAATACCTGGAATTACAGGCATATGCCACCATACTTAGCTAATTTTTGTATTTTTAGTAGAGACGGAGTTTCATCATGTTGGCCAGACTGGTCTCAAACTCCTGACCTCAAGTAATCTGCCCACCTCAGCCTCTCAAAGAGCTGAGATTACAGGTGTGAGCCACTGCACATCACAAGAATTTTTTTAAATGAGCAAAGATTTCGAGAAATATGGGATTATGTAAAGTCACCAAATCTATAAATTATTGGCATTCCTGAGACAGAAGCAGAAAAAGCAAACAACCTGGAAAGTATATTTGAAGAAATAATTCAAGAGAGGTGAAGGAGAAATAAAATCTTTTCCAGACAAGCAAGCACTGAGGGAATTTGTTACCACTAGACTAGTCTTACAAGAGATCTTTAAGGGAGTTCTCAACATGGAAGCAAAAGAATGATACATGTTACCACAAAAACACAGCTAAACACATAGCCTGCAGACCCTGTAGAGTGAAAACACCATAGAACTACAAAGCAGACAACTAACAACTTCACGATAAGATCACAATTTCACATGTTAATATTAATTTTGAATGCAAATGTTCTAAACATCCCATTTAAAAGTCACAGAAGGGCAAGTCGAATTAAAAAAAAAAAAAAAAAGACTCATCCACTTGCTGTCTTCAAAAGACCTATCTCACACAGAATGACACCCATAGGCTCAAAGTAAAGGGCTGAGAAAAGATCTGCCACACAAATAGAAATCAAGAAAAAGCAGGAGTCACTATTCTTATATCAGATAAAAGAGACTTTAAACCAACAACAGTAAAATAGAACAATGGCTAAATGATAAAGGGTTCAATTCAACAAGAAGACTTAATTACCCTAAATATATACATACCCAACATTAGAGACCCCAGATTCATAAAACAAGTACTTCTAGAACTATGAAAAGACTTAAACAGCCACAGATAATAGTAGAGAACTATAACACACCACTGACAGCATTAGACAGATAATGAAGTCAAAAAACTAACAAAGAAATTCTGGACTTAAGCTCAACACTTGACCAACTGGACCTAATAGATATCTGCAGAATACTTCACCCATTAATTACAGAATATACATTCTTCTAATCTGTACATGGAACATACTTCAAGATTGACCACATTCTCAGCCATAAAGCAAATCTCAATCAGTTCCAAAAAAATCAAAATTATAGCAACCATACACTCAGACCACAGTGGAATAAAAATATAAATCAATACAAAGAAGATATCTCAAAACCACATAATAACATGGTAATTAAACAACTTGCTAGTAAATGACTTTTGGTAAACAACAAAATCAGGGCAGAAAACAAAAAGTTATTTGAAATAAATGAAAACAGAGATACAACATACCAAAATCTCTGGGATGCAGCAAAGGCAGTGTTAAGAAGAAAGCTTATAGCACTAAATGCCTACCTCAAAAAGTTAGAAAAATCTCAAATTAACAATCTAACATCACACCTAGAGGAATTAAAAAAACAAGATAAAACTAACCCCAAAGGTAGAGGAAGAAACGAAATAACTAAAATCAGAGCAGAATTGAATGAAATTGAGACCCAAACGTTCTTACAAAGAATCAATGAAACCAAAAGTTTGCTTTTTGAAAGCATAAATAAGACTGATAGACCACTACTAGCTAGGTTAACAGAGAGCGAGAAGATCCAAATAAGCACAATCAGAAATGACAAAGGTGACATTACAACTGATCTCACAGAAATGCAAAAGCTCCTCAGAGACTATTATGAACACCTGTACAAACATAAACTAGAAAATGTAGAGCAAAGGGATAAATTCCTGGAAACACACAATCTCCCAAGATTGAATCAGTTCTGAAATTGAATCAGTAATAAAAAAAAAAAAAAAAACCTACCAACCAAAAAAAGCCCTGGACCAGATGGATTCACAGCCAAATTCTACCAAATGTTCAAGGAAGAGCTGGCACCACATCAATTCTACTGAAACTATTTCAAAACATCAGGGAGAAGGAACTCTTCCCTAACGCATTCTACAAAGCCAGCATCGCCCTGATACGAAAACCTGGCAAAGACAAAAGAAAACTATAGGCCAATATCCCTGATGAATATACATGCAAAAATCCTTTAAAAAATACTAGCAAACTAAATTCATCAACATGTTAAAAAGTTAATCCACCATGATCAAGAAGCCTTGATTCCTGGGATGCAAGGTTGGTTCAACATACACAAGTAATAAATGTAATTCACCACATAAAAAAATTAAAAACAAAAACCATATTATCTCAATAGACACAGGAAGGATAATAAAATTCAATATATTTTCATGGTAAAAACTCTCAAGAAACTAGACCTCAAAGGAACATACTTCCAAATAATAAGAGCCATCTATGACAAACTCACAGCCAATATCATACTAAACAGGCAAAAACTGGAAGCATTCCCTTTGACAAATGGAAGATGTCCACACTCACAACTCCTATTCATCATAGTACTAGAAGTCCTAGCCAGAGAAATCAGACAAAAGGAAGAGTTAAAAGGCATTGAAATAGGAAGACAGAAAGTCAAATTTTCTCTTTTTGTGGACAATACAATTCTATACCTTGAAAATCCTAAAGACACCACCAAAAGCCTCCTGTAATTGACTTCAGCAAAGTTTCAGGATACAAAATCAATGTACAAAAGCCAGTACTATGCATTTCTATGCACCAGTAATGTTCATGCTGAGAGCCAAATTAAGAACACAATCCCATTTACAATAGCCACACAAAAAATGAAACACCTGGGAATACATCTAACCTAGGAGGCAAAAGACCTCTACAAAAAGAACTAAAAACACTGCTAAGAGAAATCATAAATGACACAAACAAATGTAAAAACATTCCATATTCATGGATTGAAAAAAATCAATATCATTAAAATGACCCTATTGGCCAAAGCAATCTACAGATTTGACACTATTTATAACAAACTACCAACATCATTTTTCACAGAATTGGCAAAAAACTATTCTAAAATTCATATGGAATGAAAAAAGAGCTCAAATAGCCAAAGCAATTCTAAGTAAAAAGAACAAAGCCAGAGGCATCACATTGCCTGACTTCAAACTAGACTATAAGGCTACAGTAACCAAAACAGTATGGTACTGGTACAAAAACAGACACATAAACCTTTGGAACAAAATAAAGAGCCCAGAAATAAAGCAGCACATCTACAGCCATCTAATAATCTTCAACAAAGTTGACAAAAATAAGCAACATGGAAAAGATTCCCTATTCAATAAATAGTGCTGGGATAGCTGGCTAGCCATATGCAGAAGAATCAAATTGGACCCCTACCTTTTAACACATACAAAAATTAACTCAGGATGGATTGAAGACTTAAATGTAAAACCTCAAACTATAAGAATCCTAGAAGAACACCTAGGAAACACCATTCTGGACATGGGCCTTGGGAAAGAATTTATGACTAAGTCCTCAAAAGCAATTACAACAAAAAAAAATGATAAATGGGACCTAATTAAATTAAACAGCTCTGAACAGCCAAAGAAACTATCAATAGAGTAAACAGACAGCCCCACAGAATGGGAGGAAATATTCACAAACTCTGCATCCAACAAAGGTCTAACAACCAGAATCTATAAGAAACTTAAACAATTGAATAAGCAAAAAACAACTCCATAAAAAACCCCAGCAAAAGATGTTGATATGGTTTGGGTTTTTGTCCCTGCCCTAATCTCATGTTGAATTGTAGTCCCCAATGTTGGAGAAGGGGGTCTGGTGGGAGGTGATTGGATCATGGGGGCAGATTTCCCTCTTGCTGTTCTCATGATAGTGAGTTCTCACAAGATCTGGTTGATTAAAAGTGTGTAGCACTTTCCCCTTCACTCTCTTCCTCCTGTTCTGGCCAAGTAAGATGTGCCTGCTTCCTCTTTGCCTTCCACCAAGATTGTAAGTTTCCTGAGTTCTCCCCAGTCATGCTTTCTGTACAGCCTGAGGAACTGTGAGCCAATTAAACCTCTTTTCTTTATAAATTACCCAATCTCAGGTAGTTCTTTATAGCAATGTAAGAACAGACTAATACAGATACAAACAGACACTTTCCAAAAGAAGATATACAAGCAGCCAGGCAAACATGTGAAAAAATGCTCATTCTCACTAATCATGACAGAAATGCAAATCAAAACGACAGTGAGATGCCATCTCACACCAGTCAGCATGGCTATTACTAAAAAGTCAGATAACAACAGATATTGGCAAGGCTGCAGGGAAGAGGGAATGCTTATACACTGTTGGTGGGAATGTAAATGAGTTCAGCCACTGTGGAAAGCAGTTTGGAGATTTCTCAAAGAACCTAAATCAGAGCTGCCATTGGACCCAGCAATCCCATTACTGGGTATATATCCAAAAGAAAACAAATCATTCTACCAAAAAGACACATGCACTTCATCACACTCAATGCAGGGCTATTCACAGTAACAAAGTCACGGATTCAACCTAGGTGCCCATCAATGGTGTATTGAATTTTTTTAATGTGGTACATATATACTGTGGAACACTCTGCAGCCATGAAAGAGAACCAAAGCATGTTCTTTGCAGCAACATGGATGCACTGCATTGCATAATGCAGTGGCCATTATCCTAAGCAAATTAACACAGAAAGAGAAAACCAAATCCCACATGTTTTCACTTGTAAGTGGGAGGTAAATATCAGATACTCATGGGCATAAAGATGGCAACAACAGACACTGGGGACTACTAGAGGGTGGAAGGAGGGAAGGGGGCAAGAGTTGAAAAAATAACTATTGAGTACTATATTCGGTACCTGGGTGACAGGATCATTTATACCCCTGACCTCAGCATCACATAATATACCCAAGTATATTAGGCACATGTACCCACTGAATCTAAAAAAGTTGAAATGAAAAAAAAAAGTCTTGAAGAGTTTTCCATGTTAATACATATAGATCTCCCTCACTGATTTTAAGATTTGTTTACTAATCCATTATAAAGAAGAATTCATTCATTTATACTTCTAGAAAACATTTATTGAGCAGCTACTATGTGCTTGAAACTATGGTAGGTGTTAGGAATACAGCACAAAGCAACAAAAACAGAGGTAAAAACGCAGAGATTCTTGCATTTGTGGAGCTTATATTCTAGTGGACGGAAACACAATATGTTAAATAAATCATATATTATATGAAAAGTGATAACAGCTATGGAAAAAATAGAGCAGGGTAAAGGGGATTGGGAGTACTAAACTCAGAGTGGGGTAAATTGCAACTAAAAATGAGTTGGATAGAGCCGGTCTCACTGAGAAGCATCCTTGAGTAGATGAGGGAGGGAGCTAGGAGAACATGGAGGGAAAAATGTTTCAGGCAGCAAGAACAGTAAGAGCAAAGGCCCTCTGGCGGGAATGTAACTAATAGGTTCTTGAAACAGCAAGGATGCCACTGTAGCTGGAAGGAGCAAGAGTGGATACAGGGGAACCAGGTGGAAGATGATTGCAAACTTCTGCTGCAGAAATGATAGTGTCTCAAGATCAGGAAGGTAGCTGTGGAGGTAATGAGAAGTAGGCAGATTCTAAATAAATTTTGCAGGTAGTCAACAAGATTTACTCCTGGTATTCATGGAGGGAGTGAGAGAAGAAAAGAATTGAAGATGATTCAGAGGTTTTTGTCCTAAGCAGTTGAAAGCGCTGTGCTGCATTACTGATATATACCATAGCTGATATAACCAGTCTTCTTTTTTTTAGAGAGAGACAGGGTCTTGCTCTATCACCCAGGCTGGAGTGCACTGCTGTGATTATAGCTCTTGGCAGCCTTGAACTCCAACTCAAGCAATCCTCCCACCTCAGCCTCCCAAGTAGCTAGGACTACAGGTGCATGCCACCATACCTGTCTAATTTTTATTTATTTATTATTTTTTGTAGAGACAGTGTCTCACTATGTTTTCCAGGCTGATCTCAAACTCCTGGCCTCAAGTGATTCTCCTGCCTTGATTTCCCAAAGTGCTGAGATTATAGGGTGTGATCCAATGTGCCCGGCCTAACCAGTTCTTTATAAACCAACATATAGATGACCTCTGGGTTTTCTCTACTATGAATAATCCTGCAAAAACTATACTCTTATATGCATCTTTGTGCACACCTGATTGGGTTTCCCACTAAACAATTTCACCTGTCTCTCTCCTCTGGAATGAATGAACTGAGCTGATCTAATCAACCAGAGGGGGTAGATGTGTGCTCAAGAGATGCAAAGGAATCAGTGAGTGACGCCAAGTTAAACATAAAGAAGAGGTTGTCTTTTCTCTTTTACATTTTCCCTTCCTGATTCATCCTGCCCACCAATTACACTGTGCATTACAAAATCAAATAACAGCAAACATTTTTGAGCATTTAAGTGTCAGGCACGATATTCAGTGATTTGCAAGCATTATCTCCCTTTTACCCTCATGACCACACTATAAGGTATACGTTAAAATTATGTCCATTGTATAGATAAGAAGTAAAAGGAGACCTTGGAGGGGTTGAGTGTACCCCCAAGGTCACACAGGAATAAGTGATTAAACTTGGATTTGCACTTAGACCGTCTAACCTTATAGAGCTCACATCCTCAACCAGCTGCATGATGCAGCTTTTAAATAAAAATCAAATCCTACATATCCCTATGATTTTTTGCCTTAAAACAAATAAGCACTGACTAAACACTATCAGTTGCATTGACAGCAAAGATTGTGCCTAGCCCCCTAAAAGACGGTACAGGGTAATATAAAGGTCACAGGCTTTGAAATCAACTTTTAGCTGTGTGCTCTTGGGTAATGTGCTACCTCTCTGAACCTCAGAGACACAGATCAGGGCCCTGAGAAAATGAGACATAGCATGGCTAGTTTCCTATGGAGACTTGTTTAAAAACTTCTTCAAGATGTTGTATCCAAGTGTCCCACTGGTGGCTGAAGACAGGTAGTGCAGTCCAGAGTCTCTACTGGAGAAATCTAGATCATTCTCTTCACTCTCTGGGGCCTTCCTGCTAAGAGGCAGTTTCCTCTGAAACTCAGTTCCTTCCCTATCTGTCTGCCTCAAAACTTACTCCCTATCCTGTGTCAGGGCTGCCACTGAAGTCACCAAAACATTACAGCACTGTGGAAAGAGGATTTGATTCAGAGTCAAAAAAAATAAGAGCTCAGATTCCAACTTAGTTGATGAGAATTACTGTGTGACTACAACAAACCTCTAGCCATCTCTGTGCCTCTGTCTCTTCATCTCTAAGATCATGGGTTTGAGTAAATAAACTGAATTCTGTATCAGGATGAACATCCTACAACTCTAACTCTGGAAGTTATGTGAAAGAAGAGAATGATGGATACAGTGAAGACAAAGAATCTGGCCCCCTACCAATATTTATTGATGTGTCAGAGGCCACAATTGATTGTCTTCCTCTGGAGCAGACACACAACTGTTGCTCATGCAGTGAAAGCCATTTTTTGCCTGAGGAAAGAAAATGTTCCAGGAAATTTCACAAAAATTGCTTTTGAATTATCTAAAGAGCCACAAATTCACACCAAGCAGGGCATTACATGAAGCCTGAAGTCCCAAATGTTGACTGCAAATACTCCTCTCTGATGAAAATTTCACAACGTTTTAGAGACATGCCCTGAAGTGGTTTAACAATCAGTTGTGTCGGGAAAGGCTGAGGAGAACTCCTAACTGGAGCTGAGTGGGGTCTGACTATCCCCAGATTTGTGTGTGAATGTGGGTCTCTGCCCAGAAGAGTGCTGAAAACACAGCTCTGGGAGGATGACATCCCTCACACCAAGGCCCCTGCATCCCACCCCAGGCCAGACACCAGGAAACACACAAATGCACACACACATACATCCTCACACCCCACTTCCACCCTCTCCTGAGAACCAACATCGCTGAGGAAACGTGGGGTGGTAGATCCAGAGTAGGGCCCACAGTACCCCGGTTCTGGCCTGACGGTTGATGGGATCTTGTACCTGGAAATGGTTTTCTCTAGACCTTAATTTTACCATCTGTAAAATGAAGGACTTGGACTTGAAGTTTTTAACCTCTGACAATCTATGGTTCCTTAATGAGATGAACACCTTCCTGACCTGCTGAGGAGGCAGGTTGCCTTTTTGCAGCCTGGACTTGGCTCTGGAGCCACCAGTTTTATTTGTCACACACAAATCCTCATACCCCTTCCTTGAGGATCTCTTCCCCTGCTCCCTGTGGTCCTGGCAGGAGTCAGAAGACCCCACAGCCACAGCCACAGTGATTGGTCCAGGGTTAGACAGAGTAAGTCAGACGCTGGCCTCATGTTTCTATTACCTACTGTTGAGTATCACACTGCTCTAAAACCTAATGACTTTAAATGACGATCATTGTATTCTCTCTCATGGTTCTGTAGCTGGAGTTTCAGCCATCTAGAAGTTGGACCAGTTGCCTCCAGATGGGATGAGCCTCACATACTCTGTTGGTGCTGGTAGTAGCTGAGGACTTAACTGGGGCTCTTGAAGGGCACATGGTTCTTCTCCCTTCTGTGGCTTGGGCTTTTTAGGGTGTAACAGCTGGGTTCCAAAAGGAAGCAGTCCAAACAAGCAAGTGCCCATGCACCAGTGACTTATCCAGCTTCTGCTTACATCATGCTGGCTAAAGTCCTATTGGTCAACATAAGTCACACATCCATGCTCAGAGCTGCTGAGGGAGGGAACGACACAAGAGAGTGATTACCAAAAAGCACGGTTCTTTGGCTACTGCCAATTAACCAATAAATTACTTTTTGTGCTTACACAGTCACCAAAGTATCCTTATCTGATACAGAGTCAATATTGGATCTGAATTCAATTATTATCTTTACCATTTATTAGCTATGCAGCCCAAAATTTGCCTAGCTTATCAGAGATTCAGTTTCTTTATCCTTAAAATAGAGATAATACCCAGTAATACTGTTCTGAAAAGTAAATAACATGTAAGGTCTGAAAACACTTTATAAATCCAATTGTGTGCTATACAAATAAACATACCACAGTGATGAAGAGAGAAACTGAAAGTTTAAGGCAATTTGGTTTGTTATTCATTCATTTTTATTAGAGATGTACTGTGTACACAATCTATTTTAACTGCCTGTATGGTGTAGAGGGGATGCCTAAGCCCTCAAAGAATTTAGAGTCCAACAGAGGAAATTGGTATTTACATATATAAGATTAAACCAAGGCACCTTATTATGGAGAGAGATGGAGGGAATAAATAATTTCAAGTTGCATGGAGGGGATAGGAGAGGAATGAGGACATCTTCAAAAATGTGGCACTTAACCTGAGACATAAAGAGTGTATTAGCTTTTATATGCATAGAGGAGGTGAAATGCATTCAGGAGAGCAATCACTAAATGAACAAAGGTTGGGAGGCATACAGTAAGTGCTTAATAAGTGTTATAGATGTATGAATAAATAAACAAATGAATGAACAAATAATGGTACAAGAATAGCACATAGTCCAGTGTTTCCATAGCAAAGAGAATGTGGGAGTGCTCGGTGAGAGAGAAAACCAGAGGAATAGATTGGGGCTACATTATGATGAGTTTTGAAGGCCAGACCAAGAATTTCAGCATTTATTTAAATGGGGAGCCATTGAGGATTCTGGAACATAATAGTCACAAGATCATCACCATATTTTATAGAAATCACTCTGGTGGTAATGCAGGACAAGCCTGGTAATGGCACCTATGTATGTTTCTCCCTACAGAGGCACCCCTCCTTCTCTTCTCAGTCTGTGGAGTGTTGGTGGGCCTGATGCTCCCACTCTCTCGCTCTCCTCCAGGGATGATCAGATGATTCAACTGGCTAAGGGGAGCATTTCATTCATCTGCATCACAAGAATTGGTCCAGGGATGGGCACCTGACTTGAGCCAGGCCAATGAGATGGTGCCCTTGGACTTTAGGGGAAAATGTTAGAAAAGGGGTGCTTTTCTTCCCCCACTGGCATTGCTAATCTGATAGCATGTATGTCTCAAGTTGATGGAGACAATAAAAACCTGTCTGAGAATGAAGCTAACAGGGCAGAAATTAGAGACAACAGAGAAAGGAAGTCCCTGACTGATGGCTTCATTTGAGTTCCTGGATAGAGCTGCCCTTAAAGTAGTGTTCCCCTGAATTTCCAACAGCATTGGAAGTGATCCAATCACATTCCTTTCTGGCTTGAATTGCTTTTCTGCCTTTTTGTCACGGAATGATTCCTGACTAGATAGAATCAGGCACTGTGTTAATCCCTAAACAGTCATTCACTCACCTAATAAATATGTTTCAGTGTCTGCCAGCTGCCAGCTACTCTTCTGGGCACTGGAAATAGAGTGAAAAAATAGACAAAAGTTCCTTCCCTCATGGAGCCTACATTTTAGTTGGAGTCGTGGGGACAGACAATAAACAAAATGAGTGAGTTAAATATATAGTATGCGAGATAGTGATCCATGGTCTGAGAAATGAAACAGGGGAGGGAACTGGAAGCACGGGATGGAAGCAAGTTTGCAATTTTATATAAAGTTATCATGGGAGGCTTGGCTGAGAGACACTTGCAGTTGGTGAGGGGGTCAGCCTTGTAGAGCGGAAAAGCCTTCCAGCAAAGGAAACTTCTATTGCCAAGGCAGGACCGTGCCTGGAAGGTCTGCGGAGCAGCAAG
This sequence comes from Rhinopithecus bieti, assembly GCF_001698545.2. Lineage (NCBI taxonomy): Eukaryota > Metazoa > Chordata > Mammalia > Primates > Cercopithecidae > Rhinopithecus > Rhinopithecus bieti. Next base: position 330,765 of record NW_016803289.1, read on the forward strand.
GAGGCCAGGTGGCCAAGGCACAGAGGACAAGGGGGTAGATCAGATTAAATTAGAGTGATAATAGGGGAAGGTGAGAATCTTAGAAGTCTTTTTAAGAATTCACCTTTCATCCTGAGAGACAGAAGCTACTGGAGAGTTTTGAGCAGAGGAGGGGCATGTACTGATGCAGATTTAAAACGATCGCCCTAGCAGAACGCAGCGGCCCACACCTGTAATGCCAGCACTTTGGGAGGCCGAGGCGGGAAGATCATTTGAGGTCAGGAGTTCGAGACCAGCTTGGTCAACATGGTGAAACCCCATCTCTACTAAAAATACAAAAATTAGCTGGGCATGGTGGCAGGCGCCTGTAAGCCCATCTACTTGGGAGGCTGAGGTAGGAGAATCGCTGGAACCCAGGAGGCGGAGGTTGCAGTGAGCTGAGATCACACCACTGCACTCCAGTCTGAGTGACGGAGTGAGACTTCTTCTCGAAAAAATAATAATAATAATAAGATCGCTCTGGCTGCCACATCGAGTATAAAGAAGGGAGATCACAGAAACCAAGAGAGGGTGGTGACTCGACCTGTGGTGGGAGAGATGGCCAGCCTCTGGCCTCTGGATGTATTTTGAAGGTAAAATCCAATAGGAGTTCCTGGTAAATCTGACATGGGGTCCTGGAAGAAAGGGAGAAGTGTTAGGGAAGAAGAATAGGTATTGGGGACAGACAGAGTGCGTGAGGAGCGATTTTTCCTTGGCAAAGATTTTTTTTTTTTTTTTTTTATATTTAGTTCTTAGGCGTACATTGCATCGGCGGCTTGTTACATAGGCATATTTGTGCCCATGTTGGGGCTGTGCTGCCCCTAACTGTCGACCATCATCATCATTTATATATGTTAATCCATGAATCCCTCTCACTACCTCCGCGATGATAGGCCCCCAGTGGGATGTCCCCTTCCGAGTCAGTGATTATTGTTCAGTTGCCCACCTATGGAGTGAGAATGCCGGTGTTGGTTTTTCTTCTTGTGATGTTTGCTAAGAATGATGGTTTCAGTGCCATCCATGTCCCTACAAAGGTGCACTCATCCTTTTTATGCCTGCTGTTTCCATGGGTTATGTGCCATATTTTCTTACCGTCTGTACAGATGCGACTTTGGCGTTGATTCAGTCTTTGCTATTGTGAATGTGCTGCATAAACTACGTGGCCTGTGTCTTTGTAGTAGATAATTTATTATCCTTTGGGTTGATATACCCAGTAGTGGGGATGCTGGGTCTATGAGTTCATCTAGTTCTAGTCCTTGAGCGATTAGCATACTGTTTTCCATAATGGTTGCAACTAGTTTACATCCCCCACAGTGTAAGTGTCCTATTCTCCAATCCTCTCCAACAACTGGTTTGTTTTCCTGATTTTTTAATGATTGCACTGCTAACTGCTGTGAGATGGTATCTATTGTGGCTTTTGATTGCATTTTCTCTGATGCGCGAGTGATGATGGCATTTTTTTCATGTGTCTGGTTGCTGTATGATGGTCTTCTTTTTGCAGAAATGTCTGCTTCATATCCTTTCCCCTTTGATGGGGTTGTTGTTTTTTTCTTGTATATTGTTTGAGTTCTTTTGTAGCTTCTGGATATTAGCCCTTTGTCGATGGTTAGGCTTGCAACTTTTCTCCCATTTGTAGCGTTGCCAAACAAAAAACCGGTTCACTCTGTATGGGTGTATGTTTCTTTGCTGTGCCAAGCTCTTTGTGTTAATTGATCCCATTTGTCAATTTTGGCTTTGCTGCCGCTGCTTTTGGTGTTTGACATGAGTCCTGCCCATGCTATGTCTGACTGGTCTACCTAGATTTCTTCTAGGGGTTTTTATGGTTTAGCGTCTCTTTAGTCTCTAATCCATCTTGAATTATCTATATAGGAGTAAGGAAAGGATCCAGTTTCAGTTCTCTTATGGCTAGCCAATTTCCAGCACCATTTTATTTAATAGGGATCTTTCCCCATTTCTTGTTTCTCTCAGGGTTTGGTAAAGATCAGATGGCTGTAGATGTGTGGTATTATTTCTGGGACTCGTTCTGTTCCATTGGTTCTTAAGAGCAAGATTTTTGCTTGAGTGCCTCAAAGGACAGAGTTGTTATTAGCAGATGTAGGGAAGACAGACAGGAGCAAATTTAAGGATGAAGTTCTGGTGTTTGTTTCTATCATGTTAGATCTGAGGTGCCTGCTAGACTTCTAAGTGGAGACATGGAGTAGGTGGTTGAATATCAGAGTCTCACATTAAAAGAAAAGGTCTGGACTGCAGCTGTAAGTCTGCACCAACCTCAGAGAAAGATCAGAGGAAGCTCCAGCCTTATCAGTTCTATGAGGAAGATGCTCTAGCTGTTTTACCTGTCATGTCTCCTTTGTCCTATTTCCAACTGTGATTGCCTCGTAAGACAATGAGATGAGATGCACTTTCCTCCAATCTCAGAAGTTGATTCTAAATTTGGACAATCCTAACCAAAAAGACTATTTAAAAAAAAAAAAAAAAAAAAGTCTTTCAAGTTTAAAGTTCAGCTCTAGGAATCCAAGAGAATAGGAATGACCATGTACAAGAAAATAAAAGCAAACTCCCCAGGAACAAAGAGTCCACCTATGAAGTCTCAAGGAAGGCTGGAAATTCCCAGGATGTACACAAGGAGGAGCAAGGCAGGCACAGAGAGTGACTGGGGCTGACAGGTGGCAGAGGAGGTGTCGATTCAGAATCCTGGTGGGTTTCATCAGCTGATGAATACTGAAAGGCTCTGACAATTTTTTTTTTTACTTAAAATAGGAACTATGAATATGAAGGGATCTTTTAAATGTTAATAGAAGCAGTATTAAGGAAGAAAATTGAACTTATTGTTTTGCAAACAGCTGGATCTACTGAAGCAAATTCAGTGTGTATTTCTGAGGATTCCTTTCAAAAGATGCCCAATTATAATAAGCAAAAACTCCAGGGATGTTCACTGTAGGAAAAAGACCCTGGGGATTTGGAATCAGAAGATCTGGCTTCCAGCTCCAGTTCTTTGGCAATCATTGATTTCCGAATGTCACATTCTAAAATGCAGAGTCCAAGATTACTCAAGGCTGCCAGGAGGTAGAAGAAAAGCAATGCATGTAGGAATGATAGAGCTAAAAGCATTGAGGGCTACCACTGCAGGCACAGGGCTAGGTACCTTATGGGCACTGATCCAAGACTTCTACATCTGGAAGACATGGGTTAAGGTTGAGGACTTTGGAAGAAGGGTGTCTGGGTTCAAATCCCATCTCTGCCACTCATTTGCTGGGTGAGCTTAAGCAAATTATTCATCCTCTCTGTACTCAATCACCTCATCCACAAAATGGGGATTATAATACTTCTTGTCTTATTAAGGATATTATCAAAAAATTAAATGAGCTATTATATGTGAAGCACTTAATATACTACCCAGCACATCACACTCACTCAACAATTATTGGCATTTGTTGCCATCATATGTAATTCATAACAGGCTATGAGGCATGCAGTCATTACTACTGCTATATTATAGCTATTGAGTTAGAAGGATCAAATAACTTGTCACAGGCACTTAGCTGGTAAATAATAAACATCACCAGTAAATAATAAAGAATGTAGAAGTGGTAATTATTTGTATTTTTGTATTTAGAAAGATTGGTCAATATTTCAATTTTTCCCTAATGTTGAGCTGTTTTCAGCTTTTGCTCATTCTGTTTCTCAGTTGAGATGCTATTACCTTCCATCTCTCTGCAGCTGCCTTCATCCAAGTATCCAGTTATCATTTACATGTCACAATTTCAGAGAAGACTTTCCTGACCATCAACCTAAAGCAGTCTCTATTGCCCCCCTCAGTGTAACTCCCTGTAATGTTACCTTGTTTTATATTCTTTACAGAAGGTATCCATTAGCTTGCTTGTTTGGTTGTGGTCTGTCTCCTCCCACTGGAATATAAGCATGGACTTTGTCTGGCTTCTTCATCAACGCCTAGAATAGTGCCTGGCACATAGTAGATGCTCAATAATTGAATGATTACTGACTAATAATAATTCTTTCACCACCCATCTGAACCTTCTGACCATGACCTTACTTTACTTCTCCTATAAATGCTTTTTAATAAATTAGTCTTTCTTCAGATCCATCAGAAAACAATCAAAAAGTTGGGATAAATATTCCTGCTCTCTTGATTTATATATTCCACCCCCCGCCCTGCCCCTCACCCCTCACCTCCCAATTCCTCTCTCCTGCACATTTACAAGGCTAACAGGACAGTACGATCAGACATGATTTCTCCTCTCCTGAAGGCTGGTGCTAAATTGTGAGGCTTAACGAGATTCCCATTGCTGTTACTCATTGGAACTGTCACGCTGTGGCTGAACCAATATTGGGAGTCATATTGTACATCGAAGTTCATTTTGTTCCCACGCTATTGTACCTGCAAGCGGAGTCTCTGTCACGTTTGTTTTAATACCAGGGTTCCAGAGGGAAAATGCCAACTGAATTCATTACTAAAATAAATTGAAACTACATGAGTAGGCTGAAATGGAAGAGATTTCCAAGAAACTTTAACTTGTGAAACTCGGAGTCCAGTCACAAACTGACAACCTCTGAAACATATGCCACCTCTCATTGGAAATAAGAGTCTCTCGGCCAGGACCAGAGACCACAGTTTGACCTTTGCGAATCTGCATTACCCTCCCCCATTAACCAACAAAAGGGGACCTTCTTGCCCAGAGATTTTCTTTTTCCTTCTTTCCAATAATTTCCCCACTGTTCAGAAAAAAATGAGAGCATTAATAGTGATATAATTATATACCAACTGTCAAACTTTTAAAATTATTCATAATTATATTGTGTAAGTATATACTTATAATTGTATAGCTACTTCTACTTTGTATATACTTGTATAGTACATATGATTACATACTATCCACTATTTCAGTGTCTGAGATACAGTAGTGACACATAGCTGTACCTCCTATCTGCACTTTCATGGGGAAGACAACATAAAAGATATATAAATCAATTCATTATACATTGTGGTAAGTGCCATGAAGAAAACTCATACAGGATTGAGACTGAAGGAGGAAATCTACTTTAGATGAAGCAGATAAGATGTAAGCTAAAATCAAAGGGTAGATAAGAAGGGGAACTACATGAAGTGTGTGTGTGTGTGTGTGTGTGTGTGTGTGTGTGTACACATGCATGCACGGACATGTGTGTACAACTACAGGCACATCCCCACTCTGTAGATGAGGACGCCAAGGCCCTGAAAAGTTAAATTTCTTGCCCAAGGTCACTCGCATGTTATGAGGCAGGGCTTCTTTTGTATTTTTGTTTTTGTTTTTTCAGAAGAAAATTTAAATGTGTCATTTATTTTATTTTCATTTTTAAAAAGGGGTTATTTTATTTTTATTGAAAATACTTAATTGGCAAATTAAAATTGTATATGTTCAAGGTGTACAGCATGATGATTTGGTATATGTCTATGTTGTGTACTGATCACCACAAATTAATGAACACATCTATCAGCAGCTTGAGTTCACATTTTAGAACTAGTTTGGTCGAACTCTGAATTATACACCCTTTCCACAGTTCTATGCTGTTTCTTGCTTAAATCCGAGAAGAGAGAGGACTGGTGCTTAGTTGGAGAAAGAGGTCAGTTGTCATGGTCTGGCGTCCCTGTGCGTTGCAGTGATGGCTGAGCCAGGTTCCCAGGGCAGGGGCAGTTGTAGCTACGGGTCTGCAGAGTGGAAAAGGCTCTTGCTCCGCCACAGAGGGAGAAAGGGTGAAAGGGACTGAAATGAAAGGAAAGCAGCAAGGCCGAGAACACTGCTTGTAGAAAATGTGGCTGACAAGTGGTCCAAGAAAATATCTAGGAGATGAAAACAGTGGAAGAACTGACCCGAAGCCAAGACAGATGAACTTGAGTCCCCAAATTCACACTTCCTTTGGGTCCACTGAGCAGGCAGAACTCGAATTCAGATATTGGCCAGATTTCAAGGTCCATTTCTGAAATCCCCTTCAGATCTCACAGCCAGATTGCTTTTCCCATTTCCTCCTTTAATTCATTCAGAAGGGACACATAGAGTGTATTCTATTCCTGGCACTGACAGCACAAAGAGAATGAAGTGGCCAGTGACTGGTCTCCTCTAAATAGGTTCACCTGAGCAGGTGTGGTGGCTCACACCTGTAATCCCAACTCTTTGGGAGGCCAAGTGGGTAGGATCACTTGAGTCCAGAAGTTTGAGACTAGCCTAGGAAACATAGCGAGACCCCATCTGTACAAAAAATACAACAACAATAAAATTAGTCCAGTACGGTGGCACACCGCTGTGGTCACAGCTACTTAGGTAGCTGAGGTGACAGGATCACTTGAGCTCAGGAGACTGAAGCTGCAGTGAGCTGTGATCGTGCCACTGCACTCCACCCGGAATGACAGAGTGAGACTCTGTCTCAAAAATAATTAATTAATTCAGGTTCACCTGACTCTCAGAAGTCAACCAGCAAGTGTCCAGGCAGCAGCCCTGATGAGTTCCCAGGCACTGACTGCCAACTTTGTTCCAGGTGTTCTGCCAGTGCTGGGTGGACAAAGATTATAATATCATTTCACTCCACAGAGTCCAGGGCCCAGTGGAGAATACAGTGGGTCAACCAGCAGTTACAGCCTGTGGGGCAGGAGCTGTGGGAGAGGGAGGTTCGGGTGGCCATGAGAGCTAAAAAGGGAGTTCTTAGCCCTGACCAGAGAGCAGGAAGTCTTCCTGGATGAAATGACCTCTCTTTCATTCATTTAGCAAATAACTACAGTACCCCTGTTATGTGCCAGACACTGCTCTGGGTGCTGGAGTTACAGCAATGAGCAACAACACCCCTGCCCTCGTGGAGCTGACATCCCAGAGGCAGGGGAAAGACCACGCACAGATATATAATAAGCAAGTAAATAGTGTAAACAATTTGATAGATGGTGATAAGTGTTTTGAAGAACACAAAACAACGCAAAGGAGAGTGACAGGCAGAGCAGGAGAGCTACTGTGGAGTGGGTGGGCAGTGGAGATGCCATAGAAGAGCTCTAAATAGCAAGATGAGGCCGATGAAGAGGAGGCCTGTGGAAAGGCCTAAGGTGGCACCAGTCTGGCATTGTCAACTGTAGGAAGGCCAGTATGACCTGAGTAGAGTGACCAGTCACTCACCAAGGGCAGCTTGGGCAAGTATAGATGAACTCAGAGACAGAAGCAGGGCCAGTACACAGGGCCCTGGTACAGGTTTTGGATTTAATCCACAGTGCAATGGAAATCCATTGAAAGGTTTTAAGGAGGATATGGAAACGCTCTGATTTACATTTTTCAACAGTAACCCTGTTCAAATGAATTGTTGAATGCATAGATTGTTAGCATCTATCCTTTTTTAACAAAATTTTGTTTCAGAGTAATTTTAGATTTACAGAAAAGTGACAAAAGTAGTACAGTAGAGACTTCCCATGCCCTTCAACTGATTTCTGCTACTGTTAACATCTATGTGGTACATTCATCATAACTGCAACATTAACATGGGTAGATTACCACTAACCAAAAGACAAACTGTGGACTTCACCTGTTTTTCTACTAATGTCCTTTTTTTGTTCCAGGATCCAACTCAGGATAGCACTTTGCATTCAGACCCATGGTCTTCCAAATAGTTTTTCTATATTTGAGGAAAGGCCTGCATCATCTAGGATCCACTTCTGTTTCTTGTAACTCAAAGTCCTGATAGATAAAGGGCAAAGAGTGGGCTCAGGAAGGATATTGCTAGAGTCATCTAGGCAAGAGATGAGAAGGCCCACTCAATAAAAACGGGGTGGGGAGTCAATTTAGTTTATACAGTCACATCAATTACTATAAAATAAAGGTACTTTTAATACCCCAAATTAGAAAGAACAGCCTCAAAATGCAAGTCTTTTAGGCCTGGATAAATTTAGCTTTATGAAAAACTTAACACATTACCCAAAATTTTCTCATTTGTCTGTCCAGCCCACAGAAGCTTTTCAGGGGACAATGATCTTTTTATTTACTTTTTAAAATTTTTTTTAAATAAATAGAGATACAGTTTCGTTATGTTGCCCGGCTGGTTTGGAACTCCTGGGCTCAAGTAATCCACCTGCCTCAGCCTCCCAAAGTGTTGGGATTATAGGCAGGCATGAGACCACACCCAGTTGGGGACAATAATCCTAAAAAAAAAAAACAGTGGATTCACAGAATTACAATGGCTTAATCAACAAATACTGACTGAGCACCTTCTATGTGTCAGGCACTATGAAACACACTCAGGATTTTTGATTTTAGAATCATGCTACAGACCAAGGAAAATTAAATATCGAATTGCAGAGAAGATTTGCTACAAAGCTCGTGGAGCTGGTGAGTAAAGGCAAGTCAACATTTCTGCGTTGTCTGTAAGATGAGTGCAGCAACTGAGGCGTGCTGCACAGGAGATCATGCCTGGGATGGGATGGCTGGCTGTTCCTCTTCTTATGGAAAAAAGACCTCCTGTCAAAGTTGGGGCTTCCAGTGTAATTTAGTCAGAGGAAACCAAGTTTCAGGGCAACTTCAGTTGTGTCTACACCTAAACAAGCAACTGTCTTTACGGTACTATCTCTTCCCTACTTCTTCCCGATCATTTCACTTGGTCTAAGTTGGGATCCTTTGGTAGGAACTCTTAGGGCAAATGACAAAACTCTTGATCCTCATCAAGAAGATTAAAAAATAACCAATCTGGCCAGGCGTGGTGGCTCATGCCTGTAATCCCAGCACTTTGGGAAGCCGAGGCGGGTGGATCACCTGAGATCAGAAGTTTGAGACCAGCCTGACCAACATGGTGAAACCCTGGCTCTACTAAAAATACAAAAATTAGCCAGGTGTGGTGGTGTGCGCCTATAATCTCAGCTACTCAGGAGGCAGAGACAGGAGAATCACTTGAACCCTGGAGGTGGAGTTTGCGGTGACCCGAGATCGCGCCATCGCATTTCAGCCTGGGTGACAGAACAAGACTCCATCTCAAATAAATAAATAAATAATAAAAATTTTTAAAAATCTGATTGAGTTTCTACAATAAGCACACCAGATAAAGACGGGCAGTACCTCCAGTGCCTTCTCACTAGCAGCAGAGTGGTCAAGAGAAAAAGGCCACTGCAATTGAGTGCTGCTGGGGTTGCGGGATTATGTCCTCGGGCATCTGTGAGAGACTGCCAGAGGCAAAGTCAGGCCACCAGACAATGGAACTTTTTACTTCCTTTTCCTAATGCTATAGTCTTAGGAGCAGAGGTTACTTTTAAAGAGTGGGGTGGGGACTTGCATTAGGATCACCAGAGGTTCTTGGTAAGAATGAGAAATCCTGGATCTCTTTTCCAGGCATCCTGAATTAGAATTTCCAGCATCTGTGTTTTAAATAAGTCCCTTAAATGACCTTAACCTACCTGAAACCTTGAGAGCTGCTGTCCTACAGGCTCCCCACCCATCTATGGATGGCTGTGGTGAGAGTGAAGGGTGGGGAATATGTAAATGATCTGGGAGAAGGTTCTATAGAGGGTGAAGGATGGAGCAGGTGCATGGGGCCATGTCCTATTAGGCCATTCCTGTGCACTCATTACAGGTAGAGAATGGCTATTTTTGGGTAGTGTTAGTCTGTGGATGTTTTGCAAACCCTTCTAGTTATTGTTCCTGCTTGACCTGAACTTTCCTGAGGCTATTGTCCACCTTGATTCTTTAGAGCCCTTTGGGCTGAGAACTTCAAAAGCCAGAGACTGCTCTCCACATTCTCCAACTTTCATGTGGTAGATTCCAGAACAATCTCAAGCCAGTGAATCCTGCTGGTTACAAAGGTAGAACTCGGGCTGGGCGCAGTGGCTCATGCCTGTAATCCTAACACTTTGGGAGGCCAAGATGGGTGGATCACTTGAGGTCAGAAGTTCAAGACCAGCCTGGCCAATATGGTGAAACCCTGACTCTACTAAAAATACAAAAATTACATGGAAATCACTTGAACCCAGGGGGCAGAGGTTGCAGTGAGCCCAGATCATGCCACTGCACTCCAGCTTGGGTGACAGAGCGAGACTCCGTCTAAAAAAAAAAAGAATGGTAGGCTCTAGGATCTAGACACTAGAGGGCTGTGTGTCTTTGGACATTTCCTTGTGCCTCAGTTTTTCTCATCTGCACAGTGGGTTCACCTCTAAGACTCACCTCATGGGTAGCAAATGAGATAACCTATTTAGAGCTTTCAGCACAGGCCTGAAACAGTCAGAGCTTTCAGCACAGGCCTGGAACAGAATTAATGCATGGTAAATACTAGCTCAAATGCACAACTGGTCAACAATGCAGGGTACCCATGCACACCAAACTGACACAGAGTCACCATGCAGGGAGGGAAGAAAAGAAAGCTTATTCATGGGGAAGCAGATGATGCTCTGCAGAGAATTCTAGGAGCTGTGCATGGCTGTGTGGGAGGTAAGGAGGTGGAGGAAGGGGGGGCACTGCTCAGAGCCCCTGCTTCTGCTGGGGCGGGAATCAAGTGTGACGAGAAAGAAAAAGAAAAGAAGGGAAGTGACAAACTGACTGTGCGTGTGTCTGTCATCGTGGATGAGCAATAGAGATGATAAGAATCCTCAAGACAAGGCTGCATCATTAGATGAGGAATAAAAAAGCTTATTATTAAGGGAAATTGATGCTCTGTGGAACCAGAGCTTTTAGAACAAAGAGCATCAAACTGACATTTTTCCAGGCTGGGGAAGTGTTGTTTCATTCATGATCAGTTGCAGGCATTAGGGTCTGTTGCTTTCTTTTGTTTTATTGTTCTGTTGTCCCATTTTCTCTACCAGGCCCCAGGCTGAACCCTGAGGGGAGTCTATGAAAAAGCTCTTGAAGGAAGGCATTGGGAAGGGGTAGGACTCCTTGTCACAGAGGGCAATTTGTATTTTGAAGAACTTCATTTGAACTGCCTAGAAAATACTTCAGAGACAGATCTATATAATCTCATCATAAATTCAACCTTATACTTTTCAAAGGAGGCAATTTAGAGCATGGAGAAGGGTATAGACACAGCTATCAGGGCTGGATTCAAACAAGGTTCAAATTAAGGTGACTTCCTATATTACTTTGAGGAAATCACTGAACCCTCAAAACCTTAGTCTCCCAATCTGTAAAGTAAAATTGAAATTATGACCAACCTTAGAGGGTCATTGTGAGATAGGGAACAAGCATGAATGGTGGTCAAGAGCAAGCCCTCGGCGAGTGTCATCACCTTTTTTGTCACTGTCATTGTTGTCACACAGCTAAGAGATTATAGGAGCAAGCACGGAAACCAACTTAAAATCAAGAAGTTCCCTGACTTAAAATCATATGAAACATCCAGAAAACATACAAATCATGCATTTCAACCCTAATAACAATGGGAGCCATTGCCAGATTTATTTCCTACGTATCGTTTTTTTCTGAAAAGCAGTTATTTCCAGGGTGGGAAGCCTCCAGAATCCACATCTCATTTTACGATACAAAACAGTATTATGTCAAGATGGACACGTTCTCCACAGTATTTGCCTGTTACTCCCACTCGCCCCCCAAGATTAATTCGCAAGTCTTCTTTCTTCCCCAAAGTGGATTCCCAAGGCACACATGGCTCAGAAAGGAAAGCAATTCTTGTTCTTCTTTCTCAGCCTTTCCTGTGTTTTAGACCCAAATATTTGAACTTTCATGTTCTGGTCTCCCCAGAGTTGGGGATCAGTGTAAGGACATTTCAGAAATAGAAGAAGTGTGAGAATGAGAGTAAGTGCACAGAATATAGACAAGGACCATGATCCAAAAAAAGAAAACGCACCCTCCCACTCACTGAATCATTCTGTAAACAGCATCAGAATGTCTGCTGAGTGCCAGGCCCTGTGCTCAGTGCTGGACAACAAGGAGAAGAGAATGCCAAACTTCATCTAGAAGTTCACAGCCTGGAAGACAGTGAGGAATGACCCTAGGGGTGTGGAGCAAGGAGCAGCACCTGTCGCATCCTCAAGATTATCCCAGTGACAGTTTCTGATGAAATTTTTAGGTTAATGTCCCATGGACCAGCCTCAAGAGTAGGTGGTGAACATCCAGGAATAACCCAAATACCTCCCCACCCCTCACCGGTGTCCATGGCTGAACTTTTTTTTTTTCTTTTTGAGACGGAGTCTCAATTTGTCATCAGGCTGGAGGGCAGTAGTACGATCTTGACTCACTGCAACCTCTGCCTCCCGGGTTCAAGCGATTCTCCTGCCTCAGCCTCCCAAGTAGCTGGGACTATAGGTGCGCGCCACTACGCACAGCTAATTTTTGTATTTCTAGTAGAGACGGGTCTTCACCATGTTGGCCAGGATGGTCTCAATTTCCTGATCTGCCCGCCTCGTCCTCCCAAAGTGGTGAGATTACAGGCATGAGCCACTGTGCCCAGCCGGCTGAACTCTTATTAGTCCTCATTATTTCAGAAGAAGGGAATACCAGTTCCTGTGATTGCCACTTTTGGGTTGAATGCTGGTATCCCTAGGAGACCTCGTTATCAGCCATGACAAACTCCCTTAACAGAACTTTACAACTTACAAAACATTTTCATGTTTATGATCTTGTAGTAGAGCAGGCAATTTTGTTCCCACTTCACAGATGAAATAATCAGCCTGTGGCCTCACAGCTCAAAGGTGAAATAGCTGGGAGGTGAACAGGGTCTTTTGACTCCAAGTCTACAGCTCAACAAAGCCAGCCAAAGATCATTGCTATCCCCTAGTAACTTAGACGTAAGTTACTCTTTCCTCTCAAAAGTAAATATTTTGTAGTTCCATGGAAGGAAGGACTGAGAGCTCTCACATCCTTCGATACTCACAGCAGAGACTGCCCAGTCCTGTGGGCGTGGGGAAAGGTCAAAGTGTCCAGGAAAAGCTGGTAATTATGACCAGTTCCTGGGTGCTTCCCATATGCCCAGCGCTGTGCTACAAGCAGGCTTCAGCTGTGTCGCCTGAATGTCCCTAACTGTACCTGCTCCCACCTGTGTAACTGTAGTCCCTCCCACCCCATTACTTAGGGATTTCCCCTCATCTAGAGGAAGAAGCTCAGGAACAAGCCCCCTCATGCTCTCCATTAATATTTACTGCCCATTTACAAGTCCCTATGGGAATTACCTTGGCATCCCTGTGATACTATGGCCTCCATTAAAACACTACCTTCCTGCCTGGGACCTCATATGCTGGAAAAGCCAAACGGACTCGGTTCCCTTCTGTGCTCAGTGCACACCTAGTGCTGTCTGTGAACCCCTCCCCCAATGCTGCATTGCATTTTTGTCCAATTGGCCTCTGAGCTACTAAGTTTCCCACATTGCCTAGGGAGAACAGATCCTCCAGTTTACGGCTCCTGCTTCACAGGGACTGAGCATCTGCTCTTGGGGTCAGGTAGGGGGCAGACTCCTCATTAGAGCTTACACTGTCCCTGTCTCCTCACTTCTTTCCCCAGGTCCCACACCAAAGGCTCCTCCCTTCTCCTTCAGTCCAAAGCCACATAAACAAATCAGGGAAAGTGGAGAATCTGGACCCCCAAAACCAACTGAACATTGCTGGATAATTCTGGAAAAGTGACAGCCCTGGGAGGGCATGCAGAAGAGGATCCCAATGAGGAACTCTTAAAAATCCTCCATAGCAACCACAATTGTTATTTATTGAGATCTTGCATGCATATCTAATTAACCCTCACAAGAACACTTTGATACAAGTACCCTTACTTCCCCCAATTTACATAAGAAAATGGTAACTTCATTCTCCAAGCTAACAAGTGAGGAGATGACCCCAGCCCCTCGACTTTTAACCCCAGTGCAATGCTGAATCCCACTCACTGAGTTTTCAAGGGTTTGCCAATCCAGGTAGTATTTCTGACGAATCAATTGCTCAGAGAAACAATGACAAAGGACGGTTTAAGTATTGGGTAGGCAGGTGGGTGGGAGGGAGGAGGAGAAGCTGTTAATTTTAGATGTGTAATTCAGACTGATCATTAGGTGACAGAGGTGTCACTGTACCCCTTATCTTTGCCATCCACCTTCTAAAATAAGAGTCAGGGCCTGTGATTTCCTCAGGGGGAAGATCCATCCTTCACACGCTTAAAACCCCTGGGGAGGGCAGGACCAAAGAAGACAACAGAGGAGAAGACTCTGGGCTGTGGAAGTCTCCTGTTTTCTGCCTCAACCTCCCCAAAACATGTCTTCAACACATAGTAGAGGGTCTTGTGAAATAGCAGAATGTTCCAGAAATTTGTTTTTTAGTTTGTCCCAGGCCGACTTAACTACATTGAAACCTAGGCACCCAGGGCCTTGATTCTTGTACTTGGGTCACTTGGATGTACAGCAGCAATGACTTGTGGATCCTAACCCCCTAGAACACTGAGTCTCTCCTCCTCACTGTTTAGAGTAGTGCTAAAAAAAAATTGAAAATCAAGCAATTATTGATGTAGCCAAAACAAGGACCCTAAGATTCGAATTGCAGCCAGGTGGGGGTGTCTACACGATTACTCCTGCTTCAAAATATAAAAGTGATAAAAGTGATAGTAACTCAGATCTGCCTGGTGTTTACTGTTGCCAGGCACTGTCCTCAACATGTAGTCCTGGATCTACATCAGCATCGCCTGAAAACTAGTTAGAGATGCATAGGCCTTGCCCAGACTTATTGAACTAGAAACCATGGGGATGGGCCCAGCAATCTGTGTCTTAACCAGCTCTTCAGGTGATTCTGATGCTCTCTAAAGTTTGAGCACCCTTGCCTTACTTCACTGAATCCTCCCAATGACTATGGAAGGTATGGAAATTATTGATATTATCATCTTCATTTTATAGAGAAGGAACCTGAGTCTCGAAAATATTGAGTAACTTGTCTGAAATGAGTAGTTATACCAGGATTGGAATGCAAGTATTCTGCCACTCAAGTTCCCTCTTCCCCAAACATGTTTCCTTACTGGTGAAAACCAAGCTTGACAGAGAGTGGGGGTGACAAACAGTTGTTCCTATGGAAACCAGAAAAGGTAGCTTCAGTTCCAGGTCAGGAAAGAAATACTGAATATCAGCACGTGTCAGTCACCATGTGCGACGGTCTGAATATTTCTGTCTCCTTAAAAATGATATGCAGCAATCCTAACCCCCAAGGGGATGTTATTAGGAGGCAGGGCCTTTGGGAAGCCATTTGGCCATGAGGGCAGAGACCTTATAAAAAAAGGCCCAAGAGAAACCCCTCACCCCTCTCGTCTTGGGAGGACACAAGGTAAAGATGCCATCTATGAACCAGAGAGCAGGCCCACCCCAGACACCAAATCTGTCAGCTTACTGATCTGGGACTTCCCAGCCTCCAGAACTATGAGCAATACATTTCTGTTGTTTATAAGCCACCCAGTGTTGGGGATTTGTTATAGCATCCCAAACAGACTAAGACACTAAACATAAATATCTTATCTCATTTATTTCTCACCAAAAAGCCCATGTCAGGTAGGCATTCTGAAATCACATATCAGGTAGGTGAGCAATTTTTCCAAGCTCTCAACACTCAGTAAGTTGCAGGGTAGTGTTTAAATCCCATTTAGTCTGTCTCAAAAGTCCTCACAGCCTCTCTGGGGCACATTTACACATTCAGTAGATATACATGTGCTCATGGCAAAAAGGCCAGGAAACCAAGAGTGAATGCATATGTAGCAGCAAATGAGGTCACCCGGCTCCAGGGCTGAAAATCCACCTCTACAGCAATTGTGAGACTTTTACAGCATCACCAGTCACCCCAGTCTGCTCCTCCCTCCCCTTCTTCCTTCCCTCTTGAAAAACCACTGACTTTTCCCTTTCTCCCTGTGAGACGAAGGAAGACAAGTTCTTACCGAACTGAACATGTTGATTCAATTCCTATTAACTGAGTATTCACCCAACTTTCCGGAGAAGCAAATCCCTTAGTGGATAATGATGCCAGGAATAGGATGCATTGCCAGTTGGAGCCCTAGCAACATTCAATGAGGATTATAATAATGTTATGAATGCCTTTAACCAGCTCCTCACCCAAAATACATACACACCCTTGAAACCAGCATGGGATTTACTAGCAACCTTCCAAATCAATAACTTAATTAACTTACAGGCTGTGTATGACATGTCATGAAACATCTCTAAAACCAAGTAGCAAGGGAAAGTACAAAACTTAAATCCATGTTTATATTAAGTTTCCCAACCATCATTTTGTAGATTTTATTTTTTTTAAATAAGTTGCTATTTATTTTCACCTAAAAGCATGGTATTTTTAAACCTTAATTTATAGATTCAAGGAGACATAAAATGAAAAATGAAAAACTCTGGGTGAAAACATTTGTTGTCATAAATATATAAACAGCCCCCAAATCTAAAGGGAATCTCTGTCACTGCGTAAGTTACAACTTGTCATTGGCTCTCTCGGTTGCTTTTTGGATGGAGTCCAGGTGTCCTAGACTGCTTTGCCAAGCATTTTGTGATCAGGTAGCTGCCCACACTCCAGTCTCAAAGCCTGACACTCCTGCCACACACCCTCTGCCCAGGTTAGGCAGAGTACAGGCATTTCCCAGAAAGTCCTGGGTCCTCCCACCCTTCATGTCTCTGCATCTGTTTGGCTCTCAGCCTGGAATATCCCCTCCCTTTCTTTACCAAGCTGACTCCTCCTCATCTCTTCTGCTCCTGCTCATCTCTCAAAATGTAGCCAGGTGCCACCTCTTCAGGAAAGTCTTCCCTCATCTCCAGTGGGGATTTCCAGGGCACCATGTGCTGACCCTCATCACACTATTTTTAACACTGGTTCCTGATGGTTATTTACTTCTGTGTCACCTCCTAAGCTGGGAGCTCCATGAAGGTATCTCAGTGTCATCAGGCTCAACACAATGCCAGGCACATAGTAAGTATTCACAGCATTGTTGTTGAATGAATGAGTGAATGAATCAAAGAATGAATGGTTATTACCTAGGCATTTATTTTTCCCACAGGCTCCAGGTATACCATGGAAATGAGAGATATAATTTTCTCTCTCAACACCCTTAAAAAGCTGTTTCTACCCCCAGGGACTCATATGGTCCAGTATAGCCAGAAGCATTTCAAGGCTACAGAAACCTTAATCTAAAACATAGCCTAGCTGAGTCCAGAAGACTGGTAACAAAACCAAAGCTAGTCCAAACTCCCAGAACTACCCCTAGTCTGTAATGGTCTGGAAACTCACTTTAGTTCAGACCTTCCTAATGTAAGGCCAGTGTAAGTATGTCCTGTGTACTAGTGGGGTTTGCAAGTGGTGCAAGCATTGCAGGAACTTCAAACATAAAGCAATGTATAAAATAGACAGTTCTCAAAAGGTGGCCCTGGATCACCACATCAGTGTCACCTGGAAACTAGTTAGAAATGCATAAGCTCCACTCAATCTCAGACTTTATAATGCATCAGAATCACCTGAAGCACTTGGGGAAACACAGATTGCTGGTGCCATCTCCAGGGTTTCTGATTCAATCAGTCTAGGTGGGGCCTGTGCACTTCTAACTGGTTTCCAGGTACACTGATGTGGTGGTCCGGGACTATACTTGAGAACTGTCTACTTTACATATAATAAGTACCATAACCTGATATTGGCCTATAATATGATTCTCCAGAGATAGCCCTTGCTAAGAATATTTTAGAGGGTGATAAGCAATGAGCCTGCAAGAAAAAATGCAGCTAACAGATGACCATACACAATATGTTTCTAAAATATTTTTATGTGCTGTCTCAAAATGAAAATCAAGAGGTTTCACATGACTAAAATACTTTCATGGAGCTCCCAGCTTTGGAAGTGACAGAGAAGTAAATAGATGCCACAAACCAACATAAAAAGTACTCTGACTCCCGGCTTTTCTTGGAAAATCCAAAGACCTGCTACCAGGTTAGCAACAATTTGCTGAAATTGAGTGGTGCTAGCTGCTTAGCATGAGGCATGCTCTCAAGGTTGTCACAGTCCCTATTCAACCCATTCACAAAGCCAAAATCTGATCCCCTGCATGCATTTAAGTTTGTGTATCACTGGTATTTATCCTTACAAAATCCTTCTATAATGTTGTAAGTATTATGAGCACTGCCAACAATCTCCTTTTTTCCATTATATCCATATCAATATACACTAATTTACCTAGGTATTCTTCTGTATGATTACATTATGGTATACATAACCAATCCCTTCCTGATGGATATTTAAGTTAGTGCCATTTATTTTCCATTACAAACAACGAAACAGTGAATGTCCTTATATATACCTCTTTGCATACTTTGTGAGCATTTCTCTTGAATGAACTTCTAGATGTAGAATTACTCAGTGAAATGGAATGCATACTTACAATTTTGATAGATAATGCCAGAATGCTGATGTTAGTTTAGAATACAAGCCATGTTTCATACCAAGCAGGGGGCAAGGAGTGGTTGAGTTTGGAGAGTGGCATGGAGAGATGAACTGCCCATCATCTGAGCCCTCTTCTTGAGCAACCATACTCCTATACCCTAGTGTACCTACAGTTGATGGCCACAAAGGTAATATCTCAAATGGCAGAGCTAGATCCAGCAAGGCAATCTACTTTATAATTCTAGTTGAACAGTTAATTCATCATCATAAATTGAGCATAAAAACAAAATGAAATAATTCTGGTTATATTACAGAAGTCTCCATTTGTTACTGAAAACCAAAGGGATTTTTATCCAAATGCTTTTGTCTGGTTTGTTGACATTTCTCTCACTCTTTTATCTCAAAAATAATAATAATTCCCCCTATGCTCTCTCTCTTTCTGTTTCAGGCTTATTTCCCTTTGTGTTTCTTGGAGATTAACCTGATGTTACTGTAAGATGACTTTGTATGTTGCCAAGGTTTGAACTCTACTGAATGGAACCAAAAATAAAAGTCTAAGATCAAAGTTGCAATAAAGTATTGACTAAAATAGCTTCTTTTTTATTTAATAAATGTGGCAAATGGGATGACATGAAGGTTAAGAGCATAGACTGCCTGGGTGTAAGTTCCGAGTTCCTCATGCACTGGCTGGGATAATACATAACCTCTCTCAGCCTCTGTTTCCTCATCTGTAAGATGAGGGTAATTATAGGGCTATGGTTCTTTTCACAGAATCTTGCACGAAACAATGTTAATTGTTATTATTTATTCTAGCACAACAGCCAATCCCACCCCCTCTTAAAAGTTTTACAGGGTGTGGCAATGCCCAGAACACATAAACCTCTGGGCAGCCATTCTGTGAGTTGACAGTCATGAAATGGGTAAATCAGAATAAATAACTGCTTCAGGAAGAGAAACCAGCAGTTGGGCTCAATTTTCAACTGTACCTTAGATGCAGCACAATAGATAAGAGGCCTGATAAGGAGATAATGACTAACCTTTACTGAGCACTTACTCCTGTCACACGCTTTGAAGCATTTACAAGCATCTTCTCAGTGTGTGCTCACAATAATCCTAAGGAGCAAGTGCTATTATTACCATTCCTGTCTCACAGATGAGAAAACCAAGGACAGCATGCTTAAGTAATTTGCTGTAGGTCACACTCTTATTTAATAAGATGGCACAGGCCCTCTGACTCCAGAGTGCATGTTCATAACTACCATAAGTTAGAAATGATGCCAGAAAGAGATAAACTATAGCCTAAACAGAAGAAATTCAGATATTGTCCATTAATATCTATATCTTTTGAGCACTTCCTATGTACCAGACATTGTTTTACCAACATGTATTAGGAAATGTATTCCTTATGACAAGCCTGGGAAGTACTTGTTACTGATTGCATTTTTATGGATGGGGCCTAGAGCTTTTGAACACAAGGGGTCACAGAGCTGTTACTGGTGAAGCTAAGTTTCGAAAGCATGCCTCCAGATTCCAAGTCACCAGCTTTCTCCCTAGGAATGCAATAAGAATTCCAAACACAAATGAGTCATCCTCATCACTCAGCAAATATTTTTTAAGTACCTACTTGTGTCAGACACAAATTAACAACACAGACATGGTTCCTGCACCATGGGATGTAGATTGTGTGGAAGAGAGAGACAATTTATAAGGCCAAGTGAGGAAATAACATATATCATAAAACTAATACGTAATTAGCACCATCACAGGGCACCCTAAAAAATGTCTAATTGCTTTGACAGATGTTATTTACAGTCAGTTATAGAAAATCATTCTAATTCTTTTTTAATAAGAGAAAAAAAAATTGTTTCTCTTGTATTTCACATTATCCTGGAAGGCCTACCCATAAACAGAGACATCTAGCACTAATCAGAGCACCTGGGGAATTACTGAGTTTTGCAACTTTCTCACTTGTGTGACCAAAAAAACAAGATTGTGGTTACTCAATCACCTAGGCAAACTGTCAGCTTTTGCACAGACTTGCCCTGAGTTTAGTAAGAATTAAGGTTGCATCCTGCTCCTGGTTTTGAATCAAAACATTTACTGATTTCATCAGAAAGGAAACAGTAAAAGAAAGGGAGAAAGACAGATTAGGAGTGAAATGATTTATCACTTACTTTTCTTTAGTAAGGTACATCTCTGTTATGGATTAACATCTACTTACAGCAGTTTCAGAGCTGTGAAGTTTATTATTTTTTTAATGGCTATCATATCAACTATAACGCATAAGCTATTAGGGTTATAGGATTTAACTCCCCCTGTTGCAGATGTTTTAGTAAATATATAATGTCTTAAGCATTTTTAATATCTTTTAAAATGTATTACACTAGAATATACATTCATTATAGAAAAATTACAAATACACATGAGCAAAATTTTTAAAAATTAAAATCAACTAATAAGCCCAGTGGCTAGAAATAAGCATTGCTAACATTTTGGTATACATTCTTCTTGTCTTGATATTATATATATATATATGTGTGTGTGTGTGTGTGTATGTATGTGTGTGTATCATTTTTAAATAACCTGAACTAATATAACTTAAGTTTCAATATTCACTTACTTGTGAATGATCCTTCACATCATTAAATATATGTCTCCTTATCATTTTTAATAGTTGCATAATATTTCCCCATATATATAGATATATATGTATCTATATATATCACTATTTATTTACATACTCCCCTATTGTTGGACATTAAGCTTTTTTTTAACTTTTCACTATTATAAGTAATGCTATGAGGAACACACTTGGATATATATCTGTTATGTTGCTATAAATTTATAGAAGTGGTATTTTAGGATCAAGAGGTGAGAAGTGAGATCATATTTTTAAGGCTTTAGTTATCTACTGCTTTTTAAACTTTTTTTAACTTTTCATTTTGAAATAATTATAGACTCATAAGACATTGCAAAAATGGTACAGAAAAGTCCCTTGTACCCTTCACACAGCTTCCCCTAATGATAACTTTTCAAATAACCATAATAGATTATACAAACTAGGAAACTGGCATTGGCACAATACAATTAACTAGACTCCAGTTACAGTTTTACAGTTAAAATCCAATTGCTTGGATTTTAGCAGCAGAATTATTTTCCAATAATAATAGAATGAAAAGATGCATTCTTACTTACTTTCCTACTTTCTCCTCTCACAAATCTGCCTTTAGAACTCCCTTCTAATCTGTAAAGAATACAAACACACTTAGTAGACTATTCTTTTTTTTTGACAATCAAGAGGAAGAAGTGCACCTAAGAATCTCTCACCAGCTGTACAGTGGGTAAACCCCCATTTATGGCACAGAAATGGGGAGGTTCCTGTCTTTTTTTGGTTCTTCACAATCAGTTTGTTTCTTTATGATACACTAGATCAGAGTCTCCTACAGCCTGGGGTACCCTAACCCAAAAGGAATAATGCTGAATCACACTAGAAGAAAGTTATTCTCTTTTCATTCCTCCTTTACTTTTCTGATAACACCAAGGAGAAAGCTTCAGTTTAGGGCTAGTCTTTATTTATTTATGTATGTATTTATTTTTACTTAAAAACAATTTTTTTGAGACAGATTCTTGCTTTGTCACCCAGACTGGAGTGCAGTGGTGTGATCTCGGCTCACTGCAGCCTCTGCCTCCCAGATTCAACTGATTCTCGTGTCTCAGCCTCCCAAGTAGCTGGGATTACAGGCATGTGCCACCACACCCTACTAACCTTTGTATTTTTAGTAGAGATGGGGTTTCGCCACGTTGCCCAGGCTGGTCTTAAACTCCCGGCCTCAAGTGATTTGCCCACCTTGGCCTCCCGAAGTGCTGGGATTATAGGCATGAGCCACTACTCTCTTTTTAACACAAATTGCTCAGGTCTCAAGTTCAGATCTAGGCAGGCAATAGCATTTAACTGGGATTCAATGACATTTTATTGTTTTAATCAAATGTGCATTTACCTTCACCTTCAAATTGCAGCAAATGAAACCGGTTTCCCTTTTATAGTAGTATTTTGTAATTTCCCTTTAAAATAAATTATTTCAATTAAAAATGATTTAATATTTTAAAAAGGTACATGATTACGGCAAAAGGCATAAAGATAAAATGCAAATGACGGAGGTTAGGGATACATTGTGTAAGAGCATTTTGATCAATAAAGAACTGAGCAATCACAAGGCCTAGCATGCTTTTCTTTGGATTAGTTTGCGTTAGAATGAGAACCATCTGGCATCTGCTTCTTTTATGAGATCTGCTTATAGAAAAAGAAGAAAGAAGATAAGAAGCCTACATCTATTAAGCACTATTATATACATCATCTCAACTGACTCTTCAGAACATCTCAATGAAGTAAGTCCTACTAGTGTCCTCACTTTATCCGTGAGGAATCCAAGGAACAGAGGAATAGAGTAATTTGCCTAAGTGATCTATCTATCTATCTATCTATCTATCTATCTATCTATCTATCTATCAGCTGGCAGAGCTGGGATTCAAACAAGGTCTGTTAGATTCCAAAACCATGGGGCTTTTTGTCTGTTTGTTTTGTTTTCCTGTGTTATGTTTTGTTTTGGACAGGGTCTCACTTTGTCACCCAGGCTGGAGCGCAGTGGCGCGATCTCAGTTCACTGCAGCCTCAACCTCCTGGACTCAAGTGATCCTCCCACCTCAGCCTCCCTAGTAGCTGGCACTACAGACATATGCCACCACGCCCAGTTAATTTTTGTATTTTTTGTAGAGACAGGATTTTGCCATGTTGCCCAGGCTGGTCTTGAACTCCTGAACTCAAGCCATCTGCCCGCCTCAGCCTCCCAAAGCACTGGAATTACAGGCATAAGCCACCACACCTGGCCCAAAACCATGCTCTTGACTGCTGGTTCAAACTGTTTCCTGTTAAATTTAAGAACCATAAGTCATCTCCAGAAAATTTATAATGCCTCTTTGTCCTGGCCAGGAGTCTGGGTCACTTTACTGTGGGCCTGGTGATTGCATGGGAATATTTTAAAGTACACTCCTCACCTGCAAACATCCCCTCGATTGGAGAGGAAATCTCACATCTGACTTCATCCCAGGCCTGTATCCTTTAAAAGAAAGACAGAGTATTTAATAGCCACTCAACGCCCGTCAGTCTGATTTTCTTCATATTTCCACTGTTGTCCTCCAGTCATGCCTCCTCTTGAATTGTCCCGAAGGTTTCTCAGTATCACTAGAAAATCAAATCATATGAGCAAGGTCAGCATCACAGAAACAGATAACAAAGGTCTATTTAAATATTTAAAACATACCTAGATTTATACTAGGTACTAAGGGAAGAGAGCAAAGATGTACAAAACACAACCTTCAGCAACGAACGTCCAGCGATGATCAAGAGAGGTTTCACGACCTGCAGCTCTAACACTTTAGATTTCCAAATACCTCAACTCCTTTGATGGATTTAAGGAGTGCTTTACAAATGAGTAACTTTATGGCAGAGCCTGAGACCACCAAGTGGCTAAGAGCCAGTCAAATGAAAATAGTATACCTCTAAAATCATAATTCCAATACGTAAGTAAATTTGATTGGCAAAACTTATCTGCACACTTGTGTGTGATTTAACTTTTAATTGGAAAGAAACTGTCTTAGCCTGAGACAAAGGCTTGCTTCCTTGAAAGTGATTTATTTGGGAGCAGGAGTTGGGGATGGGGGAGTGAAATGGAATGAGAGAAAGCCAGCACAAAGATGCATTATTGTGTCAGCCCCCTATGGATGAATGGTACTCATCTCATGAGACCTTTGGAAGAACTTTATGACATCTCAGGACCACCTGCCCAGGGGATAAAAGCGGAAAATGTATCCACAGATTTTCCATTAGTCAAAGACGGTCCACACTTCTGGATCATGCACACGTGTGTGTGAAGCAAGTTCTCATGTGTGTCCCATGCTGCAACATCAGAGAAGCTCTAGGGCAGGAGGCAAGAAGTACGTGACTGGATCTTGAGGATAGACACTGCCAGGTAGCATCTCTGTATGTGGCCTGAATCTGGGAAAATTCTTAGCTTAAATAAGAGGTGTGGTTGAGAACATTGAAAGTGACACTCAAGAGGTGTCTAATATAAAACCATTACCAACCATTTGGTGTACACCTGCCCAAACACAAATTTTTAAGAACATCACTCATTCATTTAGTTATCAATAAACCCATTCAACATTTAGTGAGTATCAACCACATGCCAGCCACTGTGTTAAATACAGGAGAACAGAAGAGCAACAAGACATATAAGGTCCTTCCTCTCTTGGAGTTTACAGTCTGTTTTGGGGAGTTGGGCATTAAATAAATCATTATAAAATAATTACTGAGTTACAGTTGTGATAGCTGTTATAAAGGAGAAGTGTAGGATGACAAACTTTCTACTCATGAGAATCAAAGAAGGCTTCCTGGAGGAATTGACATTTTTTAAAGCTCAAATTTGCAGAGAATGGGATTAAAAAAGCAAAACGGGGAGGAAGAGAGTAGCTAGGAAGAGAGGAAGAGGAAGAGGGTGTGTTGAAGACGGAAAGAAGAGCATGAACAAATACTTGATGACAAAAACACTATCCTAAGAGTGAAGAGAAACCCAGTGGATCAAGAGTATGCTGAGTGAGGGGGTGATGGGGATATAAGCTGAAGCAGGAGAGGTGGGCATAAGCCAGATCATGCAGGGCCTGACAGGTCAGAAGAAGGATTTGATTTTCTCCTAAGGTCATGGAAACCTACTGAAGAGTTTTGACTAAGGAAACAATATGACCAGATTTGCTTGTTTGTGTGTTTTACATACATAAATCTAAATATACTCATAAATATGCACAACAGAAGCTCAGACATATCATACAGATTTTTAAAAAGAATGCAGCCAATCATCACCCTATAACTATAGATAGAAACAGGAGTGTTGGTGGGGTGGAAACAGCGGGGGAAGGGAAGTGGCCTGGAGTCTGAAGAGGTATGCATAGTTCACCTTTTGGTTTGTTTTTAAAGAATACATGTTCATCTGATTTGACGCCAAGGTAGTATTTGGGTAAGCCAGAACAAATCCCCATCTAAAACCCTCGCCCTTCTTTAAAAGTTTCAAAAGAAATTTTCTCTTCAAGACTAACCTCATGTGGGCGGTGTTGGGGACCACCTACAGGGCGTCCTTTGAGAGAGGCTGAAAGACCACCCCTCGCTTCAGCGTACCTTTTCTCTGTCCTCCATTAGATCATAAAATTCTACCATCATGATTCCATTTGACTGGATTTTCAATAGCCAGATTTGCTAGAAAAGAGTAATGCACTGGATCTAGTCTACCTTCCAGGGACTGAGCTGGTTTGACTGCATTTTCTCAGGGATAGGAGGTTTCGAAGCTTTTAAGACCACTGACTATACAGGGGTATGGAGGGGCCATGAGATGGGTAGACTACAACCCAGAGGGGCCCAATTTCCTTCTCTGACATCAATATTTTGTCTTGGGTTGGCGCTGAGATCAGCTGGTATGTACAACATGGGCATATGTGTAAACATGTGCGGTTTTATATAGTAAAGATATATGGCTGTACTTACGATATGTACATGACTTTATAAAATGAAAAGAAACACAGGCCCCGGGATTAGACCAAACTGAGTTCAGATCACAAGGTTTGTAACCCTGGAAATGTTACAGTGTCTTATGGGGTGGTGGGGAGAATTCAATGAGATAATATGTTTAAAATCTTAGCACTGGCCAGTGGCATACAGCAAGTGCTCCATAGGTGTTACTATTATTAAGATTATGTGTGTGTGCACCCTTACGCAAGTGTATGCATGCATGTGCATACAGGTGCGGATATGAGTGTGTAAGGGAGATAGAGTGTGTTTAAGAACAAGAGAAAGAATAATGAAAAATATTGCCAATCTCTGCAACAGGAGTTCCAGCATAAGAGTGGCCCTTTTAAAGGAGTGAGACAACTTCAGGGCACAAAGGAAATTGACTCAGCTTTACTAAGTGGGAAACAGAGTAAGAGGACAGTAAACCGCAAGGAGCTTCTTTATGGCACAGACTGAAGAGTAGGAATTAATAGAAGGAGACAGGCAAGCAGAATGGGATGTGATATTATCAAAGCCCAAAAGTGACGTTAAAAAAGTAATAGCTGAAAGTGGTCTCTGAAATTGACCTACAACAAAATTAGGCCTCAGTGCTCAGAAAAGAGATAACCGTCTGCTCCATCCTAAAGTTCTGGGTCACATGCATGTTTGATTTTTTGGAACTAACATGAAAGAACGTGGCAAACATGTAAACAATGTTTTCAGACCTCCTGATCTCCTCTTAAGATTTTCCCATTGAGCTGTATCTGAACACTCTCTGCATAATAAATAATTGTCATCCTTATGTCTACAGAGAAGATACAGTAATAACAATAATTTTAAAAAGAACACCCAGTTTCTTTCTCTTTTTTTTTTTTTTTTGAGACGGAGTCTTAGTCACCCAGGCTGGAGTGCAATGGCACAAGCTTGGCTCACTGAAGCCTCCACCTCCCAGGTTCAAGCGATTCTTGTGCCTCAGCCTCCCAAGCACTCCCAGCCAACATGCTGAGCTACTTTTTGTATTTTTAGTAGAGATCGGGCTTCACCATGTTGGCCAGGCTGGTCTCAAACTGCTGACCTCAAGCAATCCACCCACCTCAGCCTTCCAAAGTGGTGGGATTACAGGCGTGAGTCACTGCACCTGGCCTCAAACACCTAGTTTCTAGTCCCAATTCTGCCCCTAACTCACTGGACAACTTCAAAGAATCTCTTGATCTTTCTGGGCACAGCTGCCTCATCTGTTAGAAAAAGTGAGAAGCCAGTTTTGGCCATTATCTTTTGACCTCTTGCCCTCTTAGAGGAGGCTTAGCTCCCTTAAACCACCTCTTCACCTCTTTTTGTTGTTGTTGTTGCCCTGGCTGGAGTGCAGTGGCATGATCTCGGCTCACGGCAGCCTCCGCCTCCCAGGTTCAAGTGATTCTCCTGCCTCAGCCTCCTGAGTAGCTGGGACTACAGGCACGTGCCACCACGCCCAGCTAATTTTGTATTTTAGTAGAAATGGGGTTTCACCATGTTGGCTAGGATGGTCTCGATCTCCTGACCTCGTGATCTGCCCACGTCCGGCCTCCCAAAATGTTGGGATCACAGGAGTGAGTCACCGCACCCGGCCAGCCTCTTAAAGTTATATCACTCCATGACATTGTTAAGAGCACAGACCACTTGCCTTCTGTGGTGGAGCTGTGACTCCCGGGATGAGTTATTTACCCTCTCTGTGTCTCAAGTTCCCTCAACTGCAAAATGAAAGTGAAGAATAATTTAGTGTATCCTTGGGTTGTTAAAGGGTTAAAAGGCTAACATAGGTAAGGTATTTAGAACAGTGGTTGACACAGATAAGGACTACCCTGGCATTAAGTAAGATTGTTATTATTCACTTAAACGGATACCTTTGTAATTTTACATGAAATGTATTATTGATAAATCAAAAAACAGAAATATAGGCATAATCTGAGGATATGAAAAGACTACAGTGGATAACAGGCAGGAGAACAGCTTGGAGGCCACTGCTTTTCCTTTTTTGAAAAAGCTTCTCTGTGCTTTGATTTTTCACGTATGTGTATATATGTGACACTAGTTTCTTAATTTAAACAGATTGAGCAAAAAGATGACTAAAGTCCCTCTTATCTCTAAATGTAGAGATTGACTATGATTTTCAAAGAGCAACATTTTCTAGGTGTCCAGCTTATCCTTATTTTCATAGCTTGACCATTTTTACTTTTGACCTTCCCAGGAAATCCTTATGAAGGTTTAAAATAAACACAATCACTTTGGTATGTTTATAATGGAGCAGGTTCCGGCTCCTTGGATACTAGAGAAAACGGGAAAGGTGAAAATATGAACTTTGTAAATACTTGGCCTTAGGGACTGGCTTATATTTTACCTCTTACAATCTTTTCCCAGAAACAATTCAGTTAACTAAAGGAAAGATCATAAAGTTAACAACCGCAACAACAAAAGCGTGGTTGGTAGGCAGCAGCCTGGCGGTGAAAGCGTTAACAGGGCTGGGTAAGGCGATCCCTAGAAACGAGTAAGACTGAGTGGTTAAAGTTTTCAAAGCGGTGGCAGCAGCGGCGCTTGGGGGAAAGGAAGCCGGTTGGAGGGAGCTGCGCACCCCTGCTGCGCGGAGGAGGGGGCTGAGCTGAACTCAGCAGAGGTTACACGCACAAGGTTAGTGGCCCCCACACGCCTCCCCAGCCCGCCGCCGCGCTGACATCTTTGGAGAGGAGTCTTAGGAAGGCGAGGCGCCATCGCTCATTCTCGCGTCCTATCTGTCCTGCTTACTAGTCGCTAGTGGAGCCACTGGCCTTCTCCCCAAACCTCTGGGCTCAGTGCTCACTGAAGCCCTGGCACTTGTGAGGGACAGCTGACTTCTCAGACTTTTCTAAACTGGAGGCTTCTTTTCATACATCCAAAAGGAAACTTGTTTCTGGAACAAGCACTGTTTTTCAGACCACACACACCCACCACCCCCACCCCACCCCCCCACACACACACGTCCCTACCTGTATATGGCTGGCGCCCCAGTACGGTTTTTACAGTTGTGACCACAATACCGGAAGAAATCTAATCCTGCTTCATTGAAACATGAGAACAATTCAAAGTAACTAAACAGGCTGCACCTTACTTTACCTTTGTGGAGGTAGGAATATTGGTCTCTGAGCCTAAGGTATCAGGAATGAGGAGGGAGAAAAAAAAAAAAAAAAAAAAAAACCAAAGATGAAGAAAAGAAACAAAGCTTCCAAGCACCCTGACTTGTAGTTAAGGCAAAACAATGTTTGGAAATGGGTTTCTAATGGAAATTTTTCATTGCTAGCATCATGTGGGAAGGTATATTGTAAAGGAAATGATTCTACATCTGCATGAGATTCAGATAAACTTACCGACCTAAACTAATCTGCATGTGATGCAGATAATAGATACACTTAGATTTAGGGGAAGGAGGAGGAGGAGATAACTTCACAGAAAGAGCGTTCGGAGGGGGCTTTGTTGTAAGAATTGTGACTGTCCAGGAGCTTTCTCCCCAGGCAGGGGTAAAGGAACTCTTCTGGCCCTGGCTGGTAGAGAGGGCTTAGGTAGCCACTTCAGCAGGGCAGTTTATTTCTCTGCTCTCCTGGCCACATAGGCAATGAACAGTCAGTCTTGTGCTCAGTGTTCCTCTGATCCTCACAGCAAGCACGAGTTGAGTCTTATACCTGCTAGCATTGAATCAGAATGAGTCATTTGAAACTTGGGTGCCGGAACAAAGTACTTGCAAACTGCCTTATGAGACACTGCCTCGACGGAGGTGGGATATACCTCTCGGAGCCGTCACTTTTTTTTCTCTCCTCTCCCTCCTTCAAGCAGGCAAGAAATCTGACGTTCTCAAGAGGCCAGCTCTGCCCTCGTTGCTCAACTGACCTTACCATGTGGACTCTGCTCCTCCAGGTGGGAACTGGAGTTTTGAAATAAAATGGATGATTTCACATTACTTGATCTTCTGGAGTGCCCTGTGTGCTTTGAGAAGCTCGATGTCACAGCCAAAGTCCTCCCTTGCCAGCACACCTTCTGCAAACCATGTCTACAGAGGGTTTTCAAGGCCCACAAAGAGCTGCGGTGCCCTGAATGCAGGACGCCTGTGTTTTGCAGCATCGAGGCGCTGCCGGCCAACCTGCTGCTCGTGCGCCTTCTGGATGGAGTGCGCTCAGGGCAGAGCTCCGGGAGAGGAGGCTCCTTTCGCAGGCCCGGCATGATGACCTTGCAGGATGGCAGGAAAAGCAGGACCAACCCCAGACGTCTGCAGGCCAGTCCTTTCCGGCTAGTGCCTAATATCAGAATCCACATGGATGGGGTAAGAGAGATCTTATTTGTTAATATCATGCCCACATGGAGGTTGGATTTGTGTATACAAGTAGCTAGAGATTATCTTCTTTTAACTAAAAGTTAAACATTCAAGAGTGCTGCTGGTGATTCCCCAGTGATACGTTTCTATGGGCAGTGATCATTTTACTCAAATACAATGGAAGCCTGAGCCTATCTAATCTATCTAAGAATTCTCTTTCGAACTACTAAAGCTTCCTAGGTTCTCCTTTCCTCTTGTCCAGAAAGTAGTAGAACAAGGAAAGCCTTTTAGATTATATTTTTGGTGTTTGATTTCTGCTGTTCTGAGGCCAAACCAGTGCCTGGGAAATGCACGGAGGGTGGGGAAAAAAAAGAGAAAACAAATCCAACTGCTTGTTGCTTTTGAGATCTCTCGGAAATTTCCAAATGTCAAGTTTTTTTTTAATTTTACCCAAATCCATCTTCCCACCCCTAGTCATAAAGTGCTATTATGGCAATACTCATTCATAATCTGTTCGAAGCTATCAAGATACTTGACGAGGGAGAGAGTGCAGGAGGGAAGCGTCTATGTGGGTGGACTGATGGATAGCAAAGGCTGGGCTGTGAAGTACCTCAGCTGTGTATAGGAACTCTGCAGATGTGTCTCATTTTGCAAAATGAATGAAACACACAGAAGATACACAGCAGGCACTGCAATTAAAAAACCAAACAAACCCAGTTAAGCCTCGCAGGAGATGAATGCTTTTCATGTTTGGATAATGGGACTCGCTCTGTCCAGCGCTGAAAGCACACCCCGAGGACTTCATCTGACCTGGCTATGAGCCTTGTTGTGGGATAATGTGTAAGGGCACATCTGGAAAGAAGGACATGGTCCTTGTGAGTCCAGCAGAATTATTTGCACTGTCACCCCTGGAGTCAGTGTAACAAAGTGAACACGGAAAGCTGTGGCTTGGGCCATGGGCATACTTAGAAAATCAAAGCTGCATTCCTTGAAGTCTTACCTAGAGCAAGCATTAGAGTCTAAATGCTGACAGCAGGGTCCTACGTCTCCCTGCTCGGAAGAGAAACAGCGTGTGGGAGGGTCTTGCAGGACTGCTTCCTTACTCAGGAGTGAGGAGTGGCTTGTGATATGCATTTGGAACAACTTTCCAAAATTTTCCTTCTAAGGTTCACTGCATCTTTAAACCACCCATGGGGCGTGTATAAACATTCAAAATGAGAGTGGGAAGAAGCGGGACATTTTTTCATTGTAGATTCTTGATTTCTTCACTGTAGACTTTTTATTGCCATTGTGCTTGTATGTGAACACATTCCAGAAAAGGACTTTTTCTTTTTAAGTTCCTCCACTACCCCTGGTCTAGTCATCAATCAGAATCCACAGGTCTGGAAATGGCAGAGTGGGGGTGGGGAAGCAAATTGTTCTCAAACATGCCTGGTTTGTAGAGAAAGGAGCTCTATCTCTGGGTCAGCAAATCCCCCTTGAATTCTGAAGACCTAGCAACCTCTTCCCTTCCCCACCTTGCAGAAGTCTGACCTGCCTTTCAGCAGAGTATCATCACTCACTCAGGAAATGGTGTCACACTGGGAGCAGGCAGTTCCCTTATCAGCTTGGACTATTGTTGTGGTGGTGTTCATCTTTCTCAATGTGGCTGTGTTGCAAAGGAAAGGTAGCGATGAATGCAACCACAGCTCCCAAGTTTTCGAACTATAGAGGATTCCCAGGGCCCTTCTGGAACAGGGAACTGAGGTGAGAGCTGGTCGTACATAATAGACAGCCATTAAGATACTGGGTCTCTCTGGAATTCTTTTGCAGGGACTTATAACATCAGACTATAGTCTGTGCCCACCCTCCAAGGTGCTCTGGACCAAGTCCTATAGTGAGGCTGAAACTCAAGGGCTCCTGTGTTCAGAGAGGACCTGAGCTAGAAAGATGCTCTGCAAAGAGAGCAGAGCTGGCACCCCCACCTCCCAATTCCTTTATTTCCTAACTATCCTTTCTTGAAGTGACTCCTCTCATCCCTTTTGCCTTCCTCAATGGGGATATGAACAAACCCATTTCTGGATGTCAATATGGCTGTTGTTTTGCAACGTGTCTCTGCTCCCAAAAATATTACCTATCTTTTTGCAACTGTGAAAGTAACCATGCATCCCACAGTTCAGAGAACTGAGGGTTATCTGGATGCCACCGTCTGCTCAGAGAGTCAGAGGAATGGACTTGCATCCTTGGTCAAATCCTCCCGAGTTCCTTGCCCTCTCTGCCACAATTCAGCCAATGTACTCAAAAGCTACTTGCTACCCACCTTATTCTAGGATAGTGTGAAAATTATCTTTGCAACGTACTCTTACTGCCTTAGAAAACATCTGCTGTGTAAATGCAAAGCATCATCATTAAGATTCATTTAGACATGCTGTATGATTTTGGGCAAAATCATATGTCTGCTGGGTCTCAATTTAAAATTCTGTAAAATGGGAAGATGTCTTTCATGAAAACAGACAGCCCCTGTGAGGCTTAACTAATTAGTATCTCCAAAACACTTTGAGAGCCTTAGATGAAAGACATTTGGAAGATCATTATCACACGGAACATTATTATTGACTGTTTATTGCGTCCTGCCACGCATGAGGCATGCTACAAAATGTAGAAGGAGTTACAGCCCTTGCAGGAGAGTGTAATAGGTATTATTATTATTAAACTTGATTCTATGATGAGTTCAGGCCAGGATAATACTAAGTATAAAGTACTCCCCTCAGAAAGCATAAATAACCTTGTCACAGGGCACCATTTTGTAAAACACCTCTTTCAAAGGGCTTGCTGATAACCTGGCACCATGAAAGAGTTCATTTAACTTCCTGTCCATGAGCTTTTGAAGCCCAAAGTTTGTTCTGCTCACCTAGGCTCATCTAAAAAACAAGCTCATCAAGCTCTTTTTGTTGGCTCAAAGAGGCCTGATGCATCCTGTGCCAACCAGTGTTCTAGGGTGGAACCAATAGTCACACCTCATGGTGCCAGCCCAATAGAGAGAAAAAAAAATTGCCTATTGTGCCTACATGTCTAAAACCCTCCCTAGATGATTGTGTAAAAAGAAAACTTGAGAAATAGCTGTAGGTTTCTACAGTGTGCAATTATTTCAAACCAATAGGCAAGATCACCAGACTCCTCCAGGAAGAGGCCCGGGTGGTGCAGATCCCACTGGTTCTTCTTATTCCTTCCCTAATGCAGTTAAAGCAAAGGAACTTGGCAAGCCTTTAAAAGGATTGTAGGATCCTGAATAGCTGGTCTGTCTTCCTCCTCATTCTGTTACACTTTAGTAATATTTCTCTTTTAGGATAGGTGGTAAAGAAGAGAAGTTAAGAATCTATGGACTTGGGTTTGAGAAATACCCAAATTCAAATCCTGACTCTGCCCCTCAACAGTTGTGCACTTTGGGTGAATCACTTAAACCTCAGGTCCTCCAATTCCCCATCTGTAAATTGGAGATAATGGTAGTACCTACCTCAGAGGGTTGTTTTGAGAATTAAGTGAGATGATTCATGTCACTTAGCTCTGAGCACAGAGACGGCTCATATTAAGTGCTCAGTAAATGTTAGCTGTGGTTGTTATTGAAGTAACTCAATACTTTCTACTCTAAATTACACACACCCTTCCAGCCCCTTGTTAAGCAAGTGCCATCCAAAGACGGTGCTTGGTACCCTGATTTTTGCATTGTTTTGTTTGTCTCCTCATGATCCGTGGCCATGATTCAGATGTGTGATTCTTCCCAGCATGTGCTGGCTTCGCAGCTCACTTCCAGAACCCTTAAGGCACTATGATCCATTCTAGAAGAAAACTCCCTAACCAACTTCACTTTCCCCAAACAGCACATTCAAAGGAAAACCATACACAGGGCAAGAACCTGGTCTACTTCCTCAGTGTCATCAATTCTTCATTCACTTTTTTATCTTTCGCTTTTTCCTGCTTCTCACTCTATTCCCCAACACAAATGTTGCCATGGGTTCTGCAGGGGTGGACTTTCTCCCTACATTGCTAGTATCATGCCAATCCCACGCATTTCTGTCCTACTTGCCCCTTATCAGCAAGAACACACCTGCCACCTCCAGTACACAGACCAGGTGGTTTTGTCCTAGAAACTTTTCAGCTGCTGTTGCAAGCAACTGATGGGGAAAAGAAAAAAATGAGGTCAGAAAGCACATCAGGGAATTGAGGTTGGGTAGAAACCAGAAGGTGGGCCAGCCCCTTTCCTGGGTCTCAGAGGTTGTGTCCTGTAACAGAGCTGTGATATAGACAGTGGGATTTTTGCTAAATTTGCAAGGGGATTAAAATCATCCCAGGCCCCTGAAAACAGCAGATAGGTGCCATCTGGGACAGCAAGTACCATATGTAGCAGGTGGAGGAAGACATAAAGGTAGGGGCTGAGGTTGAGAAGTCAAGAGACCCAGATGGTTCTCCAGCTTCACACATATTTACAAACATTTTTAATAACCACATGGCCCCACACTGGCATTGCCTCCAATCTCTCTCAGTGCACCTCTTTTCTAGTTAGTCTCTTCCCTTTTATTGCTTACTGTAGTGTTTAAGGATTTATGGTGAAGTGGGCTGTATTTGTGCCGGGATTCAACTGTTTGTTAGCTGTGAGGCCTTAGGCAAGTCACTTAACCTCTCTGATCCTCAGTTTCTAGATTTGTATAATGGAAATAATAAAGGCTTACATATATCATACAGCTATTGTGAGATTAAAATGAGATAATATATATAAAGAGCTTAGCACAAGTGCCTGGCATATAACAGAAGCTAATAAACGTTAGCAACAGTAAATAACAAAAGAGTAACAATAGAAGAGAAAGTTGGCTGGCACTGGAGTTCTTTGCACACACAAAGAAACATCCAGGGATCCCCATTAAAAAAAAAAAAAAAAAAAAGGAACCAAAGATTATTGCAAAAGGAAAGGGAGTTCTCAAAAAGACAAAACTGTAGTGATGAGAAATAGATCAGTGGTTGCCAGGGGTTATGGATTGGGGGAGGATGTGACCAAAAAGGGGCAGAATGAGGTGATAGAACTGTTACATATCCTGATTGTGGTAGTAATTAAATGAAACTGTGCATGTGTTAAAATTCATAGAAATAAATGCCAAGAGAAAAAAGTCTATTTTACTGTATGACAATATTTTAGGAAAGGAAAGTAAGCTCTTGCACATTTCGTTTAGGCTCTGCCTGATTTTCACCTGACCCACTCTGATTTCCTTTCATTTCTATGTGTATTGGATCAACGCTATTTCTGAGAAAAACTTCACTATCATTTAAGTGATCAGGGTAATCCCTGCAGTGGGCTCCTCCCTGTCGTAGACAGTCGTTCCATTACCTACTTCAGTTGTTTGTTTTTGTTTTTGTTTTATCAGTTAAAGGTGTCTGGCCAAGCAGTGGACAAACACAACAAACAGCTCATTCCCCACAGGATGGCCTAAGCTCTGAGGCAATGGGTGGGGCATAAGGTTTTTCTTACTCAACCTCAATTATCTGCCATGTGCATTAGGGACATGTTACCTAAGGGATTGGCCAATATATATTTTTGTGTTGTTTCATTTCCTCTTAGGAAAAGTTGCCTTCCACCTGTCCCTTCATACTATAAAAAGACTTAAGAGAGAAGAAAAGTGCCTATTTAGCCCTTGACTCTTGAGGAGCATCCTCATCTGGCCCAATGCAAGCACCATTACATCATTTTGGGCTTAGCTGGGACCCGCTCAACTATAGGTTGTGCATACTTTGAAAATCTGACATCCAAAATGCTCCAAAATCCAACACTTTTTGAGCACTGACGTGAGGCTCAAAGGAAGTGTTCATCGAAGTATTTTGAATTTCAGAGTTTAGATTTTTCAATTTGAGATGCTTAACTAATATGTATTCTGCAAATATTCCAAAATCCAAAAAAAATCTGAAATCTGAAACTCCTCTGGTCCCAAGGGATACTCAACCTGGACAACTTTACTCAATTTCTTTTCCCTTTAAAAAAAAAAATATGCTTTAGAGACAGGGCCTCACTCTGTCACAGTGCAGTGCA
The DNA here is from genome assembly GCF_001698545.2 of Rhinopithecus bieti. Classification (NCBI taxonomy): domain Eukaryota; kingdom Metazoa; phylum Chordata; class Mammalia; order Primates; family Cercopithecidae; genus Rhinopithecus; species Rhinopithecus bieti. Next base: position 367,069 of record NW_016803289.1, read on the forward strand.
GCGCAGTGGCCCAATCATAGCTTGCTGCGGCCTCGAACTCCTGGGCTCAAGCAATCCTCCTGCCTCAGCTTCCTGAGTAGCTGCAGCTACAGGCACACACCACACCTGGTTCTCCCTTTCTTTCTCCTTCTGTTTATTCAAGCTTGTACTTTAGACCAGCCTTTCACATGGTGAATTCTGGTAATGGGTGTGCCACAAAGTGCCAGTGTCAAACAAACCTGAGATTAAAGTAAAACTAAACATTTTCCCTTTGCTGCAAAACTTTTTGCAAGTTTTAGCATGCTAATGAATTGTGAATTTCTAAGTGGGATCTTAATAAGAAGCACTTCCCAAATTTCTATGGCATTGACACCCCCTTTCTTCTCCCTTTTATTGTATTAGCCTCTTAGTAATATTAATTGTCCATGGAACAAAATTTGAGAAAGGCTGTCTCAGACTTCACATGCTCAGTCACAACGCAAAAGATATTTTTAGGAAACTGTTGGAAAGTCACTATTGCCACCCTCTGCAGTATTTTAGTTCCTACCAGTTTTCAGCTATAGGCACTATGGTAACGTACACAGCAAAGCAAGGATTCTCACCTCCTCAGTGCAAAAACCAATCAAGACTAGTTGGTAAACCAACCAGTCAGTACACATGTATACAAACATACATATACATATTGACATCTATATATATATATATAAATTAGGGATATTGATATTGATTTTAAGGTATTCGTTATAAGACATATTGTCTATTTAGTTATAGTTCTTAGAGGGAAACAGAAACACTACTATGTTACATGCTCACTGTAGGATGCATCCAATTTTAGAAATGTTAAGATGTGAAAAAAGAAGTGTCTTACCAAAGAGTACATATTGTCTTATTCCACTTATATAAAATTGTAGAAAAGACAAAACCATAAACCATAGTGATTTTTTGGATAATGAAAATGTTGTATGCAATGGTATATAGTTTTACCAAAACATCAAAGTAGACACTTAAACTGGGTACATTTTTGCATATAAATTATAACCCAATAAACTTGATTAAGACAAAGAATTCTTAGACTCAAGAAATGATGGCTTATGAAAATATCAGGTGGTGAGGCAATTCAGTTTGAACAAAATGAAGCTTGATTGATAGAAAGAAACTTCCTAGAAAAACAAAAAGATGTTTTGAAAGTCAAGAAGTATATGGTCAAGGGAAGAAAAGGCAGGGTCCGTTCTGGGCATGTGGACCTAGAAAAGGCAGGATAGGGCAGGGATATCTTGAATGAGAATGGAAGCTGAAGGAGAAGGGAAGGAAACAGATAGAGGAGAGGCAGAATGACTAGATACTTGCCTTCCTATCAGGGTGACTAGATACCACCAGGAAGATGCATGACAGTGTTCTCTGTAATAAAGTCTCTCCAGCAGCCCTCACGCCAGACTCGTTGCCTGCCATCATGAGGACTATCAGATGTATCTACAGCAACTTCCTGGATGCAGTGCAGCCAAACAAGAAGTTGCCTCTACTCCAAGCAGGTGACTGAGCTTACTGGGTAACTGAGGAGCAGTCTCCATGTTCCTGGCAGACAAGGCCATTCTTTTCCATTGAAATGTCAGGTTACCTGAAACCCCTAGCACACGTGAACACCAGCAAGAACATCCAAAGCAAGTGATATAACATGGGCGGGGAAAGATAATTCTGTTCACCATGAGCTGCTTCCTGCAACTGAGGCCTGTGCCAGTCCCCAGGGTCACACTGCTCCAGATACCCAGCTCAGAAGACAGAGCATTCGACAAACTGTTCCTAAGTGCCTGCTATGTACCAGGCTGTCTTGAAAGCTCACACCAGGGACACTCATGAGCTCAGACTCCAAGACTCAAATAGTAGCTGAGTGCATCTCAGATCTCTGTCATTTCTTCAACCATTTTTCCAAGCACAAACAGAACAGGCTACTCATCTTATCTCTGAATACTGTGCTCAGAGCACCCAGCTCACAGCTTCACCCATATTAGGAATTTTTTTTAATGAAAGAGTAAATAAATAAATACAATTATGCCTGTAGCTGACCTCACGGGATCATGAAATAACTCCTCATTATGCAGAAATGAACCCTTTATGAATTGAGCCATTACAGAGCTATTTGAGAAACAAGTGGCACACTTTATTAGGTGTAAAGTCATGTGGTGGCTGAAACATCCTTGCTGTGAATCACCTTACTGAATACCTTTTTGGGTGATGAACATCGTTCTCAGGAAAATACAGTGGGCTAGCTTCAAGATCTCTTAGCTCATGAGTCGCTAACCCTAAGAAGATAGCAATGCCACTCTGCATATGTCTAAACTCTTCCATCATACACCACAAATTTCATGTGCTCTTTGATCTTGAGAGAAACGTTTCATCTTAATTGACACTTAGTCGTAGGGATACCAGTGACAGAAAGGAAGAGGCTCTGAAAGAATTTGCCACTGAGTTTATGAGTTGAACTGACCTGGCCTCCAACATGAAAGGAAGACAGTATTTCCTGTAGAAACATGGCCACTGTACTCATGCTGCCAAAGCCCTGATTTTATCAGTTTTTTCAACAATTATATTTTTTATTGTGGTAAAATACACATAGCATAAAATCTACCATGTTAGCCTTTGCTAAGTGTTCAGTTCAGCAGCATTAAGTACATTGATCTTGTTATGCAAGCGTCACCACTATCCATCTCCAGAACTTTGTCATCACCCCATACTGAAACTCTGTATCCATTGAACAATAACTTCCCATTCTCTCCTCTCCCCAGCCTCTGGTATGTATGTGTGTGTGGGTGTGTGTGTGTATATAGTGTGTGTGTGTATATATATATGTGTGTATATATATAATGGGAAGTTTCAGTATGGGGTGATGACAAAGTTCTGGAGATGGATAGTGGTGACACTTGCATAACAAGATCAAGGTGCTTAATGCTGCTGAACTGAACACTCAGCAAAGGCTAACATGGTAGATTTTATGCTATGTGTATTTTACCACAATAAAAAATATAATTGTTGAAAAAACTGATAAAATTAGGTAAAAATATGATATATTTAAAATTATTTCTGAATAATAGGAATAGGTATTTTAGTATTATTTTTAAAATATGTATTCCAATTTTCTGCTGCTTCTGACTTTAGACATCTGATGATACAAGTAAACAAGATAATGTTTACTTACTGTTTACAAGATAATGCTTCTTATAAGTAGTGGCTGTGTGCTTCTGGGCAAGTTACTTAGTGACTCTGAACGTTGTCACTATGAAATAGAAATAGTAAGGCTCACCTCATATGGTTATTGGGAGGATTTAATGAGATGATGCCCACAAAGTGCTTAGCACAGGGCTTGGCACCAAATAAGCTCCCAGCATGGTTAACTATCTGCTTGTACTCCTACAGGTAGGTTTCTCTTTTCACATGCTGTCATGCCTACCACAGGTGGACTGCTATTTCCCTGTGCTATAGACATGGGGATAATAAAAAACACGGCATCACTTGGAGGATATATCAAGATAATTCTTATAAAGCTCATAGCACAGGACCTGACTCATAGTAAGCTCAGCGGCAATCAATGTCAGACATTGTTATTATTAATATTTCCCAGGTCTCACTTGTTAAACAGACACATATAAGATGCCTTTGATGGGTAAAATCCCTTTGCTTGGGCTCCAAAAGTGAGAGAGACAGGATCCATGTCCTCAAATAACTTGTGATCTTTTATGTAAACCACACACCACTTAAACTTTATTTTAAAGTTTAAGAGTTATTAACTGCATCCTACTTATTATGCATGATGCAGTTAATCTTAAAATAAAGGTGTTCACATGTGTTACAAGAGCACAGATGAAGAACTGGTCAACTCTACAAACAAAGTATATGTATGGAGGATTTACTATGTATCAGTCACTGGGCTCTACCTACAGAATGTCATTTAACTCTACTGAGAATGTCATTCTCCTCTGAGAATGGTGCTACTGGTATCTCCACTTTATACAAGAGGTTTGTGTTCTGTAAGTGTAAATATTAATAAAACAAAATAGAAAAATATGATTACACATCAAAATTTATCATCCCTCTCGTTGTGGGAATGTTTAGGGAAGATTTTAAGGTTGTACTTTTAAAAAATAGGCATCAACAGAAACCCATGACACTGAGGATTGCAAACCTCAGAATGCATTGCAGGCACGTAAGTTGGGTGGTGAGTCTCGGCCTCACGGCCCCAACACCACTGGCTTTGGAAAATGTGCCTCTCAGGTAGCACTTGCATGCACAGCATAGAGGGACCAAGAGTAGATGTGAGAGAACGTGGATCATTCACTGTCACCCTTTCCTGAAAGGCTATTAGGAAAACATTAGCCTGAAAGCAGGAGAAATAAGGCAAATAATGCCAGGGTATCTGAAGCAGACCCCCAAGCTGAGAGCATCAGACAAACTGCCAGTGTTAGAGAAGGTAGGAATGAAACTGTCCAGCTACTTGGGAAACTCGCCATGTGGCTGACGGCAACCCATCCTCAGGTACCAGTGTAGCCTCTGTTCCTCCAGAAGTCAGCCCTCTGTCCCAAACCCAGGTTGGTCTTAGGTTCCTCCTCAGGTTCCCCCTCAGGTTCCCAGAGCCTCCAGTGCTACCCTCCAGCCTCCACAGCACATATCAGACAGTACAATGCTGTCTGTTCATGTCTCTTTTCTACTAGACTATAAGCTCTACGGGTAAGGAGGTGTCTTGTCCTCTTTTGTACCTAACACAGGGCCTGAAATGCAATCAGCATTTACTAAATACTTAATTACTGAATGCATAATGTTTGCCATATTGCAAGAAACTGCAGTTAGATTAGCCAGACACATGGCTGAGCTCCTGGTGTCTTCCCTTGAGGCTAAACGAAAGGAGACATATCAGCCATTTTGTCCCCAGGATCTCTTCCAGCCCCTGCCTTGTTGATGAGGGTGTTGCTTGACTTGAGGCCAGGTGTGTTAGGAATGACATGTAGGTGCTTGCAGGGGATTCAGAGGTAATTGGGAGGTGAAAAAAGAAGTCAAACCAGAATGCAGCCAGATACCAAGAAGAACACCAACTGACTGGCATGCCAAAGCCTTCTGAGCAGGTTGCCCTGGTTTTTGCAGAATTAAGAATGATATCGCTGTACACATTAAAGTATTTTAATTGGTTGCCAAGGCGATACAGCAGAATCACGGGGCACAGAGCAGGAATAGAACTCTGCAGGGCTGTGTTCAGGAAAGGTGTTCATCTGTGATATTAACGAGCTGCCTGGATATGAGAAAGGCAGAGTGGCAATAAATCTTATCTGGGACTTTTGCTTAATAAACAGGAATGGCCGAGAAATGGAGGGGCAGAAGAGAAAACTTCCCTTCCCAACTCTCTGGAGAAGCAGGAGAGGTAATCTTCTGGATTCCAAATTTCTCCTCAGAGTCGTCAATTCCCACAGATGAGAGAAAGCCAAGTAGACTGGCTTGATGCGTAAGGGAAGGAGGAATAGATGGAGAGAACAATGGAAGAAGACAGCAGTGTTCTCTTCCTATTGAGAGGTGATTAAAAGTATCCAGGATGCAGGAGGCTGCATTTTAACAGGGGAAAAAGAAACATTTACTATCTCCCTCTTTTACTTCTCTTTGTATTAGAAAGAAAAATAATAATTTGCAGTTAAACATATTTCTTTTTATTGTTTTGTTCTTGTTTTCTGCAGCTTTTCAAACACTAGGATTTTTTTCACAACATAAAGTTTTGTAGCTGAGATATTCCTGGGATTCCTACCTTCCCATTCCAGTTGCTATCCCAAAGCCTGGAGAATTAAGCCAGTGTAAGCAAGTGGAATGACTGTTCTCACGGATTGGGCATGGAGGGAGGGAGCAGGAAAGAAAGGAGTCAAAGAAGAGGTGGATATAGTTGCCAATCATCACCTTAGTAACTACTACCATCATGTAGCTCACACCATGTGGCAGGAACTGAGCCAAAGAAACATGTCTTCTTTAATCCTCTCAACTGTTCTTGGAGGTCTGTGGTATTTTCCCACTTTACAGATGAGGAAACGCTTACGAAGTGCAGAGTCAGAACTTGAACCAGGTCTGCCTAAATCCAAGGGCTGGGTTCTAACCAAGGTGACCAAGACTGGTGTGGTGTTCCCTTTTGCAACCTCATCGAGCCCTGCGCTAGCTGCCATTGCTGGTTGAATCCTTTGGCACCAACGTTACCATTCTAATGTTGTTGCTAAGCTTCTGGAGCATGATTTAATCCACAGCCAATCTAACTCCATGTTAATTATATGCTGTGTCTTCACTGGGTACTTCTTGGTCAGAAATTTAAGAACACAAGTAGTAAAAATCAGTGTCAGTACATAGAGAGGGAAACAGGAGAAGGGGAAATTCAGTGAGAGAAAAGAGGGAGCTAGAGAAGAAAAAAAAGGCAGAAAAGGTAAACATGTGATCTGGACAGTAGAAATAAAAACCAGAGAAGAAGGAGGAGAAAAGGGAGGGTAGCCAATCAGAAATCGAATGTGCGAGGGAGGGATATTTGGGAGAGATATTTTATCTCGAATATGACAAGCTCTGGTCCAGAACTGGTCTGCTTTTCCTGAAATGTAAACAGATTCAGGACAAAATATATTTCATTCTAACAGAAACCCATTATGTGCACAAGCAAAATGGTCCATTGTAGGTGAGGAAAAATAGAGCCTGAAATTCAGGAAACTCAGCTTCCAATCCTGTCTTAGCTGAAAACCAACCATGTGACATGAAATGTATCTGAGTGCTTAATAAATCTTAGCCTTACTGTGGTTATGGAAAAAGTTTCAAGTTCCCTGAGTCTCAATATTCCAGCAACCCAAATTTAAAACTTTCTCTTTTCATGTTTTATAGAGTATGCAGAAGATATAGAAATATTTGCATTTATGTTTTTAAGAAAAAATTATAAATTTAAAAGTTTTCAGAAAATAGCTAATATTTTTGAACGCTTACCATTTTCAAGAGCCTGTGCTAAATCCTTTACCCACAAAAGCTTATTTAATCCACAGAGCAACACTTGTTTACAGATAAGAGGCTCAGGAGTACTCTGGGCAAGCTACTCATGTAGACTGACTCTAAGCCCACATTCTTGACTGTCACTTCTGCTGGCTCATCTTGCAGCACAGTAGCTCTGCTTCCCTCATGCAAAGAGTATGCATAGCACATATCTTTTTTGTTTATTAACATGGCATTAGTAAATTTCTCCCAAGTCATGTTACCAGTTTAAATCTTGGTTCTCCAAAACTGCGTAGTACCAGCCACATATGTAGGGACCGAGCGAGTCTTCTAATTCCTTTGCATTCTAAAATCTCACATCTGCAAGACATCTTGAAGGTCCTCCAAGCCACCCCTCCTATGCTTCAGTCCTCTCACTGACTTCCTATTGAGAGGCCCACACACCCAGTCCATTTGAATCTCCAGTTTGGGGAAGTTTTCTGTGTCTGAGCATGTACTATTTCCTCCATCTCTGAAAAGCAATATTAGAAAAGTCTCCCTGAAATTAAGTCACATGAAACACATCTGCCCAGTCTTCCTTGGGCATCTGCTGCTCTTTGAAGGCAACTCAGGAGGGTTGCATCTTATTTTAACACCTTATTTTCAATCCTATTTTCTCCAGGCTGGACTACTTCACTTAGTTCTCCTATTGAACTGGTTTTAAGTATTCCTAACCCTGGGGACAAGATAGAGGACGAGTTAAGAACAGAGGCTCTGAAGTTATAATAGCTAATTTCAAATCTCAGTTCTACCTTTTGATAGCTGTATGACTTTGGATAAGTCAACCTCCCTGAGCCCCCATCTCTTAATCAAGAATGGGAGTAATGTGTAACCTACCGCCTACATTGGTTCTGAAATTAACAAATACACTTGAGAACTGGCCCATAAATGCACTTAGTACATGTTAATTATTTTTGTCATTATTTAATATTATTATTGCCACTCTCTCTGCATAAGTATCCATCTTATTCCACTGAAGGTCCCTGGTCCAGGGTTCAGTTGCTCTCTTTTTAAACCACCTGCAAATAAGCATAATGGGGTTTTGTTGCCTAAAACATCTCTAAAGTATCCACATGCTGGGGTTTCAGGTCATACCAGGAAGAATTGCCACAATCCTAGAGAATCTTTCTTGGGATTCCTTCTCATAAAGAGTCTCTAGCCATAACAAACCTTGCTAAAACAGTATCTTAATAATAGTGCAACGTTTAAGAGCACTATAGAAAAAAACAACTTTTCTTCCTCTAAGTTCTGCAGTGCACATCTCACATTCTGTGGGGCATGGTAAACTACCGGTATAACACAACTCAGTGAAAGGAAGAAATTCTACATTTCAATAATAATAACCACTAATATTCACTCACTACACAAATGTATATTGAGTGCTCACTATGTGTCAGATACTAAACTAAGCTCTAGGATATAACCACGAACAAGACAGACATGTTATATATATTTTATTGGGATAAGTAAAAAGAACAAAAAGTTTATGATCTTAGCTGGGTTCCCCTCAGAAGCCGACCCTGAGATGAGGATTTAATACTTACAGATTATTTGGGAGGTGTAAGGACACTGGCAGGGGAGTGGTGGCATCATGTAGGGAAGAGAGGGTGACCAAGAAAGCTGTGTTATGAGGCCAGCTACCGCAGTGGGCAAAAAAGCTTAATCTTTTGAGAAAACTCTGGGAACAGTATAAAACCCAGATCTTAGAACTATGCTGGCCAAGAGATGAGAGATCTGGGGTATTTATACCCGCATACCTGTCAGTCATTGGTTAAGAGCTGCCCCCAAAGGCAAAGTACATTCTAGAAGCTCAATAGACGGCATTCAACAAAATCATAGGTGTCAGCTATTGGAAGTGAAGCTGAATGGCACAGAAATGGTAAAGGCTCTGAAGAAATATAAGCAGAACACCAACACTGTCTCTCTCTCTCTCTCTCTCTCTCTCTCACACACACACACACACACACACACAAATAATAAAAATAATTGCAAATTGCAATGTGTCTGTTATATAAACTAAATATAGACAAGGGTATGAAATGGAGGATAAAAGGAAAGATATTTGATTAGGGCGGTCAAAAAAGACCTCTCTAAGGGAGTCATTTATGCTGATACCTAAAGGATGAGAGGAAGGCAGGGAAGTGGGTTCCAATGAGGGAGAACATCCTGACCCTGTTCTCAGAGAGGAGAGAGGACTTGGCAAGTTACGAGTTCTGGAAACTGAGAGAAAACCCACATGCCTGAGGGGTGATAAGCACTGAGGCAAATGGCATGAGATAAGCTGCACGGGAAGATGCAGAGGGACCAAGAAGCCATGGTAATTGTGTTAGGCCATTTTTGCATTGCTATAAATACCTGAGGCTGGATAATTTATTTACTTTTTTAACTTTTATTTTAGGTTCAGGGGTACATGTGAAGGTTTGTTATACAGGTAAACACGTGTCACAGGGGTTTGTTGTACAGGTTATTTCATCACCCAGGAATTAAGCCTAGTACCCAATAGTTACTTTTTCTGCTCCTCTCCCTCCTCCTATCCTCCACCCTCAAGTAGACCCCAGTGTCTGTTGTTCCCTTCTTTGTGTCCATGTGTTCTCATCATTTAGCTCCCACTTATAAGTGAGAACATGCCAGAGAGGAGACCTCAGGAAGATTACAATCATGGCAGAAGGCAAAGTAGGAACAGGCATGTCACATAGTGAAAGCAGGAGCAAGGAGCAAGAGAGAGAGAGAGGGAGAGAGGGAGAAAGAGGAGAGGAGAGGAGAGGAGAGGAGAGGAGAGGAGAGGAGAGGAGAGGGTCGGGAGTTGCCACACACTTTTAAATGACCAGAGGTGGGGGGAGGTGCCACACACTTTTAAATGACTGGATCTCATGAGGACAGCACCAAGGGGATGGTGCTAAACCTAATTCATAAAAAATCCACCCCCATGATCCAGTCATCTCCCACTAGGTCCCACCTCCAGTACTGGTGATTATGATTCACCATGAGATGTGGGCAGGGACAAATATACCAATTATATCAGTAATGAAGGGGGTTGGGTACTAGATGTAATGAGAAAGATTAAAGCAGGGAAGAACCTGACCTGATTTTCAGTTCAAAATATCAATTGGGGAACAAAATCATGTCCTTTGCAGCAACATAGATGCAGCTGGTGGTCATCGTCCTAAGTGAACTAATCCAGAAACAGAAAACCAAATACTGCATGTTCTCACCTGTAAGTGGGAGCTAAACATTGGGTACTCATGGTCATAAAGATGGCAGCCATAGACACTGGGGACTACCAGGTGGGGAAGGAAAAGAGGGGGATAAGGATTGAAAAATTATTGGGTACAATGCTCAGTACCTAGGTGACAGGATCATTTGTGCCCTAAACCTCAGTATCCCACAATACACTCAGGTAACAAACCTGCACATGGACAGAATCCTAAAATAAAAGTTGAAGAGAAAAAGGAAGATCAGGGTATTAGAAAGGTGGGAAGAATATAAAATGAGCTTCTAGTACCAAAATTTGTCAGAGAAGTAGAGCGAAATTTTCCCTCTCTCCCTGTCTTTCTCCTGTTGGAAGGTCATTAAGGATTCAGGTACCTGACCATGCAGAGCTATGTTTTATCTACCACAGATGAACATAGCATATATGGTCAGCCATACATGTCTATAATTCAATGTCATATAAAATGTTACTTTGTGTGACCATATCATATAGTGCAAAAGAAGAGAATTGGAAAGAAGAGCAGGGTAAGTTTAGTTATATATGGGAAGATCAAGGAAGCTGTAGTCTGATAAAAAGGCCATTCAAACTTTATAACTTGGAATGAAGTTTATGTTCGGGAGACATGATAGGGAGGAAATTGAGGCCAGATTCCAAAAGGATAAGTTAAGATAAAGGAGAGTGGAAGCATGCGTGGAATAGACCAGAACTTCCCAAACTTTAATAAATCAGCTGAAGACCCTGTAAAAATGTGCATTCTGATTTAGCAGATCTGGGAATCTGAATTTCTCATAAGTTCTCAGGTAATGCCTTTGCTGCTGGTCCTCGAACAACATCCAGAGTAGCAAAGGTATAGACGTCATAGAGAAAGCTGGAAGAAGAGTCACTAAATAACAGTTCAAGATATAACAGGATTGGTAGAAAGCATTCTTTTGCTTTTTTATTTGTATTTTTATTTTTTATTTTTGAGACAGAGTGAGACTCTGTGACCCAGGCCTGAGTGCAGTGGCCCAATCTCAGCTCGCTGCAACTTCCACCTCCCAGGTTCAAGCAATTCTCCTGCCTCAGGCCTCCGAGTAGCTGGGATTACAGGTGTGTGCCAACACACCCAGCTAATTTTTGTATTTTTAGTAGAGACAGGATTTCACCATGTTGGCCAGGCTGGTCTCAAACTCCTGACCTCAAGTGATCCACCCGCCTCAGCCTCCCAAAATGTTGGAGTTACAGTTGTTAGCCACTGCACCTGGCCATCTTTTGCTTTTGTGTCTAAGCATGTTTCTAGGTAGAGGGGAAGGAGCAAAGGAGTTAAGATATAGAAATTATAGATGTATACTACTGTTAAATGAAAGGGAGAGAAGTGATGGGAATAATCCATAAAAAGTTTGTAGAAAGGGAAGGATCAAGACCACAGATCTAGAGGTTACTTCTGTAAAGAAAGAAGGATTGTGAAGGGGGAAGGAGGGAAGAAAGAAGTTACCTAGGTAATTTGGGAGTTAAAGACAAGGAAATGTGACAGAGCTTACTTCAGATGGCTTCAGTATATCCGCTCTCAAACAAAAGACTGGCTTATTCTTGCTCCAGATCTTACTGGAGAAGAAGGTTGTGGTAGAACTGGTATAAACTGTAGCAACTCATGTCTCCTCTTCATAACTATCAGGTAGCAAAGATAGAAGTTTTGTTGTATGGGTTAATCGAATGAAATTAAGTTGATTAAGAAAGCTTTGGCTGTCTTTTCCTTTGAGACAGCGAATTCTTTTATATAACAGCTGTTTCATAAAAGTCCTTTACAGAGCAACATGATATACCAAACCAAACTAATTTTAGAAACAATCATATTATAAAATGTATTCCCTAAATACCAAAGTTGTTACTTTCAACAGATATTGCATTGATCTTGAATTACAAAATATTGTTAATATCTAAAAACAAGCAAACAAAAAAAACCCTACTTTGGCTCCTGTGTGGGAAATGAATTTCTGCAAACAATAATGAACAATTCTGGTCTTCTGGGTGGGTGGCCTGGACTAAGATAGTAGCCATAATGCAGAGAAGTGGATGAATTTAAGAGTAAATTGAAAGTAGAAGAGTGAATTTGCAGTAGAACTTGCCGCAAATTGAACATGCACATTGGACCCTTTATCTGTCGCTAACCTTACTGAATACCCAGTACGCTAAGCACTTCTGTTTAACGATTGCAGCCCCTGTGTGAGGTGGGTACTATTATCTCTATTTCCATTTTACAGGTAAGGATACTGAGGCTCAGAAAGATTAACCTGCTCAAAGTCATACAGAGAGCAAGAGACAAATCTGGATTTGGGCAAAGCTGATGCTCTGAAGGTGCTATACTATAACATTAAACATACTTGGGGTGGGGGTCTGTCTAATGTCACCTTCTCTGAATGAGCACCTCACTGTTCACTTCAACAATGTTCACCTGCAGGATGTTTTCAGGCAGGGGAACATCACAGGCATTAAAACCAGAAGACCAACTGGGCGCAGTGGCTCACGCCTGTAATCCCAATACTTTCAGAGGCCAAGGACCAGTCGGGCACAGTGGCTCACACCTGTAATCCCAATACTTTCGGGGGCCGAGGTGGGCAGATCATTTTAGGTCAGGAGTTCGAGACCAGCCTGGCCAACATGGTGAAACCCCGTCTCTACTAAAATACAAAATTAGCCAGGCGTGGTGGCGCATGCCTGTAATCCCAGCTACTTGGGAGGCTGAGGCAGGAGAATCGCTTGAATCCAGAAGGCGGAGGTTTCAGTGAGCCAAGATCATCCCACTGCACTCCAACCTAGGCAACAAGAGCAAAACTCCGTCTCAAAAAAAAACAAAACAAAACACAACAAAACAAAGCCTGTGTTTGAATCCAGGTCTTTCACGTGCTCAATGTCACTAGAACTCTTAGAGCCTCAGTTTCCTCCTCTGTAAAACTATAACACCTACTTCAGATGGTTGTTCTCAAGACTAGATGGAACCCTGTAAGGCTGAATCATTAGTTGTTGCAGAGTCAACTCAGACCACCTCCCTGAATGGCTCTAGCTGGGAGCAGAATTGAGGTGCAGTCAGGTCAACATTCTTAGGAGTTGGTTCAGGGGACTCAGCTCTAAGCACTCAGGGACAGGTTTTCATCCCAGGGGAATGCATTCAAGCAAATTATTCTCATGACTCTGCTTGAAGCCTGATCTGGATTGGGTATTACATCAAAGGCACTCCTAAACCAAGTTTATCATGGGTTTTCTTTTAAAATGCCACCATATAAGGAATCATAAAACATAGGTGCTGAGAGCTTTAAAGGGCCCTAAAAACACATCTGGTCCAATGTCTTCTTATACAAATGTGCAGCGTAGGCCTAACGAGAAAAATGGAACTTTCAAAGGTCACCCAGTTTGCAAGGAACACACACAAGGACCAAACTCCAGGTTTCCTGACTCTTGGTCCATGCATTTCATATTTCACCAAACTGCCTTGCTTCTTGCCCGGGTCATTGTAATCAGTTTGCTGGGCTTGGGTCAGAAGCCTCCAAATCAGGCTGCAACATAAAGAATTCCATTAGAAACACGAACACATCCAAGATCATGTGTAATGTTTTACAATGTGGCCTGTTTAGGGCACTTTCAGACCTCTGGCACTCAACTGCAATTTGATCTGAAAAGCAAATAAGCATTTATATGGTCTCACAGTTTATGGCAATTTTGAGTCTCAAAAAGTGGTTTCCAAAGACTCCAGGCAGAGAAGCAGGGAAAAGCTATCCAGAGAGACACAGAATAAAACTGAGACAGCAATGAAAACGTCTCCAAAAGGTAACATGAAAGGGAAGAAAAAGGTGACCGTGGAATTGGCAGGAAGTACCTCCAGCTTTGTGGATATTGTTATCTAAAGGCACTTTTTATGCAACCATTTGCCCAATCCGATCAATTATTTTGGTTTTGTTTTTTAACATTTTTAATTATTTCCAAAGAATAGAAAAGTGATTGCCAGGTCAAAGGGATGAACATTTCTGAGACTCCTGATACGTAATATTAATTTACTGTCATCTGTGTTTGCCAGAACTCTTCTAGTTGCAAATGACAGAAACCACCTCAAACTAGCTCAAACAAAACTGGGTATTTGATAGCTCACAGGCTGGAAAATTTAGAGTGAGAGCCAGACTAAGAGCCTACAAGGACCCAGATAGCTCTGGCCGATCACCCCGCCCTGCCTTAACTCCACTTCTTTATATGAATTGACCTCATTATCTCCATTTACAAAGGACACTCTCCATAACTTAGATCCCCCAGGCTTCTTAGTTGCAAACAATAAAATCTACAGGAAAAAAAAAAAAATCAGCAGAGGCAGGATAATAAAAAGAATATTAGGTTGTTCACAGAACCTCTAGGAGGGCTGAGGACTGGTTTGAGGCCACCTTGCAGGAACAAAGCCCCAAATGACTAAGTGCTGACTTCCAGGTCTGCCTTCGTCCCCCTCCTATTTCTGTAGTTGGGGGTCAACTTGCTTTAGCCTCCACCAGCATCACACGGAGGTGGAGAGGAGTCTTCCCTGGTCCTCTCTTTGGGTCACTAACTCCCAATTCAAAATTCAAATCAGTTACATCTAATTGACAAAACCTAGATCCTTGGCTGAAAGCAACGCTATGAAAGCTGGCATTTTCAACTTTTCTGGGTATGTATTTGTTTATGTATGTATTTATTTATTTAATTTTGTTTTGGAGACAGGGTCTCATTCTGTCACCCAAGCTGAAGTGCAGTAGTGATCATTACTTGCTGCAGCCTCCAACTCCTGGGCTGAATCAAACCTCCTGCCTCAGCCTCCTGAGTAGCTAAGACTATAGGCATGTGCCACCATGCCTAGCTGTTCCAATTCTAAATTTTGAAGCAAGTTCTGCCACCTACCTAAACTTATAAGCTGGATGAGTTCCCAGACACAGAAAAGGGATTCAGATGTGGGACATTCAAAATAATCACAAATATTTACTACAAACAAACAAACAAACAAAAAACATTGCAACAGGTAGCAGCTCAGACTTACATACTCCACCAGCTCAGAAAAGAAGGAAAGTCTCCACCAGCCCAGAAAAGAAGCTCTACTGGCCTAGAAAAGAAGGAAAGTTTCTTTCAATATCATCTAGTTCAATGCCTGGTCCTTAATCAACATATTTTGGACTTAAATGATCCAGAAGCTTCCCCAAAAAGGCCTGATTCTAAGTCCTAAGACTCCTTTGTATCTAATACTGACAAAGCTGAGATGGAACTAAAGTGCTATGACCCCTGGCTTCCTAGTGTCTGAAATATTTCTTCCCCGAATTTTGTTTAAAAGGGGTAGGCTGACCTGCCTCACTTGTGTTTAACTCCTATGGCTGTCTAATTTCTTTTTGTAATGGGTGGAAAAGGATTTAATATTTCTGAAAAATGGAAACCTGGCATTTTTACCCATGGAAGTCTACAGAGATAGAAAATGAGATTCTTACCTAGGAAGAATATTAACAAGATGTAAAATTGCTATTGGCACTTAAAGATACATTAGCAGGGTCAAAACTGGGATCAAAAAGAACCCAATAGGGAAGGCAGCTAGCAAATAGAAATCTCAGTTTCATTGAAAAACAGAGCAGGAAGTTAAAATGCAATTCCTCAAAGAGCTTTCACAGGTAGTGTGATATCTGATAGCAGCAAGCAGCTGATGGAAATTTTTTATACATATGCTGAAATAAGTTTTGCTAACACATACTCCTACAGTGAACACCACCCAGCCTTGACTCTTGCAAAGTTGCCCATGGAGATAAAATGAAGAGAGCAAATTGATAACGTTCTTGAAGACAGTGGGATTTTTCAGGAGCTGCTGCCTTCCTGCGTCCTCCTTTTTTTTTTTTTTTTTTTTTGCCTCATGTCAATTTGAAAGAGTTTGTAGTGGGGGAAAGCTCTGAGGGGTTATCTTTAGTTGTCACTTATGACAGTCTCCCTTATTTGGTAATAGAAATGAGAATGTGGTGACTAATTAGAATTTTCTTCCTTCTCAGGAACGTACATTCTTTAACATTTCTCTTCTCTGAGAACCACTGCTTCTTTCTGGCCTAAGGGGAGAGAGAGAGCTGAGGTGAGAGGTAATATTTCAGATATGAATAAAGTGACTAACACTCATATGATTCTTGGTACAGATAGGAAATGATTTCAGGATTCTTNTTTTGCCTCATGTCAATTTGAAAGAGTTTGTAGTGGGGAAAGCTCTGAGGGGTTATCTTTAGTTGTCACTTATGACAGTCTCCCTTATTTGGTAATAGAAATGAGAATGTGGTGACTAATTAGAATTTTCTTCCTTCTCAGGAACGTACATTCTTTAACATTTCTCTTCTCTGAGAACCACTGCTTCTTTCTGGCCTAAGGGGAGAGAGAGAGCTGAGGTGAGAGGTAATATTTCAGATATGAATAAAGTGACTAACACTCATATGATTCTTGGTACAGATAGGAAATGATTTCAGGATTCTTTGGGATGAAAGGACTCAAATGCCTAAAATACAGGACATAATCATGGTGAGTAGTTGTTAAAAGGATTGATCTGAACAACAGAAGTCTGGGCAGCTACCTGGCCATGTTCTATAACCACAGTGGTGTTTTATCATTTTAACTGAAGTCATGAATAGAGGCCATGAATTCAGCAAGAAAGATAAGTTGATCAGGGCAGATGTGAGCCTGAGGTGTGGATTTTTATTAATACTGATCAGACTAACTTATCCAGGAAAATTATTTCCCTTGTGTCTATACAGTTTATCTGCTCTGTGTAGGAAGACCTTTTCAGTTGTAATTTGCAAAATTCCTCTTCGAACTGGCTTAAGAAATAAAAAGGCAGGAGAGTTAGTTTCATGGGGATTTGGAGGGTAGACCTCAGACCCAGCAGGATCCACGGGCTCACGGTCATCTGGATTCTGTATCTTTCATCATCTCTCAGCTCTACCTACTGCTTTCTTCATTTCCAGGCAAGTTCTTTCCAGGAGCAATATACTGACAGCCAAAGCCTACATCATTCTTTGAGCTCTTAATCTTATGGGTGTTTTTCATGACGGCTTTGCCAAGGAGACTCCAATTAGCTTACCTGGGGTTCTGCATGCATCTCAGAGCAATTGCTGTACAAAAGGTATAAGGAATACTCTGATTGATTGGACCTCGGTCATGTGACCACCCCTGAAGCCAGAGGTATGGGCAGAATCAGCCCTCCTGCACCACATGGCCTGAGCAAAATTACTAGGGAGTAAAGGAGAGATGGCTCACAAAAGGAAGAGATCCTGTGCGACAAATATCTCAGTAAGAACACATTTAAGTCCTAAGTGCATTTTTAGGATTACAAACATTTTATGCATGAGCATTAAAACCAAAAAGAAACCGAAATTCAAAGTACTTCCCAATACCTTATTAATTCTCTTAACCCTTTGACTTTTTATCCAACCTCTTCACTATTCAACAAATCAATCTCTCAAAATCCTGTCCACAGTTATTAGTGTTCTCCTCAAATGCTGCCTCTTTGGAAAAATCTTCTCAGTTGGTCTCTGATTCTGTCCCCCTCTTCAGTTCCTATAGCAGGACTTTCCTGGCACCTACCTCATCCTGCCCTTCAACATCTTATATATTCATGGTTTTGCCTTAGGCCATCCTTCCTCTCCCACCCCTCCACCAGATTAAAAGCTCAGAAAATACTTAAAGAGAGTAAGGGAGCAAGAGAAGGAAGACATGAAGGAGCTGTCCGAGTCAAGACCCCGTTAGGACTTCATACCTCCTCCATTGTAACACCTATCTCCCTTTATTGGCATCTATTTCTTATCTGTTTCTCCTTCTGAATTCAGAGTTCCTTAAGGGCAATCACTCTATTATTCCACTGTGTTTTTTTTGTTTTGTTTTGTTTTTTGAGATGGAGTCTCGCTCTGTCGCCCAGGCTGGAGTGCAGTGGTGCAATCTCGGCTCACTGCAATCTCCGCCTCCTGGGTTCACACCATTCTCCCGCCTCAGCCTCCCGAGTAGCTGGGACTACAAGTGCCCGCCACCACGTCCGGCTAATTTTTCGTATTTTTAGTAGAGACAGGGTTTCACCGTGTTAGCCAGGATGGTCTCGATCTCCTGACCTCATAATCTGCCCACCTTGGCCTCCCAAAGTGCTGGGATTACAGGCATGAGCCATGGTGCCCAGCCTTATTCCACTTTTTTTTAATAGCTTGCACAAAATAAATACTGGATGGATGGATGGATGGATGGATGGATGGATGGATGGATGGATAGATTAATAACTACATATTTATAGAGTTAGTTGTAGTTTCTGACATAACCCTTCCTCTTGGCCAGCCAGGACTCTGGGAGGCCAAGGCCAAAGGATCACTTGGGCCCAGGGTTCAAGATCAGCCTGGGCAATATAGTGAGACTCCATCTCATTTTATTTAAGCAATAACAACAACAAAACCTTCCTCTTGTCCCAATAAGTAAGAGTTCCAAAGAATGAAGGGATTAGGATTAGCTGAATGAGGGATGAAAAATTTTATACTGGAAGATATCAAAACCATATTGAAAACAGAACACAGTACATTTAAACTATTGCACAAGAAAGTTTGTTTTAATAAAAAAAATTACTGTCCTGTCAGACCGATTAGACACCCAAATTCCTCCCATCATCATTTATAACTGGTTTCCAAGTCCCTTAGAGACAGAGACTGGAATTAAATGGCCTCAGGTAACCTTCTGCAACACTGTCCCTCAGCCCCAGCTCTTTGATTTCTTGGAGTTTCCCTTAATAGTTTCACTTTTTTTCTTTCTCTCTTTCCTTCTTTCTCTTTCTTTCCTTCTTTCTCTTTCTTTCCTTCTTTCTTTCTTTGTTTCTTTCTTTCTTTCTCTCTCTCTCTTTCCTTCTTCTTTCTCTCTTTCTCTCTCCTTCTTTTCTTTTCTTTTTTTTTTGACAGAGTCTTGCTCTATTGCCCAAGCTGGAGTGCAGTGGCACCATGTCAACTCACTGCAACTTCCACCTCCTGGGCTCAAGTGATTCTCCTACTTCAGACTTCCAAGTAGCTGGGACCACAGACGCACGCCACCACACCCAGCTAATTTTTGTATTTTTGGTAGAGACGGGGTTTCGCCATCTCAAACAGGCTGGTCTTAAACTCCTGACCTCAGATAACCCACCCATCTTGGCCTCCCAAATTACAAGCATGAGCCACCACGCTCGGCCAGTTTTGGTTTTTCTATTGCTGCGTCACCATACTACCAGAAAGTCCATAAACTGCAGTTATAATTAAGTTACATTTACAGCAAAACTGAGAGGTAAGCAGGCTATAGAGATTTGCCCTGTGTCCATTTTGACTGTGTATCCTTAAACAACCCACCACAGGGCTCCCTTTGGTGCTCACAAAGCATGCTCCAGCAGAAAGTCATTTTCTCATATGTCCTGAGATTAATTAAATGAAGTGGCAAACTCATTTTGTAGGCTTTTGTTATTTCTGACAAGGCTGTTCAAAAAGCAATAACTAGTAACTGTAGGCCAGGCGCAGCAGCCTCCTGTGATCCCAGCACTTTGGGAGGCCGAGGCAGGTGGATTGCCTGAGCTCAGGAGTTCAAGACTAGCCTGCGCAACACAGTGAAAGCCCGTCTCTACTAAAATACAAAAAATTAGCCGGGCATGGCAGCATGCACCCGTAAAATCTCAGTTACTCGGGAGGCTGAGGCAAGAGAATTTGCTTGAATCCAGGAGGCGGAGGTTGCAATGAGCCAAGATTGCGCCACTGCACTCCAGCCTGGGTAACAGAGTGAGACTCTGTCTCAAAAAAAAATAAAAATAAAAATAAAAAAATAACCTAGAACTGTATTTCAGTCACCCACTGTAATGCGTTTTATTTATTTATTTATTTATTTTATTTATTTATTTATTTTTTTTGAGTCAGAGTCTTGCTTTGTCGCCCAGGCTGGAGTGCAGTGGCACAATCTCAGCTCACTGCAACCTCCACCTCACAGGTTCATGCCATTCTCCTGCCTCAGCCTCCTGAGTAGCTGGGACTACAGGCGCCCACCACCACGCCTGGCTAATTTTCGTATTTTTAGTAGAGATGGGGTTTCACCATGTTAGCCAGGATGGTCTCCATCTCCTGACCTCATGATGCGCCCACCTCGGCCTCCCAAAGTACTGGGATTACAGGTGTGAGGCACCGTGCCCGGCCTACCCACTGCAATTTTTTGTTTTTTCTCCCAGAAATGGCATGGCCTGTTTTGTCAATGGTGTTTACCCTCACGCAATGTCTGATTCTGTAGGTAGTGACTAAGTGAAGAGTCTTGTGAGTTCACTTGGTTATCTGGGGCTTTATTAGGCCCAGAATAATTGATAAGCTGTGTTACAAATCCTCCTAAATCTGTTCTGAGCCATCATCATTTTTTTGCCATCTAGAGCCATCATTGTTTAGGACTAGGGTGGGGCAATTTCCTGTTAAACTAAGAGGAAAAAAAAGTTGAAGTTCAGTTATATTCATTTCAACGAACACTGCCTTTTGCACAGAGAGTATTAGAGTAGGCATTGTAAGGTTTTGAAAGTGGAAAAGAACTGAGGTAATCGGTGTTTACACTCACTACTTGAAGCGTCATTCATCCTTTCAACAAATATTTATTTATTAATAACAGCCACCATATGCCAGCCAGCCAGATGACTAGGCCATTGGGTATCTAGTGCAGAAAAATGTAGGCACTCTCATAGAATCTGCAGTCTCATCAGAGAGATGTTAAGAAGTAAAACACACAAATAAATATTTAAAGTGTGGTTCGTGATAAGAAGAAAAAAGACTGAAAGCTCTGACCTATTTGAGGAAAGAGACTCCATTAAAATGAGAAGCATTTTATCAGAAAAAGCTACTCCCTAAGGGAGTGAAGGATGAGTGTGAATGAGCCAGCCAAAGAGTTGGGCAAGAGTATTTGAGGCAAAGGGAACAGTAGCTTGCGCAGAAGCGGGAGGAGGGAGGTGGAGCTGTTAGAAGCCGTGACCTCACTCCTGTGCAGAAGGGGTAGGGAGACACGGGGGAGGTGTGAGGGAGGCAGGGACCCATTAGGTTCTCTGGACAACAGGAAACCTCTAGGAAGATGAAACCAGGAGCAGTCTGATCAATTTATATTTTCTAAAGATCATTCTGGCTGCCTCGGTGTGCAGGATTGGGTGAGGACAAAGTGGAAATGGGAAAACCTATCCAGAGAACGTGGCAAAGAGGTATGATGGTGGTAGCAGAGACAGAGTGAAATGACTAATTTGAGATAGATTTTGGAGACTCAATTTCCTCACTGATGTAGGTGAAATCAATAACACCTACTTCCTGGGGTTGTGAGAATAAAGGGAGACAAACAATGAATATAATGAGTTTGTTACAATGCTTGACATGCTGTAAATACTCAATAAATGTTCACTATTGTTGTCGTTTTTATTATTTTCAGGCCAATGGGAATCATTTGAATAAAAACTGACTTCTTTTCTGTTATTGAGAACTGTCAAGACAGGGGTTCTAGTTCACTAGAATTAAAATACTCATTCTTTATCCAGCACTGCACCAAATGCTGTGGGGGAAAACAGGAGAAAGATCTCGTTGTCCCTTAGAACAATCCAAATTTTGTGCGTGGCAAGGAAGAGATAATAAGAGGAATACTCAGGGAACAAATCGAAATAATTACTTTATAAGGCTGGGTGTGGTGGTTCATGCCTGTAATCCCATCACTTTGGGAGGCCGAGGCGGGTGGATCATTTGAGTCCAGCAGTTTGAGACCAGCCTGGGCAACATGTTGAAACCCTGTCTCTACAAAAAATACAAAAATTAGCTGGGCATGGTGATGCACTCCTGTAGTCTTAGCTACTAGCGAGGCTGAGGTGGGAGCATCGCTTGAGCCCAGGAGTAGAGGCTGCAGTGAGCTAAGATCACACCACTGCACTCCAACCTGGGTGACAGGATGAGACCCTGTCTCAAATTTTAAAAAAGAAAAAGAAATAATTACTTTATAAGTAGGGACCCAGAGACCCTTCAAAGGAATGAGAACTCTTTAGCTTTCATAATTTAGGTGAAAATCATCCCATTGAAACAATAATATTAGAACAGAAATCCTAGTATGAGTTGGAGGTTGTATAAAGTTCCTGTTTGGGCAATTGCTTCAAAGCAATAGCTTTGTGTGAAGAAATGGCTGCAAATGTTTAAGTAAACTCTCTATCTAGATATCAAGCGACTCCTCTAATTGGCCCATTTATGAATTCTGCCCTAGTCAGTCTCTGACCAGCACTGAAAGCATCCTGTTAACCCTAAGGTAACTTAAGAAAAAACAATCCCACCGAAGTGGTAAAAAGAAAGCAGTATTTATTCAGTACCTGCCATATGCCCGATCCCAGATTTCATGGAGGAGGAAACTGAGGCGTGTTGAGTTTCAGGTAAATCCCTGTGATTACAAAGATTAGAAATGTGAACCCAGGTCTGCCTAATGCTTGGTGCAGGTTCTTGACCACAATGTGGGACTGTCTCTATCTTTTCTAGCCAACAATTAGAACACTCAGAAGCTGGAATTATGGTGAGTTATTTCTTTTTTTCTTTTCTTTTCTTTTTTTTTTCTGAGACAAAGTCTCACTCTGTTGCCTAAGCTGGAGTTGCAGTGATACATTCTCAGCTCACTCCAACCTCTACCTCCCAGGTTCAAGTAATCCTCCTGCCTCAGCCTCCTGAGTAGCTGGAACCACAGGTGTGCACCACCACACCCAGCTAATTTTTGTATTTTTAGTAGAGACAGGGTTTCACCATGTTGGCCAGGCTGGTCTCGAACTCCTGACCTCAAGTGATCTGCCCACCTTGGTCTCCCAAAGTGCTGGGATTATAGGCGTGACACCACGACCAGCCCTATGGTGAGTTATTTCTCCAGAAAAGATCTCCTTAACTTTACTTTTAGGATATCGATGAATTCCTGACACTGTAAAAAACTGTATGGATATTTGCCTATGTATAGTTTCCTGGGAGAAACTATAGCCTTCATCAGATTCTCCAGAGGATCCATGACACCCAAATGTTAAAAAGTTTGCCTAATCTAACAAAATGTACAATGTATGCACTTATTGATTTAATAATGTCACTGTGAAATACTAGTAGAGTGGCTAACAAAGTTTATGCCCAGATGCTCAAACATTGCAGCATTGTTTATAGCAAAAAATATTGGAAACAACCCCAAATCTCATCAATAGGTACTTAATTAAATTAACAATGATATATCTCTACAGCAGAATATTATAGTCTTTTTTTTTTTTTTTTTTTTTTTTTTTTTTTTTTTTTGAGGAGTCTCAGCTCTGTCGCCCGAGGCTGGAGTGCAGTGGCGGATCTCAGCCACTGGCGAGGCTCCTTAATCTCCCCGAGGTTACGCCATTCTTCCCTGCTCAGCTCCGGAGTAGCTGGGGACTACAGGCGCCCGCCACTTGCCCGGCTAGTTTTTTTGTTATTTTTCAGTAGAGATGGTGGTTTCACTGATGTTAGCCAGGTGGGTCTCGATCTCCTGACCTCGTGATTCGCCCGTCTCGGCCTCCCAAAGTGCTTGGATACACGGCTTGAGCCACCCGGGCGCCCTATAGTCATTTTTTAAAATGAGTTAGCTCTAAATATTCTAGTAAAATATGTCCCAAAAGTACAGCTAAGTGAGGAAAGCAAATGGCAGAACCTATCTACATATTTTTGTTAACAATTATGTGTATATGCATTTGTGCATGTATGTGGGTTTATGTATGCATAGAAAAAGATCCAGAATGTTATTCTATAACAGAAATATGATGTGAGTCACATATGTAATTTTAAATTTTGAGTAGCCACATTGTAAAAAGTAAAAGGGTGAAATTAATTTTAATAATTCATTTAATCCAATATATCAACATATTATTTCAACATGTAATCAATACAAAAACTATTAATGAGATATTTTACATGTTTTTATAGTAAGTCTTCAAACTCCAGTGTGTATTTTTCAGTTACAGCACATTGCAATTCTGACTAGTCACATTTTAAATGCTCAATAGCCACATAGAACTAGTGACTACCATATTGGACAGTGTGATCTAGAAGTATATGCCTCAAACTATGGACACAAGTTGTCTTCACTAGGAAGTGGAATTAGAAGAGAAAGGAAATGATGTATGCATATTTTCTTTATACATTCTATAGTGTCTAGTTCTCTATATAGAGAACATATAATTCTTTTTTACTTTTTAATTATATATATATATTTTAAGGAACTCTTAAGAACAACTTGTAAGTATCTGAATTTGCTTCTCAGGTCCCACCAGATAATTCACCCAGGCTAGGACTTACTGGCTATCAGGGACGCATGGCCAAGGGTATGCAAATATTTACATGCTGTTGCCAAACAGACAAGCCAAGCCAACAAGTGTTTATTAAAAGTTTACCACGTGAGCTGCACCCTATAGAGGCTATGAAAGGGAGTGAAGCACAATTCCTGCACTTGAGTTTAGAATTTTACTGGAAGAAAAGACTTATTTATGAAACATTTAGAGGAAAAAACTCTCAAGTCTAAATGTCATCACCAAATAGACAGTGTAGAGTTGATAGTGCAATCAGAATTAAAAAGAAGGGGAGTTGGTGGGAAGTAAGAAGAAAGGTGAGGAGGAAAGGAGACAACAAAAGATGTTCACTATCAGCATATTGGAGCAGGCAGACCCCAGATATCCCTGCATCACTGAGTGGTGATGGAAAAGAGGCAGAGGGCAGATTCCAACAGCCCTTGATTCTCTGCCTGGTTTATGTAACAGCTACAGACATTAGAGGGGAAAACATATTAGAGGAAAAGGAGATCCAGTCGTGCGTGGTGGTACACGCTTGTGATCCCAGCTACTTAGGAGACGAGGCTGGAGGATTGCTTGAGCCCAGGAGTTCAAGACTGCAGT
This sequence comes from Rhinopithecus bieti, assembly GCF_001698545.2. NCBI lineage: Eukaryota > Metazoa > Chordata > Mammalia > Primates > Cercopithecidae > Rhinopithecus > Rhinopithecus bieti. Next base: position 392,181 of record NW_016803289.1, read on the forward strand.
GAACTGTAATTGTACCACTGCACTCCTGCCTAGGTGACAGAGCGAGACACTATTTCTAAAAAAAATAAAATAAAATAAAGTGTACAAACAAATCATTATTTTTAAAAGGGGGGATCCAAGCCATGAGTTGGCAAAGAATACCAGATAAATTGCAATGAGGGTGATTAATATACATTGTAGTGCCATCATGTGGTTCCTTGGCCTGCTGGTGACCTTGTTCATGAGGTAGCCTTGAACATGAGTACATTTTCTCTGGGTTCTACATTATTCCTTCCCCACTCTCTTAATCTGAAAATTCTCTACATTCTCAAGAAAGAAGAGATTCGAATGCAAAATAAACCTACTTATATTGCCTAATAATGATGATGGCTAACTGTGACCAAGCCCTTACTCATGTTAGCTTTACATGTATTAACTCATTTAATCTTCACAGAGGTACCGTTATTGTTCTGTTTTATTTTATTTTTTTCAATCTTTTTTGGAGAATAGGTGATTTTGGTTACTTGGATAAGTTCTTTAGTGGTGATTCCTGAGATTTTGGTGCACCCATCACCCAAGCAGTGTATACTGTACCCAATTTGTAGTCTTTTATCCTTCACCTCCCCCTGCGACCCTTCCCCCAGAGTCCCCAAAGACCATTATGTCATTCTTATGTCTTTGCATCCTCATAGTTTAGCTCCCACTTATAAGTGAGAACATACAATATTTGGTTTTCCATTCCTGAGTTACTTCACTTAGAATCAGGGTCTCCAACTCCATCCAGTTGCTGGGAATTCCATTTTTCATTCCTTTTTATGGATGAGTAGTATTCCGTGGTACATATATACCACATTTTCTTTATCCAGTCATTGGGTGATGGGCATTTAGGCTGGTTCTATATTTTTACAATTGCAAATTGTTCCGCTATAAACATGCATGTGATGCCTTCTACCATGTTATGATGCAATAAAAAGGCCCTTAACATTGTATTTCCTACCCTCCAGAACCATGAGCCAATGAACTTCTATCATTTATAAATTATCCAGCCTGCAGTATTCTGTTATAGCAGCACAAAACAGACCAAGACACCTAGTAAACTGAAGAGACAGTTTAAAAGACATTGAAAACTACATGAGTTTGGAGCTGTGATACTTTTTTTTAAGAACGAAGTTAACCTTATAGACTTGGTGTATATCAGAAGAGGTTCTGATAATTTATGGACATGTAATTTTCAATGATATGGCCACAAATGCAATTTTATCTCTACATTATTCTCAAAGCAATTGAAAAAAAATGGAGGAAAGCAACCTCTTTATGAAACTTTGAGTCATTTGGAGGTCATAAGTAATATTAAGGGGAACCTCATTCCAAAGCCTTCCAAACCTAAGAAGTCTCTAGTCTTGAGGCATCTTTTGCATTGGGCTGGGGCTTCCCTGATCAGGGCTCTACTTTACCCTGCAAGAACTCAGAAATCCTGCCCACAGCAACCAGTGAATATTACCTGCATGGCTGCCTCTCAACTTGAGAACTCTGCAAGGACCGATGTCTATTCTATTTATAAACTGAGCCCTTGGGCTTGGAAACTCTTCCTATCTGACTAAAGCTGACCAGCTGGCTGTATTGGTTTGTAAGGAAATGATGCAACAAGCCAATAAGAGTAGTCTGCCTCTCTCCCTCCCCTCTGGATCCAGCCCCTGGCAGGTGCCTGTTCTGGTTACTGGAGCTAGTTGAGGAAAAAAGAGAAGGGACCAGCGCATGTGGGGCTCCCTACCTGTGGGCATTTCACCTTCAGAATGGCTGTTCAGTGTCAGGATTATTAGTTTCATTTGGCAAATGTGGAAACTGAAGCTTAGAGCAAACAGGTTGTTTTTCTAATGCCTTCAAGCTGGCAAATGATGCCAAATACAGTGTTTATTCCTCAGTATATACTGTGCTGCTTTCTAGGATGGGAAAGGCCCAGCAGAAATATAAAGCATGCAGGCCAAGGTAGGAATGAATGAAGTTCAGTCATTCTATCAGTCAGTCCACAAGGATTGACCAGCTGTGGCCTGCATGTGCTAACTGCTCTGGCAGGTGCCAAAGAAGAAAATTTCACAGCCCTAGCTAACCCTAGCAGAGTACTGATAAACCAAGCTACCACCTCTGGAATAACCAGGCTAAGATGAAACCCCAAGGTTAAGGCATAAGGTGAAACATGAGGTTTAGAATAGCCAAAAAGTAATTGTGGTGGTGATGATGATGATGATGATGATGATGATGATGATGATGATGGCTAACAGTTTGTAAGCATTTACCTAGTTCTAAGCATGGTACATGGATCATCTCATTTAGTCCCACAACAATGGTATGAGATTGATGTTATTATCATTCCCATTTTAAAGAAGAGACTGGGCAAAGGTCAGTAGCTGTAAGTGGAAAAGCTGGGATGTGAATCCAGATCTCTTAAAAAAAAATATGCTTCTTGGAATGCAGAACAAATATAGTTTGTTTGAATCCTTGTGTACTACTCACTATCTGATTATCTTAGGCATGTTATTTAACTTAACTTAGCATTAATTCATCTGGAAAATAAACCTTTGATAAAAAATTGAAAAAAAATGTAAAGAAACAAAAGAAAGGTCATGCTCTTAACTACAATAGGTGAAGAGGATAGGGAATATTCCAGCCTTCCATCGGAATAGCAGAGGCTCTGTTTCTACTCTTCAAAACAGATGGGTTTGCCACCTCCTGAGGGAGCAAGTGCAGAAGCAAAGGCATTTGAAGAATGTGCTGCACCACCACCGTCACCACCAAAACTACTACCACCACCACCACTACCACCACCACCACCACCCACTCACCCACTCATGGTACTTGACCTGCTCCCCATAGATCAGGCTCCAGGGTGCCATGCACACAGCAATCATCAGTGACAGCCCACAGCCATAGGAGAGGCAGTGGGCTAGATGCGATATCCCCTCTTAAACTGACTCAAGAGCTGAGTGTCACAGGAAGTGCAAGTGTCTGCTGGGCCCCATCACCCCAGAGGTGATTGCTCCTATATCCTTTATGCGTTTCCAGGAGATACAGAGGCTGCATAAATTATCTTTAATCCTAATGTTTTGGCATCATGGAGAGTCATATGGCTTATTTGGTAAAAGGACCTTGAGGGTAAATAGGGTCTTGTAGAGCTGGGCTGGCAGTGTGCAATACCCTGATCCTAGTTTGAGTTCCATGAGGGAAGAACTTTGTTCTTTTTGCTGTTGCAGTCACAGTACCAGGCCCACAAGTAGACAAGAGAGCTACAAGAAGAAGCAAGGTATGAACCTTGCCTTTAAGGTCTACTGGAGTGAGACAGACATGTAAACATGCAATTTAAATGCAGTATAATGAAGCCTATGGCTAGGGAAGGAAAGGGAAAGACACCTGACCCATGCTTGGGAGTCAGGAAAGGCTTTCTAGAGTAAATGACACCTCAACTGGGACTTGAAAGATGATTAAGAATTAGCCAGTTGAAAAAATAAAAGTGGTTTCAGAGCAGAGGAAGAAAATGTACAAAGGCTCTAAAGTAAGACAGAACTCAGAAATCAGAGGCAGAAAGGGAAACAATGAAGCTAAAGAAGTTGGCAATGACCTTTAAGCCAAATTAAGGGGTCTGGACTTTATCTTGGGGACAATGGGGAGACTGCTAAAGAGTTCTGCGTGGGAAAATGATATGATCATTTCAGAACTGGGCATTTTCAACAGTATCTTCCACACCACCCAAAAAAAACAGTGAGAAACCAGTTGAACTTCCCTCAAAATTAAGTTTTTTGAGGTTCTTTCACTCTTTCAAGTTCTGAGTCATTTATGCAGTGGATATTAAAATGTCCCAAAACAGGTTTATCCTTTTAAGAAGAATGAGAAGTCATAGAATTCTCTGTTGGCCCATATAGGAAGAAAGAGACAGTGCTTCCATTATGCCATAAAAATGACTGCAGCTTCCCTATGTCTTTCTCCAAGGATTCTTGAGCCCATTCAACCAAACTCAATTCTATTCTTTGTGGGTTTTTTATTTTTGTTTTTGACCTTAAGACAAAATCGTTTTCTCCTAAATAGTTCAGTAAGCAATATATGGAAGTGGTTCTACTGCATTTTCTACTTAGACATGTGATTTTATTATGGAGCTTGTGAATGAGTGGAAAGGGATGGGGAAGAATTACGGTAGTTGTGAATGAGTAAAAAGGGGTGAGGGAGAATTGGAAAAGAAGGGACACTCATTTTCTATGCTGTATAACAAATTATTGCAAATTTAGAGGCATAAAACAACACACACTTATTATCTTATAGGTTCTGTGGGTCAGGAGTCTGACACAGCCTAGCTGAATCCTCTGCCATCAAGAGGTTGGCCAGGGTAGGATTCTCATCAGGAGGCTCAACTGAGGAAGGGTTCACTTCCAGGCTTGCTCAGGTTGTAGTCAGAACATTTCCTTGTGGCTGTAACACTGAGAACCCAGGCTTCTTGCCTGCTGTTGGCTGGAAGCTGCCTTCAGTTCCTAGAGATTATCCTCAGCTCTTTGCTGTGTGACCTCCTAACACAGCCACTTCTTCAAAGCCAGCAAGGGAGACAGTGTCTAGCAAGATGGAATCATATATAACATGAATTAATCATAGGGTAGTGATATCTCATCACCTTTGCTATGTTCCATTGATTAGAAACAAGTCACAGATACCACCTACATTCAAGGAGAAGGAATTTCATGGGGGCATGAGCACTTTTGGTCATGGTAGAGATCATGGGGGCCACCTTAGAGTCTGTGTGCCAAAGATGGATATGAAGGGAAGGAAAAGAAGAGATCAAGAAGAAAATACAAATAGAGGGAGAAGAAGAATGTATCTTGTATATATAGCATTTATTAACCATATATTATGTGCAAGGTACTGTGTCATTTATCTTCATATGCATTTTATTATGTAATCTTTCTCCAAACCCCATGTAGTAGGTGTTACCATTATAACCATTTACAAAAAAAAGGAAACTCGAATTCAGAGACATGAAGCAAGTTTCCTGAGGTTGCACAGTGCAAAAAGTAAAACTAGGAGTCACACTTGTTTCTACTAGACTCTATAGCCCAAGCTTTACCTACTACACTTTAAGAGAGGTGGGAGAAGGAAAAGGAGAAAAGGAAAGAGATGGAGAAATGAAAGATAACAGAGCTTCCAAACATATGCAAAGTTATTCCTAAAAGAGAAGACAATCAATAAGGAAATGTGTAGGTCTACAATATATTGAATTGGTTTTCCCAAGAATCACCCAATTAAAAAAATAGAATCTAGAACTGAAGCCTGTGGGACCACAGATGAGTCTCATGCATCTGAACTCTTTTCTGGCCAACCTGAGTTTCAGAACCTGGAGCCAAACACTACAGCCAAGCTGTGTCCAGAACCTTGGAGACACCTGGCTCATCCAGGCAGTGCCCTACACGCACGTTCTGCCAAGCTTCTGTGGGAGCACATCTGGGCCCAGGCAGCCAGGCCAGGGCCTGAGTTTGTTTTTCATGGCTCATTTGCAATGTCCTGTTCTATTTCTGGACACTCCATCCTTCCCAACTGACACCGGAGCTCAGTTTCCCAGTAGCCACTTTAACAAAATGGCTCCAAAAGTGCCACTCAGCATTAGTCGTTAGAAACCAGACTTTTCCAACATTTACTCTAAGAGGGCTGATTGAATATGGCACATCCCTGACTCCTCTCTGAATTGGCCAAGTCTCTTGTCTTAGAGGGGCAGCTGCAGACATCACGGGAAGCCTCCTCATGCAGACGCAAGGTGACTCACAGCAGTGAGAGGAAAGAAAGGTATTTAGATATTAGATCTCCCTTCTACCAAGTGAGGAAAGGCAGGTGTGCTAGTCCCAGCTCCCTCCCCAGCAGCCTGCACTCTTTGACTTGGTCACAGCCCCAGCTGATTCCCTCTGTGCACTTCCAAGCCCATCTTTCCAGAGTGCGAGATGAGCAAGAACATCTGTGATCTTGGTGGTTCACAGTCAACCCTGCTAGAGTCTTACCAAGCAATTAACCGTATTGAGTTCAAACTTAAACATGGGGCCACTGGATCCTCGGCAGAGAACCAAAGGAAAGAGAAGATGTTGAATCATTCCCCTACCTGGGGCAGTGCCTAGCTGTGGAGCTGCAGGGCTGTAGACAAATCTCTGCTCTGTGCCTCACATCCCTTTCCTGTAAAATGGAGATAATTAGAGGCCCTGCCTCATGGATTGTTGTAAGGCTTAGATGAGATAATACATTAAGACACAGTATCACTTAACCAATAAATGTTACTTACAGTAGGCACTCAATAAGAGATCAATGGTGTTGCCTCACATACATCATTATACAGCTTGCATAAGATAATGACAGGTCACATACACACTAATGGAGAACCTTCTTTTGCAATGAGGTGGGTTTTTAGTAAAGATTTGTGGAACATTAATCAACGTAGAATATTGAACACTACAATAGAGAAGCCACTTCACATAATGCTACATAAAGGAGAATAATTAACAAATGCAGGATATTGCAGGGGAAAGAGGCCAGGATTTGGCCTCAGATGCCACCACTTACATATCAGCTGTGTGACCGTAGGCAGGTTAGTTCACCTCCCTGAGCTTCCAGTTCTTCACCTGTAAAATGGTAGTAATACCTGCCTCATCAGCTGGTTGTAAGGACTGAGTGAGTTAATGTATCTAAATGCACTGTAGCCCAGTTCCGGACCTACAACAAACTCAATAAATGGTGACTTTTATTAGCTATTTTGCAAACTAATGGAATTAAGAAGGAAAAACAAAAAAGGGGGTTTTGGAAATGCACTTGCCTAAAGGCTAAAACACTGACTGTGGCTTGGAAACAACCACCTAGTAGTTTCACTCCCTAAATTGAAAGAAAGAATGCCTCATTCAAGTGCCTGATTAGGAATTTGAATAATCTAGTTCTAACTAGAAAAGTCAAGAAAAACGGAAGGTATTAGTCAATGACTGATAGAATATCTGAGCTGGATAGAATCTTAGACCATATTGACCGGGAGTGACGTAACACTGTCACATAGCTAGCCCAGGCAAGACTAGAACATGATACAAAACCTTGCATGTCTAACCCATCGATTAACAGCTGGGCTTACTAGCCAGTTCTCCCCCATGGTTCTCAGTGAAAGGTTATTTGACACCATATAGAGGTCACCCACTGTGTGGGCAAATCCTGTCATCTCAATTAGAGCCTGTATAATAAGGCATGTTGGAAGAGGAAGTCCTTCTAAGACTTACTCATGCAGTCTCCCCTTCCCCCAAGTCTGGCTCATGCCCTTATTTGTCTATACACACTCTAGGCAAAGTAAGAAATTGTTACAGTGAAATGCACTCATGTGATCATGCCAGCTCATGACCTCAGCCAGCCCACACCTTCATCTCATTTACAGATGGAAAAACTGAGGCTTGGTGAAGGTTGCCTTGGCAGAGGCCAAGCAAGGGGGAACTGGGGCAAGGGCAATATCTTCTGATTCCTAGTCCAGGGCCCTTTTTCTTAGGCCCAACTACCTCCTGCACATGCTAAAACAAAAGACAAGACAAGGTAAGCTATGGTCGCTTATCACCTACACTTTGTTCTGACATATATGGTTACTATTTTTCCACAGACCATGAGGAAGGGAACTAACAGTTATTGAACACCAACCATATACTATTGATGCCTTGCTTACATTAATTCTTGTCACATACAATAATAAAAGCTAGTACCTATTGAGTACTTACTATATGCCAGGCACAGTTCTAGGGCCTTTACATGTATTTGTGCAAGGTACCCAGCCAAGAAAGTACTCTGTAGGCTGAATTCAGCTGTGCTTACCAAGCTCTGAAATGGGACCACATCAGCCCCACAGTAAGAGTGCCTTTTCATGTAACTCCTATGCTCAAAAAGATGCCCTTTCCAAATGTACACAAAGACAGGTATGGACATGTGGTGGGTCTTACAGTGTCCCCATATGGCTGGTCCTATTACCATCAGCTTGCTGAGATGTCACAGCTAGTTTATGGTAGCGGCAGGACTTGAACCCAGGATTTGGCCCTTAGCTCACATTTAGCCTTCCCAAGAAGCAGCTTGAGATAGGCTCTAATGCTACATACACATATACCTCAGGCACAGAAATTCTAACTGCCTTGTTCCCTAACGTAGCTCTTATATCTAGAACAGTTTTGGCACACACACAGGCACTCAGTATATTTTGTGGACTGATTGACCCGTTTCACAGATGAGGAAATTGTGTGTCAAAGAAGTTAAATGACTTGCTTAAGGTCACATAGATAGAAAGTATAGATGGGATTTGAAAGCAAATCACTGACTCTAAAACCCTTGTTCTTTCCAAATTAATATCCTGTCATTCATAAGCATTTGTTGAGATTCTTACACACTAATTCTGTGCTCAGGAACATAGGGCCAGAAATATTTGTAAGATTTGGTTCCTACTCTCCAGAAATTGGGATTCCAATTATCTGCAAAAAATCATATTCCTGAAATCAGATACCCTAAATGAAAGCAAGTCCATATGGTATAAGCCCTTGGTACATTTTAAGCCAAGGGTACCTTTCCTATCTCCCAAACCTAAGATTATAAAAGTGGCCACCAGAGCCCTCACCCTGGTCTATTCCTTCTACATCACTGGCCAGCACATTCATAGAACCTGGTTGCAGAGATAAGTCAAATCTCTGCAAACTTGGGATGGCCAACGCCCCGCCCCATCTTAGCTTCTCTAGATTCCTTTGCAGCGATGTCCACACGGTGTTTTTATATATGTCTTCATGCCCTCCTGCTTCATCTACTCCTCATGCCCCATCTAAGTGTTTGTGAAAAATGAAATACTTAAGTTAGAAAACCAGACTTAGCAAGTTGTACTTCCAAAAGCAGCAATCATTTCAGTAAATAAACATGTTCTGATTGAGAACATTAATTCAGGGTTTACCTCATTTTCCTTCCTGGTTTTGTTTTCTACAATATTTAGGAGGCAGGAGGTGGTTAGGGGGGTGGTTTTAAGAAAAAAACAAAACAAAACAAAAACCTCTAAATTCATTAACTGAATTCCACCAGACTCTGTGAACAATCTCATAATAATCCTACATCAATACCAGAGAAGTTGTAACTAGTTCACTTAGGGTAATTATAGGGCAGCTTTCTGCCAGGTTTTAAAGATAGACTTTGAAATCTTCCTTTTTTCATTTGCCTCCTGCTGTGTGTGGGGACAGGCCCTGGCTCCTGGGATACCCGCCAGAGCTAAATGGGGGCCAACCGGAGAAACAGGCACCAAGATTGGGTTCCTGTTTTCCTGTGCTCAAACTTCTGGGAACATAGATATCCTACCAAAATGGTCACCTGTGAAAAACTCGGGACCTAGAATCTAAATTCTGTTGGAAAAGAACTGAAAAGTCCTGGCCCTAAGTAAGATTATGGCAAGGTTTATAGCGCAAAACTTCAGATTTTGCACTAGAACAATGGTTCCCAAAATGTGGCCCCCAGACCAGCAGGATTACTGTCACCTGGCAGAACTGGCTAGAAATGCAAATTCTTGGGCCCCACCCCAGACCTACTGCAGAAGAAACTCTTGTGGTAGGACCCAGCAATTTATTGCAACAAGCCCTCCAAGTGATTCCAATGCATCCTAAAAATTTGAGAATCACTGTCAAGGGACGTGATGTTAAAGAGCCTTTCCAGGAGATAAGAGTTACTTCAACAGAGGGCTTTATTCAAACAAAGCATATCTACAAATATCCAGACAAGACCTTTGGAATTAGCTAGAACTAGGCTCTACCACTCACCAGCCATGGGGCCTCAGATAAGTTATCTTACTGCTCTAAGTAGTGGTGTGCTGGTAAATGTTTAACAAGTAGCTCTGTGGGGGAAGTAGTTTTGCTCATTTTCATGGCAGAAATACCCCATCATGGCTACTTTCAAACTATCAACATGATGTCAGCCAACTCCAAAAACTTGTGAAAATTTAACAATTGGCTTTCACAAGCCCATGGAAGCTGGCTCCAGCATACCACTGTCTCTAAGACTCAATTTCCTCATCTGTCAAATGGATGAATAATAGTGTTTACCTCTTAGGGAATTGTTGGAATGTTGAAGTGAGAAAATGATAGTGGACTTTTATTGAGTATTTATATCTATCCACCAGGCACGTAGTATGCATTATTCACTGACTTCTCAAAACCATACAATAGGTAATGATATTCCTTCCATTTTATACATGAGGAAGTTGAGCTGAAGTAACTGGTCCAAAGTGACACAGTGGCAAGTGGGAGAATCTGAATTTACTCCAGAGCCTCTAAGGTGACAGAGACGTTAGCCCAATGCTCAGCACAGGTCAACGCTCAGTAATTGGGAGCTATTATCATAAGATAAACTTCTGAAACGTGCCCTACTTTGGAAGTAGGGATGAACAGTTTGTGTTGGATGAAACCTCTCAGCCCCAGAAGACACATTCATTTTCTTCTAGGAGAAAGGGCCAGGGTGCCTGATGGGAGGACCAGCTGTTGATTATTCATAGTAACAAATGACAAAAGTTGAAGCTAATTAACACCCACAGGTAACCAGGCAGTTGTAAACTCCTCCCCTCCCCAGATCAATTAGGTGTATGTTTTTCCAGGCTTTATCTTTGTGTACACATACACATATGTATTTTGTATGGGATCAGAGTGTACATATTTTTTTGCAACTTGGTTTTCTTTTAAACCGGAGACTAGATCATGAATCTTTCCCATGACAGTCCACACTAATCTATCTCATTCTCGCTAAAGCTGCTTAGCATTCCACGGTAGTTACTTGCTATCATTTATTTAATCCACGACAGAAGGACACTTAGGTTATTTCTAATTCTTCACTATTATAAATGATCCTGCACTCCACGATCTTTTACATAGATTCTAGCCTATGTCTATGGGAGAAATTCCTAAAACTAGGATTTTTAGGATTTGTAAGGCAAAGAAAACATGTAATGTAAATCTTGACCAACGTACCCAGTTACTCCTCACTGTGAAATTTTAAGCTCCCAATATTCAAGGAAGGTGCCTTTTTGCCCATACTGTCACACCAACATTAGGATTACTCCGATGATTTGATGTTTCAAACTTATTATAAATATTTCTAAATATAAAAATAGAGAAAATAATAATAATGAACGCTTATGTACCTATCACCCAGCCTCCACAATTATCAACATAAGGTCAATCGTACTGCATCTATATCCCATTCACTTCCTCCCACTACCGGATGAAACTGAGGCAAAGCCCACACATGATACTCTTTCATTGGCAAATATGTCAGGAGCTGCCTCTAAAAGATGAAGATTCTATTTTTTAGCATAACCTTAACACCATTATCACATCTAAAAATTTCTTGATGTCTTCACATATGCAGTCAGTGTCCAAATTTCCTCAATGGCTTCATGATTTTTTTTCTTTTTTCTTTTTTTGAGACAGGGTCTCGCTTTGTCACCCAGGCTGGAGTGCAGTGGCATGATCATGGCTCACTGCAGCCTCAGCTTCCTGAGCTCAGGTGATCCTCCCACCTCAGCCTCCCAAGTAGCTAACCCTGCAAGCATATGCCACCACATCCAGCTAATTTTTTTGGCTATTTTTTGTAGAGACAGGGTCTCACCATGTTGCCCAGGCTGGTCTTGAATTCCTAGGCTTAAGTGATCCTCCCACCTCCGCCTCCCAAAGTACTGGAATTGCAGGCATGAGCCACTGCACCCAGACGGTCTCATAAATTTTTGATGGTTTGTTTGAATCAGGATTCACCAAGGTCCACATATTGCAGTTGGCTGATAAACTTCCTAAATCTCTTAAGCTCTAGGTTCCCCCACACACATACCTCCTCTTGCTTTTTCCCATGCAGTTTATTTATTAGAGAGATTGGGTCATTTGCCTTGTAGTGTCCCACTTTCTGAATTTTTCCTATTGCGTCCCTGTGTCGTCATTTCATATGTTCATCAGTCTCTGTGTTTCTCGTAAGTGATAGTTAGATCTTGAACTATGCTGTCTAACACAGTAGCCACTAGCTACATGCAGCTCTTCAAATTTAAATAATTAAAAATAAATAGAATTTGAAATTCCATTCCTCAGTCACACTAGCACATGGCACATGTTCAATAGCCACAGATGGGCAGTGGCCGCTGTATTGAACAGCACAGAATAGCACATTTCCACCACGGCAGGTAGTTTTATTGAACAACAGTGCTTCTAGAGGCATCATGGGATCCTCTGATAATTGTTAAATTATTTTTTCTCATATGCGCTTGAGAACAAAGCTGAACACCCTGAAGTCTGCATTACTTGTCTGTATTGCAGGCTTACGTAATGTAATGGAAGTAACTAATGTGTGCCAGACTCTACTTCTGCCTGTTTTAAGTGGCAGTGGCTGTATTTACAGAAGATGATTAAGTATTTGCATGAGTGCCTCAGGTATGTATGACATTCTGTGGTGACAAAAGGTCAGCAGCTCCGCAGCATGCAAAGCAGCCCGACCCTTTCCCAGCCTCCTAGGAGGAAAATGGAGGGAATCCATGCTAATCCATAAGGCTCAGTCTTGCAATGATTACAGGACATGCTGGTTCCAGGATATTCATAAACATTGATCCTCTCATCAAGGTGCAGGTGCTTCTGGAGGCTTCTTCCTGACTATGTCTTTGTCTTGGCATGCAGGTAATGAGCACATTTCACAGCACACCAAACAGGTTTCTCAGCTTGCTTCTGTGACACTTTGCAAAGCCGAGGATCCATGTCAAGAGAGAGGAGGTGAACACCTGCACCTAGCCCACAGAGAAGTCTGGCTGACCATGCATTCTAGCAGGAGCCTCCCCTAATTCTTGAAAACCTTAACCAATCTATGAAGAAATTGGTATTTGGGGTTTGGGTAGGACATATTTGGAAATTTTGAAATTAAGACCATCATTCATGGATTCATTCCTTCTCACAATACTTATTGGGCCAGACACTGCACTAGGCACTGAGATTAGTGGTAGGCTCGATAGAAGTTTCTGTCCTCACAAAGTTTACAGTCAGTGAAGGAGGCAGATAAATAAGCAAACCACTTCAACACCACTGGTCAAATTCCACCATGAGAGCACGTGAGAGCATCATAAAAGCCCATGGAAACCTGACCCTGACATGGACATTCGGGAATGCGATATTTAAGCTGAGATCTAAAAGATAAGTGGTGATTGGGGAGGAGAGGGAGAGGGTGGAGTGTAGAAAGAATATTCTTAAGATCTATTCTAGATCATTCTAGATCCACCAAATAGGCATAATACCCCACAATGTCATGATTAGAGCCCAGTGACATAGCAGATGCAAAAGAACACACTGTATCCTAAAATCCCAGTTGTAGAAAGGCAATGGTGCTAGCCAGAAGCAATCTTTCACTCTGGAGCAAGTGTGAATTAGAGAGCTAGGTAGCGGTGTTTTGGAGCCAGCTTCTACCAGCTCTTAGGAGGCAACAGGGCACATCTCTTCCCAACTTCACATTCAGCAATGTGAAGCCAAAATAGGAGTATTTATACCAGGGAAATTGGCAAATGCTACAAACCAGAGTTTTTTTTTTTTTTTTTTTTTTTTTTTTGAGAGCTCACTTACCAGCATTTACTGAGTGAGGGTGAAAGCAATGAGAAGAGTAGAACCCCGGGGCAGCAGTTATTAAGGAATGTCTACTCACAACAAAAACAAGAAAGTCTTTGGCATGATTTTCAAAGAGTGACCGTATAACTCTTTCTGCCATTTGTAACAGGCCCACCCAAAGCCTCAGGGATGAAAAGAGGAAGACTCCTTCATGCCAATTCATTCCCAGACAAGCCAGATGAGTGTCAATGACACCCAGCTCATGGAAATGAGATTGGAGCCTCTCAGATCAACAGCTGCTAAGAGCTACTTTCTTTGGCTCATGAGGCCAGCGATAAATTGGGTTTCAATGTTCTGAATAGGCAGAAAAAGATACCTCCTTGCTCTCTCCTGTTCCCTTTGCTGGAGCTGCCAGCTGGCACTTTTTGTCACTCATCATGGTTGCCTGCAGTGGCGATTATACACTCAGTGCAGAGGGCATGTGGGAAAGAAAAAGTCTTCAACAAGCGAGAGTCTCCAAGGCAAGTACCCACTGGAAAAACTGGGATGTAGATATAGCTCAAGGCATGTTTTAAATAATGGAGCCTTTTAAAGGATGGCCTAGAAAATACTATATTTATCTTTGGCTAGCATGCTTGGATACTCCCCAATCTTGGGGAAATAACTAGTTGGGTATGTTGGAGTTCTTTTGTTAAGAGTAGCGTTGACTAAATACCAAAGTTTGGGTTGGATTTAACTGGTATAGTGTGATTTAATATTCATTTATTGATTTACTCATCCGTTTATTTGTTTAACAAATAAATGAGTGCTTACTATATGCTACTACAATGTAAGTCCCATAAAGGCAGATATTGTGTCTGTCTCATTTATTGTAGGCACTCAGTACTTTTTTGTTGAATGAATGAGTAGAAGTAGGGAGTATAAAGATGAATAAGTCATAAGGCTTGCTGCTACACAGCTCACAATCTGGTGTGCAGACAGACCAGTTGCAATGCAGGGCATTGAGTGTTATGATAGCGGAAGTATAGGGTGCAATGGCTCACAAAAAAGGGAGACCTAACCCAGCCTTTGGGGAAGACGACAGGAAAGGCTTTCTGAAGATAAAGATGCAAAAGACTCAGTGAACAATGCCAAAGATATTAGCACCCATGTGGATATAAGCTTATGGAAAAGAGAACTGTCACATATTCCGCCATATCTCATATTCCTAAGGAAGACTTTTGGCTCTATCTCAGAGTGAAAAATGATTGCAAATAACTTCTATAACTTACCCATCAGTGATCTTTTCCATTTCTTGGAGACTTTCAGGAGGTTTTCTTAAGTTCAGACTTTTTGTTGAAAGAAATGACCTTATGTCCAGTGGACAAATGGTGTGTGAGTCTTTAGCACCCCTCTGATGCGCAGTCACTTATTCATTCCATGAAGTTCAGCTCTATAGGCAGGCAGGGCACTTCTTCTCCAAGGTCATGTCTATTTTCACTTGGTATAAATGAGAAGAATGCTCTGAATTTTGATTTGAAAGATGCAAACTTCAGATTTGCAGAAAGCCTTGGTGATTAAAAACCTTGGCTTCAGCTGGGCATGGTGGCTCATGCCTGTAATCCCAGCACTTTAGGAGGCAGAGGCGGGAAGATGGCTTGAGCCCAGGAGTTTAAGACCAGCCTGGGCAACGTAGAAAGACCCTGTGTCTCCAAAAAATTAAAAAATTAGCTGAGCATGGTGGCACATGCCTATAGTCCCAGCTATTTGGGAGGGTGAGGTGGGAGGATCACTTGAGCCCAGGAGAACCAGGCTTCAGTGAGCCATGTTCACACCACTTCATTCCAGCCTGGACAACAGAGCAAGACCCTGTCTCAAAAAAGAAAAAAGTCTTGGCTTCATGGACCACTGAACTGAGAGGGAAGAAGTTCAACTTCCCAGGGCTTGTGGTCTCCAACAAGGGTCATGCTAGGCTTTCTCCTTTGGTATCACAAAATTAAACTGCAAATAAGTGTAAATATGCACACACACAAACATGTAAATCTTAAAAGATGGAGATTAATTAAGAAGTGAACTACTTGAAATCAAGATGTAACTTTTTGACAATTGAGAACAAGCCCAGTCCCTTCAGATCTTCTCTTCAAGGTCATTTTCCCCAAGGGCCTGGGAGTATTTACAGTCACTTCATTCCTCACACAACAGCCTATCAGGTTGTGGCACCTTTGCCTCACGGGCAATTTTGAGGAGGACCACATACACGAAAGTGGAGAGAATAATCAACTCTACAGAATAATGAAAAGCAGAGAATGTATTGAACTGCCTTCAACCCATGACTAAAGTTTCAACAGTTATTACCATTTTGCCAATTTGATTTCATCTCACCTGTCACCTTTATTTCTGATGTATTTCAAAGATACTCCTGGAGCTTTCATAATTCACCTTTAAAAAGCTCTGGATCTGGTACAGTGGCTCATGCCTATAATCCCAGTACTTTGGGAGGCTGAAGAGGGAGCCCAGGCATTTGAGACCAGCCTGAGCAATATAGCAAGACCCCATCTCTACAAAACAAAAATAAAAATTAGCTGGGCATGGCGGCATGTGCCTGTAGTCCTGGCTACTTTGGAGGCTGCGGCAGGAGGATCTCTTGAGCGCAGGAGTTTGAGGCTTCAGTGAGCCATGATTGCACTGCTGCACTCCAGCCTGGGCAACAGAGCAAGACTTGTCTCAAATAAATAAATAAACAAATGTCTGTTATCTTTAGAGTTGGGAAGAAAGGTAAAACTCATCTTCTTCACTTTGCAGTTGAAGAAACAGGCCCAGAGAGGTTCAGTGCCTCACTCAAGGACACAGTGTATAAGTTGTGAATCACGTTCAGGGACCACCTCCAGCCCCCAGGCCAGCTGGTCGCATTAGGAGAAGCTCCACGTCATTAGTCATTCCTCCTTCAGCTCCAAAAACCTCTCAGAGGAGAAAGCTGGGGTAGAGCAACCAGAGCTTTGCTTTTCCTCTAAGGCAGGGGAGAAGTGGTGGTGGGAGGGTTGTTTGACTCATTTTTTCTCACTCTACATGGTGTATTTGGCTCAGTTTCTCAAACCATATGGAAAAAGACTCACCCACCACGTGCCACACCTATTGGAAAAGCTCATCTGGAAAGGGGGATAATGAAAGAGGGCAGAATGGCCTCCCAGGCCGAATGAGATAGCACTTTTCCTCATCCTTCAGGCTCCCACGTACCCCTTGCCCTTCTCCACAGGTGCCCTGTGCCCTGGTGGAGAAGAGATGGTGACGGAAATGTTTTGCTTCCCTGGGGAGTTCAGTCCTATCCCATTGAACAGCTCTGGGCATTGGCATCTAGCCCATTTCAAAAACAATCCCAGGCTATTTATTGAGAACCAGCTTATGTTTGGAGCCAGGGATATGGCTCTAGACATAACTTGGATTACCTCCTAGGACAGGGAAATGAGATCACCCCAAAGAAATCTCAGGGTAATGTTTGGAAGGAAAAAGGAAGATATGCCAATGGCAGCCCTGAAAAGGCACTGCTGACTATAAGCAGCTCTTTCTCTGCCCATGTGGTATAAACTCCTGCTTCCTTCCCTTTTTCCTGCTGTAGAACCCCTGGAACTGATGGAGGAGGGACCAAGAGATAAAGGCTGGCATATTCTGAGTGCTTGATTAATATTTGCTTGAAGGAGGAAGGAAGGGATGTCATACCCACAGACTCAAAGTGGCAGGAGTTAGGTAAAGAAGAAAATTGAGCCTATGATGTCTTAGCATTCTATCAAAGACTGGAAGAAGAGAGGCCACAGCAAAAGACTGAGGGGAGAGAAAGAGAGAGACACTTGCTAATATAGTCCAGGAATGAGAAAACAGTAAAATATTTTTCTTTTTTTAAAATTTTTTCCATAAGTTATTGGGGTACAGGTGGTGTTTGGTTACATGAGTAAGTTCTTTAGTGATGATTTGTGAGATTTTGGTGCACCCATCACCCGAGCAATATGTACTGCACCTTATTTCAGGTATTTAATCCCTCGTACCCTTCCCCGAAGACTTCCCCAAAGTCTACTGTATCATTCTTAGGCCTTTGCGTCCTCATAGCTTAGCTCCCACATATCAGTGAGAACATACAATGAAGAAAACACTAAAATAGAGAAATACATAACAAAAGTCACACAACATAATAGAATTTCAAATATAAATAAGCAGCTAATAAAGAGAATCTTCCCTACGTTGGGTTCCTTTCCATCCCTCGAGTCTCTGACCTCCCTTGAGGTCATAACATAATTCTTTTCCTTCATAGCATTTACTCCAACTTGTAATTATACATTTATTTGTGTGTTTATAACGCTGATCTTTGTTTCCCCAACTAGATTGTAAGCTCCATGAAGGGTCTTGAACATACCTGGCATGGTTGGCACTGAAAAATGTTTGTTGAAAGCAAAAAAGGAATGAATGACGAGTAGAGCTGGGAAGTCAGACCAGAAGCTATCACAGCAGGCCTATTACCCCACTCTCCTAAGCATCCTTATTTATCGAGCACTTATTATTTTCCAGGCATTCCACTAAGTACTCTACATTGTTTATCACATTATTCGTCTCCAAAACCATGAGGAAGTGTGCTCAGGGGTCCCAAGACCACCTTCACTTTCAGTTATTCACTAGAAGGGCTCACAGAACTCAGCAAAGCCATTATACTCATGGTTATGGTTTATTCCAGTTAAAGAATATAAGCTAAAGTCAGCAATGGAAAAAGGCACATTAGGGCAGAGTCCAGGAGCTTCCTTAAAGCTTCCAGTTGTCCTCTCCCTGTGGAGTCATGCAGACAGCATTTCTTTTTACCAGAGACTTGCTGTTCAGGATTTTACTGAAGATTTCATTGTTTGATGACATTTACCATCTCAGACCACCCACGTGGCTGCCCTCAGTCTCCAGCCCCTCCAGAGGTCGAGCTTCTACTGTTTGGCCCAAAGCCCCCCACCATAAATCACATTGTTAGCTTAGGCTATCTCATGTGACCCAAGGCCTCCAGGTAGACAAAGTCTCTCTGATCAGCCAAAATATTCTAAGAACTTAGAGGTTATCTCCCAGGCAAGAGCCAAAACTTTTGTCAGAATATGCAGGGTTTGGATAACCCAGACTCGCTGAGTTTGCTGCACAGGGAAATAATAGTATTAGCCCCAATTTTTGGATGATCCAAACTAAGGATCAGGGATGCTAAATGATTTGGCCAAATTTACAAAAGCCAGAATGCAAACCAACATCCCACGTGATTCTAACATATGTGTTCCTAACTATTGCATCCTAGTACCTCTCCCGAAGTAAAATTTTCTATGAAAAAAAAACAAAAACAAAAAACTCATGCAGAGTGTCTTCTAAAACTGGTCTCAAATCTGAATGTCGGATTTAGGGATTTCCACTTGGTAAGATCACCGTGAGCTTTCTGCTGATCTCAAGCACCCCAGCAGTGGATCATGTGGGATCTGCCAAGGCCAGGTGGATCTGATCCTCCTGTTGGGTGAGCACTGGGGTTTGCGTAGTGCCTCCCTCCTCACCAGAGAAGAGAAAACATACACAAGGACTAACCACCACTTTCTAGTTACTAATTACTCCATTTCCCCAACAAATCGGCTCCAAAAAGATTATCTCAATGAGTGAGGGAGGAAGCGTGGCTTCGTTGGTTAAGCAGCAACTACAAAGTTAGGGTACAGTACAATTTTTGACCCCTTACCTCATCCGTAGAGTGAACTCACAGGGAAGTTACATTTCCCTTGCCCAGCATTCCCAAGACACATGGGCTCTTCCTGCAAAGTGCCCCAGATGCATTTATGCAAATCACATTCACAAAATAAAACTTCTGAAAAGTGAGTCAGCAAAGAAACCTGTGTGACTTTGCTGATTCAGTGACGCCTAACTTTATTTGAGTATGTAACCTTTGTGTGTGTGTGTGTGTGTGTGTATGACACCAAATCATTATAATTGGGGGGTGTTTAGAAAATGTGATGAAAATAATCCTTCTTTTCCCTAGCTCATCCAATAGATCTCCACTTGAATAATTATTATCAGCCATATGTATGAACCTTGCATGCATTCTAAGTATCTCAGAACAGTAATTCTTGAAGGTTTTCAGAGTAATTCACTCATTCATTCATTCACCAAGCATTTCTTAAACACCTACTTGTGTACAGTGTTCAAAGATAGAGAGGCAGAGATGCTTCAGACACAAATCCTGAATTCTCCAGCAGCAGAGAACTTCACCTGGGTAATGATAGATAACTTGGGTCAAAGGCCAGGATGGTTTTGTTTGGGCTCCATTCTCCAGTGATGGGCAATCTCATGACCAACTCAGGGAAGTAAACCATTGATAAGCCATTAGCTCAGCATATTGATGTTGGTCCCACCTGATGCGAGGAGTAGACAGAACCAGGCCAACCTTCCTAAATTGGTGGGAAGCATTTCCAGGGTGTGTCAAAGAGCTCATTACACAGTAGCAGGTTGAGTTCTCATCTCAGCTCTGCTTTTTCCCCTGTATGTGTCACTGTGGTGATTCTGCTCTCCTTGTGTTCCTTTTCTCTTATCCTGTTATCAGCCTATACCTCCCTTTATTTTTAAAATTGGAAATAAAGTCAGGACTCACTGGCAGCTGAACCTCCTGCTGTTTCTGAATTTTGCTATTTGGATATTACATTATTATGAAGTTTGTTGTTTCTGTGTTTCAAATATGTACTAGTTAGGACTGGTCCAGTTTCAAGTGTCAAAAAATAACTCCAAGTAGTTTAAGTAATCAACAGTAAATTGGGGATGTAGACAATTGGAGAGCTCATCTAACTGAATAACCTTCAGGCACCATTTAATCTAGGAGTTCAAATTTTATTATCAGGGCTCTAGCTATCTAGTTACCTATCTAGCTTGCTATATCTAGTACTGTTGCCTTCTACAGCTTCTTTCAGGACAGTGTGTCTACTGGTTGGGAAATATCACCAATATTATAGCCAACGTTGAACTACACCATATTGCACTGGTGGCCCAAGGTCCACAACCTGAAGGCTCATAATTCAAAAGCAATAGAGATTATTTCTTAGTATCTATATATCAAATCTCAGAGAAAAATATTAATTATCCCTGATTGAGCTACATGCCTCATCACTGTGCTGAGGATTTGGGATATTCTAACGGGCCAGCCTGGCCCACGTACCCTTGTGTGTATGATGTGGCCAGGGTGAATAACCTGCCCATCAGAAGGTAAAGAGAGAACAGGTGGTTCGTTACAGAAGGGGATGCTTGGCAAAGCAATAACGTAATTTTATTACTAAAGTGTCTGCAAGCTCTTGTATCTGAAGTCTATGCATTATCTTTCTATCAAAATCATGCCTCTTGTGGCTTCCAGACTTTACCAAGGAGACAAATGAATAGGCGATTACAGGAGCATAGAGTCTTGAGCTTTTTTAATATCAGAAAAGGAAAGCTTTTTAGGTATACATAAGGAAAAAGAGTTTGGTGATGACCTGACTGTGAGATCGCCACACAAACTTTATCCCTGTGCCTTCTCGCCCCTGCATCTGTAGAGACAGAAAACAATGATGGGTGAGAAAAGCTATTGCCAACAATACAACAGGTGAGAGCTGATGTGGAACTTGGAATCTTTTTCCCTTGAGAGAGCAGTGGGGGACTGGATAGAATCAACCAGCTGAGTCTCTTCAGGTGCTTAACTTTTATGTGAGAGCTCTAGAGTTCAATCATTCATGCTATTACAGCCAGCAGCAAGCAAATTGCATTCACATTCGATTCAGATTTTGATTACAAAACAGAGCCCCAAATGAGTTTTATGATGGAAAAACATGCTAGGTGACTTCAGCTGGATGGCAGATGATGAGAATGGTTAAAAGCACCCAGGCTTTCAGGTCAAATGTGCCTCATCCAATCTTGGATCTGTCATACACTGACTGCGTGACCTTGTTTGGTGACATTTCCCATCTCAGAACTTCTGTTTCCTCAACATAAAATAGGGTAATACCACCTACTTCATAGGGTTTTGAGAGCATATGAATGAAATAATACATGGAAAGTGCAGTAGTGCAATAATGTAAGAAAAATGTCTGTGGCCTGGCAGAACCCCAATAAATGTTAATTTCCTTTCCTCTTCAGAGTCATTCACTCTCTCCCTCTCTCTTCCCCTCGCTCCATGCCTTCCTGCTTCCCTCTGCCCTGCTTTGCACTATGGAAACCAATGTTTTCTGTGAGTATGAGCATAGAAATGAGACTACCAGAGGAGGGATTATCCAAAATGGAGAGAAAGAAGAAAGAGGGTCTTCTTGTTAAAAATAGAATCTATATATAATTCATTCCCACAATATTTATTTATGTTGAGGGGAGATGGAGAAAAGATGAAAATAGGCAATTAGTACTATTTTAGGGCTTCAAGGTTTAGGCATCTTCAAAGCAATTTGAGCATTTTGTGCAATTTTAGTTTAATATACTCTCTCAGTAAGTCATTAAAATATGCAAGCTACTTGCACAGCAAATATCTTTCAGAAAAAAGAAAAGAAAGAAAGAAAGCTAGCAATTTACAAGCCTATGTCAAAACTCCATTCATTGCCCCCATTTGAGTTAGAATAAGATATAGCTTAGACCTTCAGTAGCATCAAACTTGGTGAGGGAGCTTGATAAAAATGCAGCTACTTGAATCCCACTCCAAGAGATTCTGATCAAATCAGTCAGGGGTGGGATCAAGGCATTTGCATTTTTAACACCTCCCAGATTCTCATACAGGGAAACCACAGATTATATTTTAAGAAACAGGCCTGGCGCAATGCCTCATGCCTAGAATCCTAGCACTTTGGGAGGCTGAGGAGGGTGGATCACTTGAGCTTAGGAGTTTGAGACCAGCCTGAACAACATGGTGAAACCCCATCTCTGCAAAAAATACAAAAAAATTAGCCAGGCATGGTGGTGCACACCTGTAGTCACAGCTACTTGTGGGGTTGAGGCAGGAAGATCACTTAACCTGGGAGGTGGAGGCTACAGAGGCAAAGACCATGACACTGCACTCCAGCCTGTGTGACAAAGTGAGACCCTGTCCCAAAAAAAAGAAAAAGAATTGCAGGCTTCGCTTGGGGATACTGAGTTCAAATCCTAAATTCATTATTTTCTAGCTTGTGAACTTGGGCAACTCTTAAATTTTTTGTATTAGTCTGTTTTCATGCTGCTGATAAAGACATACCCAAGACTGGGCAATTTACAAAAGAAAAAGGTTTAATTGGACTTACAGTTCCATGTGGCTGGTGAAGCCTCACAATCATGGCAGAAGGCAAGGAGGAGCAAGTCATGTCTTACATGGATGACAGCAGGCAGAGAGAGCTTGTGCAGGGGAACTCCTCTTTTTAAAACCATCAGATCTCATGAGACTTATTCACTATCGTAAGAACAGCACGGGAAAGACTTGCCCCCATGATTCAGTTACGTCCCACCGGGTCCCTCCCACAATATGTGGGAATTCAAGATGAGATCTGGGAGGGGACACAGCCAAATCATATCATTCCGCCCCTGGTCACTCCCATATCTCATGGCCTCACATTTCAAAACCAATCATGTTTTCACAACAGTCCCCCAAAGTCTTAACTCATTTCAGCATTAACTCAAAAGTCCATAGTTCAAAGTCTCATCCAAGACAAGGCAAGTCCCTTTCACCTATGAGCCTGTAAAATCAAAAGCAGGTTAGTAACTTCCTAGATACAGTGGGGGTACAGGCATTGGGTGAATACAGTCATTTCAAATGGGAGAAATTGGCCAGAACAAAGGAGCTACAGGCCCCATGCAAGTCCGAAATCAAGCGGGGCAGTCAAATCTTAAAGCTTCCAAAATTATCTCCTTTGACTCCATGTCTCACATCCAGATCACACTAATGCAAGAGGTAGGTTCCCATGGTCTTCGGCAGCTTGGGTACAGCCCTCCTCCCAGCTGCT
Source organism: Rhinopithecus bieti (assembly GCF_001698545.2). NCBI lineage: Eukaryota > Metazoa > Chordata > Mammalia > Primates > Cercopithecidae > Rhinopithecus > Rhinopithecus bieti. Next base: position 415,705 of record NW_016803289.1, read on the forward strand.
TTTCACAGGCTGGTGTTGAGTGTCTGCAGCTTTTCCAGGCACACAGTACAAGCTGTCAGTGGATCTACCATTCTGGGGTCTGGAGGACAGTGGCCATCTTCTCACAGCTCCACTAGGCAGTGTCCCAGTAGGGACTCTGTGTGAGGGCTCTGACCCTACATTTTCCTTCTGCACTGCCCTAGCAGAGGTTCTCCATGAGAGCCCCACCCCTGCAGCAAAATTCTGCCTGGGCATCCAGGCGTTTCCATACATTTTCTGAAATCTAGGCGGAGGTTCCCAAACCTTAGTTCTTGATTTCTGTGTACTTGTAGGCTCAACACCAAGTGGAAGCTGCCAAGGCTTGAGGCTTGCACCCTCTGAAGCCATAGCCCGAGCTCCATATTGGCCCCTTTCAGTCACAGCAGGACCAGCTGGGACACAGGGTACCAAGTCCCTAGGCTGAACATAGCAGGGGGACCCTGGGCCCAGCACATGAAACCACTTTTTCCTCCTAGGCCTCCAGGCCTGTGATGGGAGGGGCTGCCATGAAGACCTCTGACATGCCCTGGAGACATTTTCCCCATCATCTTGGGAATTAACACTCAGCTCATTACTTATTAAAATATCTGCAGTCTGCAGTGGACTTGAATTTCTCCTCAGAAAATGAGATTTTCTTTTCTATCACATTGTCAGACCGCAAATTTTCCAAACTTTTATGCTCAGCTTCCCTTATAAAACTGAATGCCTTTAACAGCACCCAAGTCACCTCTTGAATGCTTTGCTGCTTAGAAATTTCTTCTACCAGATACCCTAAATCATCTCTCTCAAGTTCAAAGTTCCACAAATCTCTAGGGCAGGTGCAAAATGCTGCCAGTCTCTTTACTAAAATATAACAAGAGTCACATTTGCTCCAGTTTCCAACAAATTTCTCATCTTCATCTGAGATCATCTCAGCCTGGACCTTATTGTTCGTATCACTATCAGCATGTTTGTCAAAGTCATTCAACAAGTCTCTAGGAAGTTCCAAACTTTCCCACATTTTCCCGTCTTCTTCTGAGCCCTCCAAATTTTTCCAACCTCTGCCTGATACCCAGTTCCAAAGCTGCTTCCATATTTTCAGGTATCTTTTCAGCAACACCCCACTCAACTGGTACCGACTTACTATATTAGTCCATTTTCATGTTACTGATAAAGACATGCCCGAGACTGGGAAGAAAAGGAGGTTTAATTGGACTTACAGTTCCACATGAATGGGGAGGCCTCAGAATCATGGCAGGAGGTGAAAGGCAATTCTTACATGGTAGCAGCCAGAGAAAATGAGGAAGAAACAAAAGCAGAAACCCTTGATAAACCCATCAGATCTCATGGGACTTATTCACAATCATGAGAACAGCACAGGAAAGACTTGCCCCTATGATTCAATTATCTCCCACCAGGCCCCTTCCAAACATGTGGGAATTCAAGATGAGATTTGGGTGGGGACACAGCCAAACCATATCATTCTCTGATCCCCAGTTTTTTAATCTAAAAATTGACATTTGAAATAATACACACCTCAAAAGTTGTTGTGAGAATTAGAGAGTGCTTAGCAAAGAGAATTAGAACGCTTAGCAAAGAATCTGACGCAAGAAAGAAGCACTCAGTAAAGGTTAGCTATTGATATTATCATCATGCAAATCCAAAGGGGCTTAGATATTTTCTTATTTATCTTTTCATTCTTCCTTTCTTTCCTTTTCTCTTTTCTGTTTTTCTTTTCATAAATAATAATAATAATAAAGCCTCACAATTCATTCAGCAAGGTGGAAGTTTATTTAGCTCTCAGACAAAAGTCTGGATGTGAAGTAATCCAGGATGGGTGTGGCAGCTCTGAAACCCAGGCTTCTTCCCTCCTATTAGGTGTGGCCTTCATCCTCAATATTCAAGATGGCAGCTAGAGCTCTAGGGATCATGTCTGCGTTCCACATAGCAAGATGGAGAGGAGGAAAAGAAAACTCAGGAAGGACACTTCCTAAAGGTTGCTTACTCCCACACTGGCCTGGACTTAATCACCAGAAAGGCTGAAAATGTGACCAATATTCCAGGTAGTCATGTACCCAGAAAAAATGTGATATTGCAATGGAAAACTGAGAGGAAGAAATATGGAGGAACAATTATTGTTCCCTCATGTACCCAACCCTAGGAGTCTAACAGATTTGGGTCATTCCCCAGAAATCCATTCTCATCCAGCTTTTACCTGCTCATTTCTCAGGTAGGGAACACCTTCCCCAAAAAAGGTAGTTGCATAGTTTGCTTATCCTACTCAGCTTACCTTACTTTCTTTCTAAATTCCTCTTATACCTTTTACCTCTCAGCCACCAACTTCATTCATTTTCTAACTGTCCAATTTTAATAAGCAATACAATTATTATAGAAAAGTTAGAGAACACAGCTAAGCATTTAGGAAAAAAAGTGCTTTTCAAACATTCAAAAATCTCACCATTTAGAGATAACCACTTCTAAAATATTGTCCTATAGTCATCTAGCATTTTCCCTAGGTAAAAATATACATGTGTATTTATAACGAAAATCTAGTCTACATAATTGTTCTCAACCTCTTCTGTTACACTTAATGGTATATTATCAGTAACGCTCAATGTTATTAATTATAAAAAAAACATCAATTGTAGTGACTGCAAAGGTTTTCATTGTATGGGTATGGGTATATAATAATTTATTCAACCAATTCCCTGTTTATTCCACTGCATTATGTTAAGCCCCCTAGTACATACATCTTTGCTCATGTGTCCACCAGCTTCCTGGGGATGAGCTGTGTTCCTGTGGTTTTCTCAGTTCTGTGGTCTCCTTACTGTATCCCAGGACCAGCAGAAAAGGACACCTCCACCATTCCATCAGCAAAGGTCTTATCTCTACCACTAAGCTGCCTGGAATTCTTTTTTCAAATGAACATTGTGGATTCAGGAGATCCACGAAGACCTAAATTATTGCCTCTCTATACCCCATTGCATGAATAGCAAGATTATGAATAGCAAGACTGCTACAATGAGAGGTGATTACATAATCCCACTGCTTGGAAAAGCACAAAATAAAATACAACACTAGGTGGCTGAAGCACTTCCTCTTAATCTGTTAGAACTTGCAGTTTGCCAAGCAGACTTCAAGCAAGACTGGGGTGAGGCCATTTCTATGTGAAAAAAACAATTTCAATTAGTAAAAATGCATTTGAATGAAATAATTATTTAGACAACTGGTTTGACAAATGATTATGCTTGAGCTGATTTTTTTAAAAACTGACGATTGATCTCTGACTAATTGTTTCTTTGTCTCAGCTGAGCTTCCTAATGATCCAAATGCTCATTTTATAAATGAATACAGTTTAAGAAAGATTAAATAACTTGGCCATGATTACACAAATGGAAAGAAGTGGAGCCAGAATTCAAAATCAGTATTCAGATCCAGAAAGAGTCACTGACTCCCCTCTCATAGATGTAGAGTCAAGTTCACGACCCTGTGCCTTGCGTAGTGATTAAGAAAAAGGGTTCTAGCATCAGGTAGTCTGAGTTCATGCCCCATATCTGCCATTTCCCAGCTGTGTCATCTTATGCAAGTTAATAAACCACTCTGTGTCTCTGTCACCCTATCTTATAAATGGGGATAATGAGTGTCTATCTCCAAGGACTACCTAGATTAAATGAGATGACCCACATACACACTTAGCACATAGGAAGTGCTCAGTAATTAGTTATTAATATTATGCAGGTGTCGTCTGAAAACCTTGGCTGAAAGGGTCGTAGACATGGTGGTCTACCATGGGTTCATCAGGGTTCAGTTGTACATGTGAAGGTTTGTTACACAGCTAAACTGGTATCACGGGCATTTGTTGTGCAGATTATTTCATCACCCAGCAATGAATGAGACTTCCTGTTGCTCCTCGTTCTCCCCAACATTTACCATTGTCAATGTTTCAGATTTTCACCCTGCTAGTAGATAGGAAAACTGACAATCATGCCTGCAGGTCTGATATATGCATCTGTAAGTGTACATGCAGCCAAAGAAGAGGAATCCAAAAAGCAGCTAGTGATACCAGAGCAAGTCCCCATATATACTGCACCACCGCTCCAGTCTAAATATGTTGAAGAGCAGCCTGGTCATTTACAAATGGGGTTTGCTTCCATCTGCACTGCAACTGGTCATTATACTGGCTGGTGCAAGGGTGTTTATGTCTTTGTGGAAAATGGGATAATTGATACAGTACAATTTGGAAAAGATGCTCATGTCTATCTGAAGAATCCTCCTCAAGATTTTCTTCCAAAAATGGGAGTTATTACGGTTTCAGGACTGGTGGGCTTGGTTTCAGCGAGAAAAGGTTCTAAGTTTAAGAAAATTACTTATCCTCTGGGACTGACCACTTTATGAGCAACTGTTTGCTACCCAGTTCTGTCAGTAATAATTGCTAAGGTAAGAGGGGAAAAGGTGTACGCTACAAACCAGCACATTTTTGGAGCAGTTAAATCATTGTGAACAAAAGCAGCAAAAACAAGTTACTCCCTAAACCTAAAGAAAAAAAACTAAGCTAGGATCCTCCGCCGAAATAGAAGTACCTGCAAAAACAACTCACGTCTTGAAACACGCAGTGCCCTTGCCAACAGAACTCAACTTAGTGGCAAAGACCAAATCAGAATCCAACTCAGGTGCTACACAATTCATGCCTGACCCCAAGTTCATGGATCATGGGTGGTCCCATCCAGAAGATATAGATAAGTACAGCACTGGAAGCTGAAGTAGACTGCATAGAGAGACTACATAGAAAACTACAGATGTGTGAGGTTGCAAATAATGATGAAAAAAATCATGTAATGGGTAATTGATACATAGAGTATTACTTAAACCAAGTTTTTCCCTTACCTCTCCAAATGTGCAATTTGATAAATTACATAAGTGGCTAACACACAAACTGTGAATGCAATGCAAACAATATTAAATGATTGATGAGGAGACACAGGTAGACTTATTAGCTTGAATTTGATGACCTTTAGGGGCATTTATTAAAAAAAAAAAAAAAAAAGACATGAACTCCAGTGAGACCAAAATCTGAAAATGCATAGATGTGTATATAAAGACATACATATATATACGTATAAACATATGTTTCTGCTCCAGCTTTCCCAAATTAATGTCAGTTAAATTAGAATGGTGTGTGGAAAGATGTGTTTGCCTCCGTGTTGTTGTTGTTGTTGTTGTTGTTGTTGTTGTTGTTTTGCCGATTTCCTAGATCTGGAATAAAATATCCGTGTTTTATGGGGAAAAAAATATTATGCAGGTATGCCCCAGAGAAAGTGTAGGTTCAGTTCCAGACCACCACAATAAAGCTAATACCATAATAAAATAAGTCAAACAATTTTTTTTATTTCCCAGTGCATATGAAAGTTGTGTTTGGCCAGGCGCGGTGGCTCACACCTGGAATCCCAGCACTTTGGGAGGCCAAGGCAGGCAGGTCATGAGGTCAGGGGATGGAGACCATCCTGGCCAACATGGTGAAACCCTGTCTCTACTAAAAATACAAAAATTAGCTGTGCATGGTGATGCGCACCTGTAATCCCAGCTACTCAGGAGGCTGAGACAGGAGAATAGCTTGAACCTGGGAGGTGAAGGTTGCAGTGAGCCGAGATCGCGCCACTGGACTCCAGTCTGGTGACAGAGCAAGACTGTGTCTCAAAAAAAAAAAAAAAGTTGTGTTTACACTATGCTGTAGTCTATTAAGTGTGCAATAGCGTTATGCCTAAATAACAATATATCTAACTTAATTTAAAATACTTTATTACTAAAAAAAGTGAATGATGTTCTGAGCCTTCAGCAAGTTGTAATCTTCTTTCTGGCAGTGGGTCTTGACTCAATATTGGTGACTTGCCACTTCACCGCGCATTTTTACGTTACAGAGGCAGCTTCTTTTCTTAAACCTCAGACTATCTCTGCCAGCTTCAAACTTTTTTCCTGCAGCTTCCTCATCTCTCTCAGCCTTCACAGAATTAAAGAAAGTTAGGATCTTGATCTGGATTAGGCTTTGGCTTAAGGGTCTGTTGTGGCTGATTTGATCTTCTACACAAACCAGTCAAACTTTCTCCATATCAGCAATAAGGCTGTTTCACTTACTTATCATTTATGTATTCACTGCGGTAGCACTTCTAATTTCCTTCACAAACTTTTCTTTTGCATTCACAACTTGGCTGTTTGTCACAAGAGGCCTAGCTTTTAGCCTATCTCAGCTTTAGTCGTGCCTTCCTCCCTAAGATTAATCATTTCTAGCTTTTGATTTAAAGTGAGAGATGTGAAACTCTTCCTTTCACTTGAAAATTTGTAGGCAGTTGTAGGGTCATTAATTGGCCTCATTTTAATATCATTGTGTCTCAGAGAATAGGGAGGCCCAAGAGGGGGGAGAGAGATGGGAGAATGACCAGCTGGTGCAGCAGTCAGAACACAAACATTTATCGATGAAGTTTGCTGTCTTGTATGGGCACAGTTTGTGGCGCCCCTCCAGACATTACAAGAGCAACATCAAAGATCACTGATTACAGATCACCATAGCAGACATAATAATAATGAAAATGTTTAAAATATTTAAAGTTAGTAACAGTTACCAGAATGTGACACAGAGACACAAAGTGAGCACAGGGTGTTGGAAAAATGGCGCTGATAGACCTACTCAACACAGGTTGCCATAAACCTTTGATTTGTAAAAAACTCAATATTTGCAAAGCATGTTAAAGCAAAGTACAATAAAAGGAAGAATGTTTGTATCTTCTGTTCCTCCAGACTCTCAGCTAAGTACATATCTTATTGGTCTGTGCCATTGCAGGTACCTCGAGCAAAGGCCTTATGCAACTACAGAGGGCAAAATCCTGGTGACCTAAGGTTTAATAAGGGAGATGTCATCCTTCTCCGGAGACAGCTTGATGAGAATTGGTACCAGGGGGAAATCAATGGCATCAGTGGGATCTTCCCAGCCAGCTCCGTGGAAGTCATCAAGCAGCTGCCCCAGCCACCCCCGCTCTGCAGGGCCCTCTACAATTTCGACCTGCGAGGCAAGGACAAGAGTGAGAACCAGGATTGCCTGACCTTCCTCAAGGTAGGATTCTGGGTGAATCCTAGGGTCACGTGGGACCACAGAGAGACCACAGCAGAACCAGAGTTGCTTGTTTAATATTTGCTGATTTTAAAATTGTATTTTAAATATATTATATTATTATTGATANGCCACCCCCGCTCTGCAGGGCCCTCTACAATTTCGACCTGCGAGGCAAGGACAAGAGTGAGAACCAGGATTGCCTGACCTTCCTCAAGGTAGGATTCTGGGTGAATCCTAGGGTCACGTGGGACCACAGAGAGACCACAGCAGAACCAGAGTTGCTTGTTTAATATTTGCTGATTTTTAAAAATTGTATTTTAAATATATTATATTATTATTGATATTTATTATTTTATTCATAAAATATATTTTGTCCATAAATTATATATGTATATATGTGGTGCATCTATATGTAATATGTGTGTACAATTCAGACTACATGCAAGTGAAATCTCTAGAGAAATCTACAAATAAGTGATAGAAGTCTGTAAGCCTTTTTTATTGTAGTTACAGAAGGATTCACTCATTCATTCATTCATTCATTTATCCTGAAACCATTGTAGAAACATTTGAAAATACAGATAAGCAAAATAAGGAAAATATTATACCACAATATAGATACAATCACTGTCAACAGCTTGAATAACACATTTGATTTATTCATTCTATCATTCTATCACTTTTGAGCACTTACTCCTTGCAGGCCCTGGGAATAGGACGTGAATAAGTCAGAGTCTCTGCTGTCCTCACAGAGTAATGGGAAGAACAGATACATGGACAGAAAATTACAAACAATTTGATAACATGCTATGTAAAACTACAGCCTCTACCTCTTTATCACGTATGTGGAAGGGTATTCTTGCGACCAAGTTATGGTTACCTAATTCTACTCATTTACAACATTCTATCTTGCTGTAAACATCACATTCAAAACACTCCAGACACACACAATAACATAATCATGCCTTTCTACATAAATAACCTCTTACAAGACATGTTTTCCAAACATTAATTACCCTAAGATTTCTTGTGCCTCTGTTTCATTAGATGATTCCCCACCATTTGCAATAATGACAGTTGTACTAAAGTCTACACTACTTTAACTCTGTATTCAGTATTTGTTATTCCATAAACATTCACATCTCTCATAGAAACCACAGGTGGAGTTATTTTCATTCTTCACCACTCATGATAAGTAGATCAAATGTAAGTATAAAAAGTGGCACTGCTACAATAGCTTAGGCAAGGTCTTTCGTTTTACAAAATATTTTTATTCCACCACTACCAGAAAGGAGATTTACTTCAGGTTTTCTCAACCTAGACAACCTCTCTGTCCTCCATATTCTGAGATAATGATCTTTATTATTGCTATGGAACCTCAGAGCGAGACTCCTAAGAAAAGTCATTCTGCAGCCCAAACAGCAAAGTGTAGACCTAGACTACAGTTAGAGGAAGATCAGTTCAATTCCACAAACATTTATTGAGTATTTACTGTGTGCCAGGCATTAGACATACAGCTGGAGGAAGACATAAGGGAGTATCATCGTCTGTGTCTCTCACCCTTTCTGGGAATTTGTAAACTGGGGCACTTACTTCACACACTCGTTCATTTCTTGAGCCCATCCATGTGCCAAGCTGGCCATTGGAGATAAAGTGATGAGTCACTGTTCTTACCTTCACAGAGCTGGCAATCTAGTGGAAGAAACAGATATATAAATGGGAAATTATGCCAAAGAAGCCAAAAGAGAGGATTTGACCCATTCTGGAAGGCTGTGGAATACACAGACTTCTAGGAAATCTCATGGTCTAAACTCAGCATATCCAAATTAAACTCAAGATCTTCCTTCCCAAAGCTGTTCTTTTCCTAGTGCTTTCTAGCTCAATAAATTGTGTAATTTATTCAGTGTCATGTATTTATTCCTGCATGCATGCATTCAATAAATATTTATTGGCTGACTACTAAAGGGGACCCACTATGTTAGGTGCTAGGGACAACAAAGATTAACAAAACAGACACAGGCTCTGCACGCATGGAGTTTATGGTCTGATAGGGTAGACAGACATTAAATAAATAATAATCTCTTGGCACGGTGGTTCACGCCTGCATTCCCAGCACTTTGGGAGACCGCGGCGGGCAGATCACTTGAGGTCAGGAGTTTGAGACCAACCTGGCCAACATGGCGAAACCCCGCCTCTACTAAAAATACAAAAATTAGTCAGGCGTGGTTGCCCGTGCCTGTAATCCCAGCTACTCAGGAGACTGAGGCAGGAGAATCACTTGAACCCAGGAGGCAGAAGTTGCAGTGAGCCAAGTTCGCGCCATTGCACTCCAGCCTGGGCAGCAGAGCGAGACTCCGACTAAAAATTTAAAAAACAAAAAGAAAGAAATAATAACCTATAAATGCATAATTACACATGTGTAAGAGCAGGGGCCCTCAACCCCCAGACCACTGACCAGTACTGGTCCGTGGCCTGTGAGGAAGCGGGCTGCGCAGCGGGAGGTAAGTAGTGGGCAAGTAAGCAAACCTTCATCTGTATTTATAGCTGCTGTGTTTATAGTAATGGGTGGCATTACTGCCTGAACTCCATCTCCTGTCAGATTAGTGGCAGCATTAGATTCCCATAGGAGCGTGAACCCCATTGTGAACCGCGCATACAAGGGATCTAAATTACATGCTCCTTATGAGAATCTAATGCCTGATAATGTGAGCTGGAGCAGTTTTATCTTGAAACCATCCCCTGTTCCCTACCCTCTATTCCCACCTTCTACCCCCCGCATCCGAGGAAAAATTGTCTATCACAAGACCGGTCCCTGGTGCCAAAAAGGTTGGGTACTGCTGTGTAAGAGGAAGCCAAGAAAGGGTATGATGCAGTAACAGATTTAAATTTAAATTAATCCTAATTCCTGAGGCGCATGAAACAGAATGTCAGAGAGAGAATGTCAGAAGGTCTTTAGTGGATGAATATACAGGTTGAACTTGAATGCTGTATGGACACAGAAAGGTGTTTCTAAAATGGCATTAAATAAAAATCATCACTGTGTCCCATATAGCTTCATTTGTGTGAGGTACAGGAACAGACAAAAGTAATGTATAGTACTAGAAGTCAGAGTGGTGGTTGCCTCTTAACAAGTGGTGGGAAAGGGCACAAAGGAACCTTCTGGGTGCTGCGAGTATTCTATACCTTCATCTGAACAGGGATTTCATGGATATACTCAAATGTAAAATTTCTCAAGATGTGTGCACTTTATTGTATGCATGTGTGTATATTTTTGGAAAGGTTTTTAAAAAATATGTATGTTTATATGTGTGTTATGTTTTGTCTTGATAGAAAAGAATCTGGAAAAAATGTGTTATTCAAGCTGTTGACAGTGATTGTATCTTTATTGTGATACAATATTTTCCCTGTTTTGCTTACCTGTATTTTCAAATGTTTCTACAAATTTACATATAACCTTTTATAGTGAGTAAGAAAATCTGAACAAAAGTTGCTTTATGTTTGATGCATTAAAAATTGAACAGGTTCTGAAAAGTCTTCAAAATGAGCATAAAATTCATTTTTCTTTTTGGAAAGCTGAAAGTGCTTCTCCCTATGGCTTCCATCTTTATTTCTCCATCAGATAAATTTAAGTGAAAAGCTTGGACCTACTGGTGATTAAAAATTAGAAACATTTCTAAGTTTTCCTATTGGATTCCATTGATTCTCCAAATTATTTCTACTCCCCTGTGGTCTCGGTGACACAAACACTGCCCTTTATGGAGAAAGTTCATTTTAGCAAAAGACTTCCCAAATAAATCAAGCACAAGGTACAATCCTCACACCTTACACCATCTGAGACTCCAAACTGATCTCTGCTGAGAGCTTTTACTGCCTGAAAATGAGAGTAAATGCTGACCATGAGAATTTCTCTTTCAGGATGATATCATCACTGTGATCAGCCGAGTGGATGAGAACTGGGCAGAAGGCAAGTTAGGAGATAAAGTAGGCATCTTCCCTATCTTGTTTGTAGAGGTATGTGAGTATCAAGTCTACATCTGATTTACACTTATACAGAAATATGCATGTGCTACAGTGATGCCTGAGAGCAATTGCTATTTGCTATGAGGCTTATTTCAGAACTAACTAAAATCTCTAAAGAAAAGATGCCAGACAATAATACCCAATTCTGGCAAGAGTCTGGGGAAATGAGCCTTTTCCATTCTCCTGATGGGAATGTAAATTAGTGAAATCTGTCACATGCAAACTCAAATAAACTTATACCAAAAATATTAAAAATGTGGGCCTCCTTTGAGTCAGTAGGTCCATCTGAGAGTTTATTGTAAGTAAATATTTAAATAAGTATGCAAAGATAAATGTACAAAACATTCAAAAATGTTCACCATAACATTAGGTGATGGTATATAATTATGAAAAAAAAAGAAATACTCTAAATAGTCAACAATAAGGACTTCATTTTTTTTAATTGTGGTAATGAAAAAAGTGTCTCTGTATGGATAATAATATATGGAGAATAATATTTAATATCATAAAGTGTTCGATATTATGGAAAGATTTATGACTCATTGTTAAGTTTTTTTAAGTTTAATAGGTATAGAGTTTCAGATTTGTTGGATAAAAGAGTTCTAAAGATCTGTTTCATAACAGTGTGAATGTACTTAACACTACTGAACTGTACACTTAAAAATGGTTCAGAAGGTAAATTTTATGTTACATGTCTTTTATCACAATAAAAAAATAAGTTGGACCATATGGAACTAGCTTTTAAATATATGTGTGTTTATATAAATGGATAAAGGACTAGAGAATGATATGTACCAAAATGTTAACATTTGTGATCACTACATGATGAGATTCTAGATGCTTTTCATTTTCTTCTGCCAACTTATATTTTCTAAATCTTCTGAAATTAGCATATATTTATTACTTCTGTTTTTTACAGAAAATCTTCTTTTAAAAAAAAAAAGAAAACATGCTAGGCTATGGTATATCTCCAGCATAATATAACCTGTCCAGTATAATAACCTCGTTAGCCATGAGCCTCAATTTAGCTTGAAGCAAGTCATTACATATTTAAAAGAGAGGTTTCATTGTTTAACTGCATTTATTGGGTGCTTAACATGCATAAAGCATTAAAAATGAGTAGTAGAAAGCTATGAAAGAAGTAAAAGGCATGCTGTCCACCCTAGGGGCTGGAGTGCTTGAAACAGAACAGCCCACAGTTGAGCAGAAGCAACCAATTCTTCTAGTCATAAGAGCTAAAGCAGGTTCTGAAATGAATGGTGTCCCCAGAGCGTTGCACAGCTTTCAGGGTTCTCTGTACCTCCTCTACTCCATCAGTGTTGAAGGAAGATATGGAGGAAGGGTCCAGAGAGGCTGGTCTTCTTACTGTCTCTACTAAACTCATTCCTAATTCTCGTTCCTAATGCCTTTTCTCTTGCTGGGGCCCCTTTCAGATACAACACCCAATTATCTTTACCTGTTCAAATTTCCCTTATTTTATAAGGCTCAGATAGAAACCTACTCTGTCCATAAAATTTCAGCAAGTAGTTAAACCGTCAATGGCCTCTTTCCTCTGAATATCTGATGAGTGGTTAGTTGTACTTCACAGGCTAGCCTAACACAGAACAGGCACTCTGTTTAAAAAAAAAAAAAAAAAAAATAGCTTAGCAAGTGAATGAATGGAAAATAATTCGGAAGGTAGTCAGAGCTCCCAGGGGAAAAAAATTTTTAGAGCAAACCATTCACTGTGACCCTGTCCTAAACATATGTTTAATTATTCAACTAATTTTTCATTGAGTGCCTGCTATGCTAGGACCTGTGCCTAGTTCTAAAGACACAAGACAAACACGGGTCCCTACTCTCAGAGACTATAACATCAGAAAGTATTCCAGTAATTACAAGTGTGATGAATCATGTAAAGACTGAAGTAGCCAGGTGTAGTGGCTCATGGCTGTAATCCCAACACATTGGGGGCCAAGGCAGGAGGACTTCTTGAGCCCGAGAGATTGAGACCAGGCTTGGGCAACATAGTGAGACTCCCCTCTCTACAGAAAATTTAAAAACTAGTCAGGCATGGTGGCCCACACTGGTCCCAGCTACTCCAGAGGCTGAGGCAGGAGGATCATTTGAGCCCAGGAAGTCGTGGCTACAGTGAGCCGTGTTTGTGCCACTATACTGTAGACTGGGCAACACAGCAAGACCCTATCTCAAAAAAGGAAAAAAAAAAGACTGAAGTAGAGGAAACTATTAGGGAGTTATGATATGCAATTTACCAGGGAAGAAGGTCAGCAAATGCCACTTATGCCAAGATCTGACAGATAGAGAGCATTTTAGGTAATGGAGGTAGCATGTGCAAAAGTCCTGCAGGATGAGGAAGTGTGGTGTAGCCAGGGGAAAAAGGAAGTACCAGAGCTGGAGCTTAGAGAGTAAAAGAGGAACAAAAAGTGAAGCCAGGGAAGTAAATGGAAGACAGATCACAGAGGACGTCGTAAACCATCCCATATAGTCAGGATGGGCTACATTATGCTGTGGCAATAAACAGCACCAAAGTCTCAGTGGCTGAACAAAGAAAATGTTATTCCTCACCTACATTCCGTGTTCAGTGCAGAGTGATGAGGGGCTCTGCTCATAGTCACTCAGGAGCCCATACTAATATGGCTGGGCCATCTGGTAGCTACATCATCTGGAACATGTGGGCTTCCTAGTTTCCACAGTAGGGACGCATGAAGAAGAGTGAGTTGTCTCACAAACTAAATGCCTCGTTTCGAAGTGACACTTGTCACTCCCACTCACAGCCCATTAGCCTGAACCAGTCACATAGCCTGATCTGATGTCAAGTCAGCTGAGAAGTATAAGGGAACACATGAAACATTGGGTATCATTGCCTCTGCCATTTCATAAGAAGTGTGGATTCAACCCAAAAGCCAACAGAAACCATTGAAAGGTTTTTTAAGTGACCAGGTTTGGGTTTCTTAAAGACTGCCCTGGCTGCAGTAGGAGGAATGATTTGAAGAGGAGGGAGAAAAAAGCAGAAAGTGCAGGTAGGAGGCCCCTGCATTGCCCAGTTAGATGACTGTGGATTAGACCCATAGGTTCAGGGACCTTTCAGGAGGTAGAATCCACAGGACTCTGGGGTTGACAGAGGCAGGGATAGAGAAGAGAAGTGGTCAAGGACAGTCCCACTTCTTGATTTATGGACATAGGTCAGTGGCAGAGCCATCTGCTGGGTAGGAGCCTTTTCTGAGGAGTAAGTTAGGATGATTCAGAGTCAATGGTTGACTCTCCAAGGACAGAGGTCAGCTGCAATTAGTACCTCGTTGGACCCATATGAGGCGCTTAAATATTTATGGAAATTGTTGCCTGGTCTCCTGCATTATCTTGAGATGCTTCTTCCTAACCCTGGGCTGGGGGGGAAGGCACCAGTCATCTTATTACCCATTTCTGAAACCCATTTCCCAAAATTTCTCCATTTAATGATTATTCATTTGGATACACTTTCCGGCCACTTCACCTCTAAAATTAGCGAGTACAAGAACCATCAAGATTATCATTAAACTAGCCAGTGCTTCATTTGTTCTCCTAATTGCTCGGAGGGGAAAAAGATAATCAAGTGGTTGCTCTAATCTGGAAACCTGGTTCTCAAAAATTACCTGAAATCTAAATTGTGCTTTTTAAAGCAGCACTTAAATTTTGACTCCAGTCATTTCATTAAGACTAGCACTTGCTGAGAACTCTTTAAATAAGTTTTGAATTACCAGTGTCATGGAAAGCAATTGGAAGGAAGGGAGGCTTTCTTATGAGCATGATATATGTGTGTGTGCATGTGTGTGGGTGTGTTTGGCATAAACAGGATTTTTCTTGTTAATGTATCATTTCACTTATTGAATTGCACCTGCATTAAAAGGTGATAAAACAAAGGCTGAGCCTATGCTCATTCTTATGAGGACTCCTCCAACAGAGCCTGCCTGAGTTATATGAACTTTGCTCAGCCCAAGGAGCCTCAACAATATTGTTTCAAATGAGTGGGTGCAAATCTAAGAGACCTGCAATTCTTCCCCAGCAGAGCTATTAATCATATTGGCAGAGGACAGGGCAGATGCAGAGTCTCCCGGGGCCCTTTGTCAGTGTTCATGTTAGAAAAGCTGATGGTGGTACTCACCTGGGGACAGAACAATTAGGTGGAAGCAGAAAAAATTAACTTATTTCATTATAGCTACGAATGGCTGTATAAAGAACTTTACTCATTCAATTCAGAGTGCATATTGCCCTTTTACTGGGTGAACAATGGAGGGGCAGGTGCCCTGGGGCCTCTAAGTCATTGTTCCTAGTTCAAGCTGCCATCAGAGCTTGCCTAACAATTTCAAAAACTTCCTAATTGGTCTCCCTACTTCTGTTCTGGCACTTCTAAATAGCAACCAAAACAAGCTTTTTATTTATATTTGTTTGTTTGTTGGTTTACATACAGCAAAAGTTACTCTTTCTAACGTCCAGTTCTATAAATTTTAATAAATGCATATAATTGCGTAACCACACCACAATCAAGACATAGAAGAGTTCCAATAGTCTGCCCTGAAATTTCTCATGCTGCCCCTTTATAGTCAGTGTCTTCCCCAACTCATAACCACTGGCAACCACCAATCTGTTTTCTGCTCCTGTAGTTTTCTTTTTCCAGAATGTCATATAAATGGAATCGTACAGAATGTAGCTTTTTGAGTCGGGCTTCTTTCATTTTGTATAATGCATTTGGAATTACCATGCTGTTTCATATATCAGTAGTTCATTCCTTTTTGATGCTGAGTAATATTCCATTGTATAGATGTGCCAGAGTTTGTTCATTCACCTCATGAAAGACATTGGAGTTGTTTTCCAGTTGTTGGCAACTATGCATAAAGCTGCTATAAACATTTGCATACTGGTTTTTGAGTGAGCACAAGCTTTTATTTCTCTTGGGTGATTAGTTAGGAGTGGAATTGCTGGGTCAGATGCTAAGTATGTGTTTAACTTTCTAAGAAACTGCTGAACAGTAGCATGAGCTTTTAAAAGCATAAAGCAGATCATATCGCTCCTCTACCTAAGTCCTGCCAAAGACTTCCTATTATATGTAGAATAAAATGGAAGCTTCCCAGGCTCTTGTGATCTGGCCCCTGCCTGTCTCTGTGGCCTCTGTTATCATCTTCTCCTTACATGCTCTGTTCCAGCCTTCTCTCTGTTTCTTTCTTCTGTCTTTTTCTCAAGCAAGCTGAGCTCCTTCCCTCTTTAGGACTTTCACACTAGCTTATGGTGCCTCTTCTGGGCATGTTCTTACCTCCATTTTCACAAAGCTAGCTCCGTCTTGTCATTTGTTGTTTCAGCTTAAATGCCCTCTTCTCAGCAGATCTTCCTCGACTCCCTAATTTAAAGTAGCTCCCTCCCCCAATCCCTCTCTATCACATCAGAGCACTTATAATTATATGACGGTTTCTTGTTTAGTTGTTTACATGCTGGCTCTGTCATTCATAAGTCACCCCTTCCAGGCCTCGGCCTCCTTATCTTTAAAGTGGACATAATAATGCTCATTCCCCTACTGAATGAGTTTTTCACAATATTATAAGCTTCTTGAGGTAAGAACCACATCTTCTTTAAAATTTTCTTTTTAAGAACTTTATTTATTCCTCAACAAAAGTCACATTCAATACAATTTTCTGTCTCAGTTATTTTAATCCTCTGCACATTATTGCTAAAAAATTCTTTAATGGGCAAATTTCTTTGACCTCTATAGTTGGATTTCTAAATTAGAATGAGCTATGGTTTTAGAGGGCAACTGGTAACAATTATAAAAATGAAAATTTAGGTAATCATCCAAAAATTTAAGAGTTATTGCACTAACTCTTATTTGTCAACATGTTTCAGATTTCCAAAGGAAATGAACCCACAGGGCCCTCAGTGAGTAGGGTACTCAAAATATTACTATAATTTCTTGTGAGAATGGACCAATGTAGTGGGGAAGACAGACATAACACAGTGGTGTACTGGAGTTGGCTGGAACTAGATCACAAGAGCTGGTTGTTACATTTTCAGGAATTTTTCCAGCCAGTTGTTTAACCATTGGTGGCTTGAAAAACTCCACGAATCAGGGATTTTTTTTCTTTCTTCCTTGTTATTTTTTTTTTTTTTTTTTTTTTTTTTTTTTGACAGCTGATTTACTAACATCACTGACTAAGAGATATAGAACAAGGAAGAAGAGTGATTACATGAACATATTTAAAGGAAGAGTAAAAGACAGTCTTAGCATAAGAATTCAGGGTCCTGAATGCACTTACATTCTGGCCCAAACACTTACGAAATGTATGAACTTGAGCAACTTCATTCACTCATTATTCCACAAGCACTAAGCATCTACTCTGGGGTACAGGAGAGAATCATGTGTAGAAGGTCCCTGCAACCCAGATAGCTAACAGACTAGTCGGGGAAGGGCAAGTAAAGGATTGTGGTTTGGAGTGAAAAATACAATGATCGGGAAACACAGGGGCTGCTGGGAGCACCAGGAAGGGGAAGTGGCCAAACCAGCAGGGGATTCCAGGATGGCTAAAGGAAGAGGGGAGAAGTCCACTAGGTGAAAACAGCCAGAAATGACTGGGGAAAATGGGTAAAGGAAGAATAAATACACTCAGCCAGGGAAGAGCATCATGGCTTATTAAGTAAAAGAGTAATACTTACTTTGCAGGAAAGTTGGGAGAATGCATTCATAGAGCAAAGTCATGAGGATGCATTGATAGAAGATGGAAGCTGTTACTGTGCTCACCAAGGAGTGAGCATCTGAGCCAGTGACCAAGGAGGTGGCCATCTGACCTGGTTTCAGATGGGCGTGGGTAGGAACTGGCTACACACATTAGATCAGGAAGACAAACTTCTCATTGGACCTTTTGTCTTTCAGCCAAACCTCACCGCAAGACACCTTCTAGAGAAGAACAAAGGTCGTCAGTCATCCCGCACAAAAAACCTGTCCCTGGTGTCCTCATCCTCCAGAGGCAACACATCTACCCTCCGTAGGGGCCCAGGGTCCAGGAGGAAGGGACCTGGGCAGTTTTCCATCACAACAGCCTTGAACACTCTCAACCGGATGGTCCATTCTCCTTCAGGGCGCCATATGGTAGAGATCAGCACCCCAGTGCTTATCAGCTCCAGCAACCCCTCTGTGATCACCCAGCCCGTGGAGAAAGCAGACATTCCTTCCAGCTCAGCGGGACAGGTAGGGAAGAATCTCCTGGGATGAGGGCACTTTTGAGTTGGGCAAGTGATTCATACCATGTCACAAGCAATATTTGATGTTTACTACTAGCTAAGCACCTAGAATGCCCTACTAGTAACTAATGCCGTATGTATTCCATGTCAGAATTATATAAACATTTTATTTCATCCTTGAACAGCCTGTGAGTTAGGTGTTATTACCATTACCCTCATTTTACAGATGAGGGAACTTAGGTTTAGAGGGGTTAAACAACTTATCCAAATTCTCACAGATACTTTTCCTTCCCTTGCTGAGAGCCATGATATCATTCCTGTCCCTTAGAGAACTTCCCTCCAAAGAGATGATGGCACCTATTTTCTCAAGAGTGTTTTGGCATCATAATTTGAGATTCACTGTCCCATCCTCTGGCAATGTATTAGGCATCAGATGGAAAGAAAGCAAAAGAAACAAAAAGAAACTATGGGTTATTGAATGTTCTTAGGACTGGTTACCTACATTTGTAGGACCCAGTCCAAAATGAAAATACAAGTCCTTTGCTCAAAAATAATCAAGAATTTCAAGATGGGAACAGCAGAGCATTAAACCAAGCAAGGAGCCTTGTGTGGCTATGCAAGTCACACACTGGTGAAGCCAGCTCTGGGTGTTTCCAGATGGAGTACCTAATAAGATAATGCATGTAAATTGCCTAGCACCATGATGCCTGCCATATACTAAGCATCCAATAAGTGTTAGCTCTTAATACTATTATTGTTAACCCTGGTCACTGTGTTGCCAACTGAAGAGAAATAAACCTGGGGTGGTCGTGGCAATCCAGAGGCTGAAGTATTTCTAGTAGCATATGGCTATTTATGTTGAAGGGTACTTTAAAAGATGAAGGAGTTGGAGGAATGAAGCAAAGTAATTAAGAAGAGCTGAATTTTGGGTATTCAGCTGAAAACACTCTTTGGGACCACGCAGGTGGCAACTTGAAAGGGCAAAACTCAACTCGTACTGATATTTTTTTTTTTAAGGAGCCGTAAATTTTGTTTTAAACATGAATTTCTACCTTGGGATTAAAAGGCTTAATTGGACTCTAATCCCTTTTTAACAAGACAAGGAGGAAAGAGAAAGTCAAGGGCTCCTCAAAGACCTGTGTGCTATTCTGAAAGGAAAACAATCACCTCCTACAACGCTTCATATCTTATACCACTGTCTGGGTCACTAAGAAGTCGGCTGCTCATGTAATTCTGCCCACCACCTGCACCACATGCACACACACACACATACACATTTTCTCTCTCTTTCTCCTCCATTACACTCCCCTTGCTGTAACAAAAGCTATAAAACTTTCTACATACATACTGTACTTCTTTACAAGTACATATTAATATACGCTTTATGCCCAAAGTTCTCCTTCACACACACACACACACACACACACTCTCTCTCTCTCTCTCTCTCTCTCTCTCTCTAAAATGGGAGCCTTGTGACTCACAATTAAGCCAAAGAGTCACCGAGTTTTTTGAAATGATTCTTTATATATAGTCATAGATATATAAAGTGCAGCCCACACTCAGTAGAAATAAGCTAGCTCACTTAGCTCTAAGTTGACTTCGCAAAAGATTTAACCAAGAGTCATTTTCCGTGTGCTTTTAAAATTCTTATTCTGGGCATTTATGTCATCTACAGAGGCTGGACTAGAGTGGGAGAAGCTTAGTAGGATTCAAAACACGTATTATTCCTTAGTAGTTTTCACAAATAGTGAGAATTCCACAGTATGGCATTCACACATCCGATGACCAGGGAACCACTTCACAGCAGCCTTTTCTCCACTCAGATGGCTGTGGATTGGAAGAATTTCTACATGTTTGATCAAAGGTTGTAAAAGCACACTCAAAATGGCCCACTTATGACTTCTATGAAAGTTGAGCAAATGACAAGTTCTTCCCTTTTCTCTAACATTCTTGAGAGGAGCTGTGGTTGGGTCTAGTTCATCACACTCCCCCTGCCTTCCCCACTCCAGCAACACACATGGTGCCTAGACCCTAGCAGGTACTCAGTAAATCAAGGAATCAAGACTTTTAACGTAGATATCTGGGCAGGTGGTGGTGACATATACATAGGGAAGACTGGAGAAAGAATTAATTTCTTAAAGAAAGATTACAGATTAGTATAACTCTTCCAGCCAATAAACATCTGTTGAATGCTTACGATGTGCTAGTAACCATAGTGAGTAATGGAGATTCTACTACCAAAGCAAGAAGAGTAATATAACCTCAAACTTTACTGAAACTAATATGAGATGGATGGATCTATAGGTAGGTAGGTAGGTAGGTAGGTAAGTAGATGGATGCATGGATGGATGGATGGATGGATGGATGGATGGATGGATGGATGGATAGATGATTGATTGACTGATTGAGTGATATCCTCTAATAGAAAAGTCTCCTTTTACTCCCAGTCTCCTAAGCCTCCCCTCCATTCTAAAACTGTAATAAAAGCCTTGGTAGGGGAGGTATTATCAACACTTTATAGCAAGGTAATTAAGGCCCCAAAAGAAAAATGATTAAGCCAAGTTCGTGTAATTTAGTAAAGAGTCTGGATTGAATTTAGAATTGTCTAATTCTAGAACGTAAGCTCCTGTCACTACACTGTGCTATCAACTAAGACCACGTTAGGCAACATTCTGCCAGTGTAGTTTATCCTGGATGTCTGCAGCCTCCCTTTTCTTGGTTGTCTTCACTTGACTCCTTTTGAATGCTAAGGCCTTCCAGCATTCTCTTCTCCACCCACTCCCTCAGTCAAGAATTTGTCCTAAGTCTTTTGCACCTGAAAAAGGCTTCTATTTACTATCACTTTGTTTCTTTATGAGCTACCAGTTGTGTCCGAACATTGTGTACGGTGCTGATGGCACCAAGAATAAGCTGCTGCCTCATTCTCCTCCTGTGGTAGAGACAAGTCTTGGATTGTCCCTCAAGTCTCAAACCCAAAAGGGTAGCAATTGCTACCCTTTCATTGAGAAGCCAGAGCCAGGAATTTTTTTTTCCCCTTTGTTGTTTTGTCTTTCCACCTGTGGGAAACCACTTGAAACTTCTGGATAGAACATCAGAAAATGACCTCACAGATGAACTGCAACTACAGACAAAAAACAATGGCACTTGAAAACAATTCAGGATTAGACCTGAAGATGCTGAGTAAGTTCTGTGAAAAACTGCAGTGCAGGAAGTTAAGTGGGTGGATTGAAACCAATGCAGTTGGCCTCTAGGAGAGTCCTGGAGACAAAGAAAGTCAACTGCACATGACACAAGTTAGAAATAAGTCCTTCAGAAATGCCTCTTTGGGGAAAGTCACATGTGCAGGGCCCTCCCTGGAGATTCTAAAGTTGACTTGGTTCAGGATGTGGAGCCTGCTCGCCCCACTGCCTCCCACACTCACAGAGCAATGAAGCATTCTTGTTTTCCTAAGAGGTTCTGCTCCTCAATACGCCCTCTTTCTCCCCTTCCCCTCCCCCTCCCCATCCCTATCCTTCAGCCTCCCTCCTTCTGTATCACAGATCCAGGGTAGCAGAACTGCTATGCAACTGGAAAGCTCTCTTTCCCTCACCTCCTACATTCAGCTAGTCAATAAGCTCATTGTGCCACCTAAATAGTTATTGCTTTTGCCCATCCCATTTCACTGCCTTAGTTTGGGTCTGCATCCTTTGCCTAGACTATTGCTCCAGCCTCCTCACTGGCCTCCCAGAGCCCACACTCAATCACTTCGCCTCACCCTGCCCAATCCCTCCCACCCCCATCCATACTTCCAGTAATGGCCTCCATAATGACCTCTTGCAAAACTCAAATCCCTTCAGCCACTTCTCTTCCCCAAACTATTAATGGATCCCATTATTGAGTGATCGTGACAAGCCAGAAACTACAATAAGTGATTTACAAACATTTGACTCTCTTCAAAACTGTTCAGAGTAGGTATTGGTATGCTCATTTTACCAAATGGGGAAACTCTGGGAGTGAAAGATTAGGTTTTTTCTTAGTCTTTTTTTAATTTTAATTTTTTTATTTCAGTACCTTTAGGGGTACAAGTGGTTTTTGGTTACATGGATGAATTGTATAGTGGTCTGAGATTTTAATGTACCCATCACCAGAGTAGCCTACGTTGTACCCAATAGATAATTTTTCTTCCCTTAACCACCCTTACCCTCCCTCTCTTCTTCAAGTCTCTCATTTCCATTATACCACTCTGTATGCCTTTGCATACCCATAGTTTAGCTCCCACTTAGTGAGAACATGCAATGTTGGTTTTCCATTCCTGAGTTATTTCACTTAGGATTATAGCCTCCAGATCACACACACACACACACACACACACACACACACACACCACATTTCTTTATCCGCTTATCAGTTGATTCCTTATCTTTGCAATTGTGAATTGTGTTGTGATAAACATATGCATGTGCGTGTCTTTTTGTTGTAATGACTTCTTGTCCTTTGGGTAGATGCCCAGTAGTGGGACCAAATGGTAGATCTACTTTTAGTTATTTGAGAAATCTCCAAACTGTTTTCCATAGAGGCTATACTAATTTAAATTTCCACCAGCCGTGTATAAGCACTCCCTTTTCACCACATCCACGCCAACATCTACTGTTTTTTTACTTTTTAATAATGGTCATTCTGACTTGGATAAGGTGGTATCTTATTGTGGTTTTAATTCGCATTTCCCTGATAATTAGTGTGATATTGAGCATTTTTTATATGTTTGTTGGCTGCTTATATATCTTGTATATCTTCTTTAGCCCACTTTTTAATGGGATTGTTTGCTTTTTTCTTACTGATTTGAGTTTCTTGTAGATTCTGCATATTTGTCCTTTGTCAAATGCATAGTTTGCAAATATTTTCTGCCATTCTGTAGGTTTCTGTTTACTCTTATGATTATTTCTTCTGCTGTGCAGAAGCTTTTTAGTTTACTTAGGTTTCATTTATTTATTTTTGTCTTTGTTGCATTTGTGGTCTTAGTCATAAATTCTTTGCCTAGGCCCATGTCCAGAAGAGTTTTTCTAGGTTTTCTTCTAGATTTTGTTATGATTTCAGGTCTTAGATTTAAGTCTTTAATCCATCTCGAGTTAACTTTTGTATATGGTGAGAGGTAAGGATTCAGTTTCATTCTTCTGCGTGAGGCTATTCAGTTTTCCCAACACCATTTATTAAATAGGATGTCCTTCCTCAGTTTATGTTTTGTGTGCTTTTCAAAATCACTTGTTTAAAAGTGTTTTTGGCTGGCCGGGCATGGTGGCTTACGCCTGTAATCCCAGCACTTTGGGAGGACAAGACAGGCGGATCATGAGGTCAGGAGATAGAGACCATCCTGGCTAACACGGTGAAAGCCCGTCTCTACTAAAAATACAAAAAAAATTAGCCGGGCGTAGTAGCGGGCACCTGTAGTCCCAGCTACTTGGGAGGCTGAGGCAGGAGAATGGTGTGAACCCGGGAGGTGGACCTTGCAGTGAGCCAAGATCACGCCATTGCACTCCAACCTGGGTGACAGAGTGAGACTCCATCTCAAAAAAAAAAAAAACAAAAAAAAAAAAACAGTATTTGGCTTTATTTCTGGGTTCTCTATTCTATTCCATTGGTCTATATTCCTACTTTTATACCAGTACCATGCTATTGTGGTTACTGTAGCTTTGTAACATAATTTGAAGTCAGATAATATGATGCCTCCAGATTTTTTCTTTTTGTTTAGAATTGCTTTGACTATTTGGGCTCTTTTTTTGGTTCTATATGAATTTTAGGATTGCTTCTGTGAAAAATGATGTTAGTATTGTGATAGAAATTGCATTGAATCTGTAGATTGCTTTGAGCAGTATGGTCATTTTCACAATATTGTTTCTTCCAATCTATGAACATGAAATGTATTCCGTTTGTTTATGTCATTTATTATTTTTTTAGCAGTGTTTCATAATTCTCCTTGTAGAGATCTTTCACCTCCTTGGTTAAGTATATACCTAGGGTTTTTTTTTTATACTTTAAGTTCTAGGGTACATGTGTACAATGTGCAGGTTTGTTACATATGTATACATGTGCCATGTTGGTTTGCTGCACCCGTTAACTCATCATTTACATTAGGTATATCTCCTAATGCTATCCTTCCTCCCTCCCCCAACCCCACAACAGGCCCTGGTGTGTGATGTTCCCCACCCTGTGTCCAAGTGTTCTGATTGTTCAATTCCCACCTGTGAGTGAGAACACGTGGTGTTTGGTTTTCTATCCTTGCGATAGTTTCCTCAGAATGATGGTTTCCAGCTTCATCCATGTCCCTTCAAAGGACATTAACTCATCCTTTTTTATGGCTGCATAGTAGTCCATGGTGTATATGTGCCACATTTTCTTAATCCAGTCTATCATTGATGGAAATTTGGGTTGGTTCCAAGTCTTTGCTATTGTGAATAGTGCCACAATAAACACACATGTGCATATGTCTTTATAGCAGCATGGTTTATAATCCTTTGGGTACATGCCCAGTAATGGGATGGCTGGGTCAAACGGTATTTCTAGTTCTAGTTCCTTGAGGAATCGCCACACTGTCTTCCACAATGGTTGAACTAGTTTATAGTCCCACCAACAGTGTAAAAGTGTTCCTATTTCTCCACATCCTCTCCAACATTTGTTGTTTCCTGACTTTTTAATGATCGCCATTCTAACTGGTATGAGATGGTATCTCATTGTGGTTTTGATTTGCATTTCTTTGATGGTCAGTGATGATGACCTTTTTTTCATGTGTCCATTGGCTGCATAAATGTCTTATTTTGAGAAGTGTCTGTTCATATCCTTTGCCCACTTTTTGATGGGGTTGTTTGATATGTCCTGAATGGTATTGCCTAGGTTTTCTTCTAGGGTTTTTATGGTTTTAGGTCTAACATTTAAGTCTTTAATTCATCTTGCATTAATTTTTGTATGAGATGTAAGGAAAGGATCCAGTTTCAGCTTTCTACATATGTCTAGCCAATTTTCCCAGCACCATTTATTAAATAGCGAATCCTTTCCCCATTTCTTGTTTTTGTCAGGTTTGTCAAAGATCAGAAGGCTGTAGATGTGTGGCATTATTTCCAAGGGCTCTATTCTGTTCCATTGGTCTATATCTCTGTTTTGGTATAACTAGGTATTTTTTTAATAGATATTGTAAAAGGGATTGAGTTCTTTATTTGATTCTCAGCTTGTTTGTTGTTGCTGTATAGCAATGCTGCTAATTTGTGTACATTGATTTTGTGACCTGAGACTATTGAATTCACTGATCACATCTAGGAGTCTTTTGGAGGAGTTTTTGGGGTTTTCTAGGTATAAGATCATCAGCAAACAGAGATAGTTTGACTTCCTCTTTTCTAATTTGGATGCCCTTTATTTCTCTTTCTTGCCTGACTGTGCTGGCTAGGAATTCCCAAAAAGATTAAGTAATTTGCAGAACGTCTCAAGGGTAGAAACAGGTCCCAGACTTGCAGACCTGTGCTCCCTTCCCTCAGTGAGTTTTTAGTATGATATTCTAGACCTTCCGGGATCTGGCTACAGTTCACTTCCTGGTCTCCCAGGTCTGCTGACACACACACATGCATACACATAAAAGTACAGTGGTGTATGTACATTCTTATATGCACACCATGTACTAGGCCACCTCTTTGCTTTTGGTCCTTGTACCCAGCACAATGCCTGCATTATTCTGGGCAATGAACAAATGTTTTTTGAATAAATAATTGCTGCTCCTTCTGGAATTTATTTTTGTTGCATCCACCTGTTACACTCATATCCATACCCCAAGGCCCTATAAGCATATTGTTTTTCAAGGAAGCTCTTGCCACCGCTTCTCCACAGAATTATTTATCTCATATACGTCTCTCTTGTATTCATAGCACATTGTTTATACTTGTGTTGTAACATATATGTTAGAACATATAACACCTTCTTTGCACTATAAATACCACATATATATCTTACCAACATGTTTAAGATTGAAAATATTTTAAGAGCAGGCTTGATGTTTTGTTTACTTATGTGCCCTTAAGTTTCCAAACCCCTCTTCTGATTACACAGAACAAAAAAGATAAGAGAGAGAAAAAGGTGGGGTCACTTTTCCTTCCCTCACTGTCCTCCATCTTATGCCAGGATGATAATGACAAGTCCAAGTGTCTTTCCTGGGCTCCTCATCTGGAAAGATGAGCTGTCACATGCCTGGGGGAATTCTGAAATCTATAAAGCTGACTGTCCTTTTAACCCCATATTTGAAATAGTCTGAATAAAGTAGTTTCTGGGAGCTTGAACTATTACAAGTCCAGATCCTCTCCCAGGGTACTCCTTCACCACTGTCTTTCATAGTAGTCCCAACCTAACTTTATGGTACTCAGGGCTGCCATGAGAAATGGTTTTACTTAGTACTGATATACATATTTTTTTTCTTTGGACACTCTCCCAGTTCAAATTTATATTTAAGATTCTTAGCTAATCTTCCTTCTTAAGGTAATTTACAGAGATAAATTAACCCTACGTTTATAGTCTTATAATGATATCTCCCAAGATAAATATTTCTTTTATTTTACAATTTTCGCTCAACAAATTCATACTCATAAGTGATGTTGTCAGAGCATTCCAGAACTCACTGAGCACTCCCAAAGAGTTGTGGGTAGAAAAGAGAAGAGGTACCATTAGATGAACACATATCCCCTTCCATTGCTCTGTTCCATGTTATCATTATCTGCCCCATAATGCTTTTTATGGGGATTACTGAGTGTCTGAAATGTGTTTGTTAAATTTTTGAAAATGTAGCCGCTGGATGAAGATAATCCCTTAAACTTTCTCATAAATTACGAGGTAAGGCCTTAGCAGGATTTCACAGGCAGATGGCTGAAAGCAAGAAAGGACCAGAAGGCCTCCCACTTCTCTCTCTATTTTGCCAGAGCCCCCTGGGTAAAGAACTGTCATGAGCCACCCAGAGATACAGTGTTGTACGGGAGAAACCACAGCAGACTTAGACCCAGGTACCTCTTCCCCAGCCCAATGGTGGGATGTAGGACCAATCAACACTGAGCTTGTTTCCCACCGAAAAAAATGAGAACTCACCTCTGACTCACAAGGTTGTTGGGAAGATCAAAAATGGAAAGTGAATATTAAGTTCTTGGCTACCACTTTTGTTGTTGTTGTTATTTTAAAACTTTTTAGTAGTCAAAATGTCTTAGCAATCAGTTGCTGGATTACTCTTCAATCCCTATCCGGTTATTTTTTGGACTTTTTACAACAAAAAATTTCAAACATATTTAAAAGTTGAAAGAATAGTATAATGAACCCTCATGTACACATCACTTGGTCTCAGCAATTATCCACTAATGGGCCAATCTTATTTCAGATATTTATCTTTTCATTCACCTGCTCCCCTCTTGGTTTATTTTATTTATTTATTTATTTATTTATTTATTTAAGATAAAGTCTTGCTCTGTTGCCCTGGCTGAAGTGCAGTGCACGATCTTGGTTCACTGCAACCTCTGCCTCCCAGGTTCAAGCGATTCTCCTGCCTCAGCCTCACAAGTAGTTGGGACTACGGGTGTGTGCCACTATGCCCAGCTAATTTTTGTATTATGAATAGAGACTGGGTTTCACCATGTTGGCCAGGTTTGTCTTGAACTCCTGACCTCAAGTGATCTGCCCGCCTTGCCTCTTGTGTTATTTTAAAGCAAAGCCCAAACATCATATCATTTCGTCCAGAAAAATTTCAGCAAATGTCTCTTTAAAATATTTTAACATAACCATGATTTTTTATCACACACTAAAAAATGAACAACAGGCCAGGCACGGTGGCTCATGCCTGTAATCCCAGCACTTTGGGAGGCTGAGGCAGGCAGATCACTTGAGGTCAGGAGTTCAAGACCAGCCTGGCCAACATGGTGAAACCCTGTCTCTACTAAAAATACAAAAATTAGCCAGGCATGGTGGCGCATGCCTGTAGTTCCAGCTACTCGGGAAGCTGAGGCAGGATGATGGCTTGAACCAGGAGGCAGAGGTTGCGGGGAACCGAGATCTTGCCATTGCACTCCAGCCTGGGTGACACAGAGCAAGACTCCGTCTCAAAAAAAAAAAAAAAAACAATTTTCTTAAAAACATTAAATATTCAGTGTTCAAATTTTTATATTTGCCTTATGAATGTTCTTAGTGTTTGTTCAAATGGGAACAAAATGAAGTAAACACATTGCATTGAGTTAATATGGCTCTTAAATTTCTTTTATTCTATACATCCTTCCTTCTCCCCTAACCATGTATACATTAAAAAAACAAAGTCACTTGCCCTTTTGAATTTTCCAAATTCTGGATATTACTGGTTGCATTTTTGCAGTGATAATACATTCCTCTCTGGCCTGTACTTTCTTTTTTCCTTTTTTCTTTTTATAGACAGTCTCAGTCTGCCACCCAGTCTGAACTGCAGTGGTGTGATGTTGGCTCACTGCAACCTCCGCCTCCCAGGTTCAAGTGGTCCTCCTACCTCAGCCATCCAAGAAGGTGGGATTAAAGGCATGCGCCACCACACCTGCCTAATTTTTGTGTTGTTAGTAGAAACAGGGTTTCACCATGTTGGCCAGGCTGGTCTCAAACTCCCGGACTCAAGTAATCCACCTGCCTCAGCCTCCCAAAGTACTGGGATTACAGGTGTGAGCCACTGAGCCCAGCCTCCCCCGTACTTTCTGTAAACTGATAGAACTAGAGGCTTGACAGCTTCGGGCTCAATTTTTTGTCAAGAATACTTCATAGGCAGTACTAAGTACCTGTTTTTTGGTTTGGTTTGGGTTTTTTTAAGTGTACAATTCAATGACTTTTAATATATTCACACTGTTGAGCATTCATCCCCATAGTCAATTTTAAACATTTCCTTTACTCCAAAAAGAAATCCCACACCTCTTAGCCATCACCTCCCAAACTACCATTTCCTTTAACCCCAACCCTAGGAAACCATTAAGTTACTTTCTGTCTTTATAGATTTGCCTATTCTGGATGTTTTCTATAAGTGGAAGCACACAGTATTTGAATATTTGGATCTTTGTGGATGTTTTATTTTGCTGAATATGTTTTTAGGTTTATTCATATTTTGGTATGTATTAGTACTCATTCCTTTTATGGCGAATAACATTCTATTGTATGAATATGCCACATTTTGTTTATCCACTCATCAATGAATGAGCGTTTGGGTTGTTTTTACTTTTTGGCTATTATGAATAATGCTGCTATGAACATTTGTAGACATATGCTTTCATCTGATTGTATACCTAGAAGTGGAACGGTTAGATCATATAGTAACTCTGTGTTTAAGGAACTGCCAATGATTTTCAAAAGTGATTGCACCATTGTACATTCCTAGCCTTGGTGCATGCAGGTTCCAATTTCCCCACATCTTCGCCAACACTTGTTTTATTATCAGTCTTTTTTATCACAGCCATCCAATTGGATGTGAATGATATCCTATTGTGGTTTTGATTTGCATTTCCCTCATAGCTAATAAGAGCATCTGTTGATGCATTTATTGTGCATGTGTTCTTTGGAGAACTGTCTTTTTATATCCTTTGCCCATTTTATCATCGGGTTTTCTTATTATTATTGAGTTGTAAGAGTTCTTTACGTATTCTAGATTCAAGTCTCTTATCAGTTATATGACTTGCAAATTTTTCTTTAATTCTGCGTGTTGCCTTTTCACTTTCTAGGTGATGTCCTTTGAAGCACAAAAGTTTTTCATTATAATGATGTCCAGTCATCACATTACTCTTTCTTTTGTTGCTTGTGTTTTTGTTGTCATATCTAAAAACCATTGTCTAATTCGAATTCGTAAGTATTTACCACTGCATTTTTTTTCTAAGAGCTTATAGTTTTCACTCTTATTTTAGATTTTATGATTCAGCTGGAGTTAATTTTTGTGTATGTTGTGAGGGAGGGATCCAGATTCATTCTTCTACCTGTAGATATGAAGTTGTTCCAGCATCATTTACTGAAAAGACTGTTTTTTCCCATTTTGTTATATTTACACACATGTTAAAATTAAGTACTTTTATAGCAACACATCAGGAAGCATTTAATGGCTAATTGCCTCCTTTTTTGTATTAAAATTGATTCTATTCAAATGTCAACCTGCTCCATCCATTGTATGGGTCCTCATTAGCCTTTCACCTCGTGGTTTGAACATTATTTCATTAGGGGTTGCAAAATGGTGGTGTTCCAAATCCTGAATATTTTATGCCACAATTCTTCTGTAATATTGAGCTGACTATGTGTAAGACACAGCACTGTGAGCTTTATCTCACTATTGATCTCCACACCTACACATCATAATCCCTCAACATACACTGGAGAGTCCAAAGTTCATATTCTTAACCTAACACTCTCTCTCTCTCTCTCTCTCTCTCTCTCTCTCTCTCTTTCTCTCTCTCTCTCTCTCTCTCTCTCTCTTTCTCTCTCATTTTTTCCTGGGCATTCCCCTAGCTCAAAGACAAGATTCATTTCTCACCACCTTCCCACATGGCATGTTTGCCATCACTGAACAGCTACCCCTTTTTCCACTGACCGCTGCCAGCTGGGCTTTTCTTACTGCCTGCCTGTGCAGTCTCCTTGTTTACATCCTTACTACTGCCCTAGGCTGGCCCCTAGTCCAGGCCTCCTTGGCCCACATATTCCCTCCCTTGCCTTCCTGAGGTCTGGTTCCCACACTTGTGCCAAGATCAGGAGAAAGAGGCCCAAGTTTGTTCAGCCTGGAGAAGAAAAGATTGATGTGGGGTTGAATGATGACTTTATTTTTCCAAACTTGCGTTTATATACCAGTTTTATTTTCCTGTGTTCTGAAGAGAAAAGGAACATAAATCAAAACATGAAGGATTTGGGGAAGTACAATGAGAAATCTCTCCTATCGCATAGACTGCTGGAAACTAAATATTGCCAATGCTGAAGTGGAATCTATGGATTCTGTTATTGTTATGTTTGGTTTGGTTTTTATTTATTCTATAGAGGAAGGTAGTTTAGTACAAACAAAAAGATTTTGAGTCAGGCAAAGTTTCTTGTCATGGCTTTGCCATCTGGCAACTAAAGGACATTGAAATTAAGTATCTAACCCCATTAAGCCTCAGTATCCTCATCTGCAAACTGGGATAACTCCTTCCATGCAGGGTCTTGGCCATGGTAGCAATAAATCAAGCTGCAGCCATTGCTATTACCTTCCCCCTCTTTCCTGCAAGGAGAGCTTTCAGAATCTGTCATTTGTGTGACCGGGGAGAACCCCTGAATTCACACAGGGAATGGGCCACATGTTTTAAAATCTAAATGGTCATTCCAATCTGAATGTTTTAAGGTGTAGTTTTTCACAACTACTAACAGATATGGAGGTGGGGGTGATCTTGCCTCTTATATGTAAAAAACTGGCAGGAAAAGGTAGTTCCTTAACAGACTCAAGGTCTTCCCCCCAAAATTAAATAAATACATGAATTGTAATTTGGGATATAACTGAGAGTCCCTATAAAATATAACTGAATGCCACATCTTTGAGCCACATAGTCCCAAGTGGCAGTAACTATTATTTGCACAAGAAAGATGACAGATACATCACCAGTGAGGCCTCAAAGAATGTGATCCTAGTGCTCTGATAGTTAACTGTGTAGCCCTGGACAAGGGATTTTGCCTGTCCGGGTCCCAGTTTTCTCATTGGAATGACAAAATTGACTTGGCAGAGTACTATGTGCCTTAATTGGCTAATAGCACACTCTGAGGATAGGTAACACTGGGAAAGAGCTGTTTCTATTATTTAATGAATCATGGTTATTGTTGTGATTCCTCCTGTCTTCTGCCTGAACACACATTCACACAAGAGACCTGTTTTCTTTCTGGCTGGTGCAAAGTTTTGTCAGGCCCCACGGGTATTGGGTAGAGCTATCCTCTGAGGCAAAGAGCTTCTCAGCACAGGCAGTATAGTAAGGAAATAAAAATATGGGCTTTGGGGTCAGCTAGATCTAGGATGGAACTCACACTGCTTCTTACCGAACAGTATAACCTTGGGCAAGATACTTTACTCTTTCTGAGCCTCAGTTTTTATATCTGTAAAATGGGACTAATGATGGTAATTTTCATAAGATGGCTGCGAGGATAAAACAAGGCAATGCTTATACATGAGATAATGGCCAGGGTTTAGCAGTGGTAAATGGCTCAATAAATGTTCATTCTGTTATTATTATCATCAGGTCAAACCAGGAAGCTAAAACCATCTCCCACCCCCACCGCCCCAAGGCCAGCCTGTATAAACAGGCCCTACTGAAAATGAGATTGATCAGCCACACACTTCAGAGAGGATCTGTTGGAGCCTGCTTTGAAGTGCAAAGGCTTCCAAAAACCCCTTTGCTTTCTTAACAAGCAGTGACAATTCCAGAATTAGGGAAGGAGTGTGACTTTTGGCTTGTACCTAGGTGGCCCCCTGGGACAATTGCACTTGCTTAGTTCAGACCCTCAGCTGTAATTCCATGTCAACCCATGTGAGAGAAGCCAAAAATGAATGCAGGAAAAAAAAGACTTTGAATAAAAAAACCAAGATAGAGACTGAGGCAGAGCCAGCCATCTGTCCACCATTTCCTATACACACCTCTCAGTGTTTTCTGTGAACCCTGTCCTCACCTGGCAAGTGTCCAAAGCCCATTGTGAATCCTAGTTGCCAAAGCCCCTCACAGCCTGTCAGTGAGCCAGTCAACAGAGTTGTTGAATGCCCACCAGGCACTGAGCTGGGCACAAGTGATACAGTGAATAAGATAGACATGGTCGCTACAGTCATGGAACCTCCAAGCTAGCAGGGAAGACAAAAACTAAACAATTACTAACATACCTGATTACAAGGTATCAAGTGTGCAAAGTGCTGTGAGGTTCAATGATGAGGGATGAAGGGAGTATGTAATGGAGGGTCCCACCTAGTCTAGGAAGTCAGAGAAGCCTGCCTGGAAGAAGTGATCCTCAGGTGAAAACCTGGAGGCTGATAGCAGTCAGCCAGGTGAAAAAAGGAAGCCAGCTGAGGTTCTGCATGCACCTGTCCTTAGCACTGCAACCCAGTTGCCTTTCTACTGAGGTCACTCCAGAAAGCGCCAGTACTCCTGGGGCACAGTGACTCCTGCAGTACTTGGATCCTCAGCCCTGCCCAAGCTCCCCGAGGTCCTCTGGGGAAAAAACCTTTCTGGTTTCTGGTGACTAAAGCAGGTTTGATAATTAACTTTGCTTACTTCCTTGATTCAGCATTTCTCCAGCAAGAGGTTAAACTTTACATCATCGTTTTGCCCAATTAATCCTGGCAGGTGAGCCACTGAGAAGACCCAACCCTGCCCGGGTGAAAAAGGGAGCGGCCCAGCCTGCACCTCAGACATTTTAACATAGACACTGTAGCTCTGGGAGCCGGGAGCAGGGGACATTGATATCCAAGGCCACTGGGGCCTGCAACACACACACACAGAAAGGTAATTGAACAAGAAAGGAAGACAAGAGAAACAAAATAAAACAGAAGGGCAAAAGAAAGGGAAAAGTAATGTAACAGGGTAGCATTCCGGGAACAAGGAGGGTAGTATAGACATGTGGACACAGACAGACCTTGATGGTACAGTGACCTCGGCCAAATGGCTCAACCTTGCAAGACCTCAGTTTCACCATCTCAAATGGGAAAATTAATAGCATCTTCCACACAGACCTGTTAGGGGATGAATGAGATACTCGTGTACAACAAGCTTTCTCAGCCTCAGCACTATTGGCATTTTGAGCAAGATAATTGTTGTGGGGGCTACCCTCTGCATTGTAGGGTTTTTAGCAGCATCCCTGGCCTCTACCCACTGATGTCTGTAGCACCCACCACCCACCCACCTGTGGCAACAACAGACATTACCAAATGTTCCCCAGGGTCAAAGTTGCCTCCCGCTGAGAACAGCTGATGTGCAGGACGTAGCATAGGGTCTGGCTTGTAGTAAATGCAGAATAAAGGGCAGTTAAGTCAAGGGCTGTGTGAAAAAGATGCCCTTTCTGAACAGCCCCAGCAGACCACTCCTCCCAAATACATGGGAGAATAGAAGGGCTTTGGGGAAACCTGACACTTTCCACAGGTAGGAGGGGGAGACTTGCCAGTGCCCTGTCCCTGGAAATGTGCCAAAACACGAACGCGCTCCAGGCTGGAGAAGCTGAAAGGATCTGTGCACTAAGTGGATTGTTGGAAAAACATATTGTACAGAGAAACATACATATGTAGTGAAAAGAAAAACAAATTGTGCAGAGAAACATACCCCCACAACAATAAACAAAGGCACAATAAATACATAATTCAAGCCCACTTTCCATTCCCACTCAGCTCCAAGCAAAAAAGGAACTCATTTTGTGACAGACCCAGTGCCACAGTCTTACATCCTCTGTGAGTGTTGTTAACAGTTGTTACTTCTTTCCATTTTAGATGGAGGAACTAAGACTCAGAGAGGCTAAGTATTTAGTTCAGTTAGCAAGTACATTTCAGAGTTTTTGTCAGAACCCAGGTCTGGCTGTCTTCCAGGCCCATGCTCTTTCCCTGCCGGAGCAGTGGGAGCAGTGGGGCATCTCACATCCTTACTCAATTGTCCCCAGAGGTGATTGAGGAGAGATTCTGGGACAGCAACCAGACTCAGTGAGAAGGAATAAAGGGATCGATTATCCATGTCTGTCATGGGCCCAGGAGCAGGAAACGGACACATGTGCTGTGTTCACCATCCCCACGCAGGCCCATGATCTAAGACTCGGTGATTCCATATCATTATGTTGGGCACTCCCTGGGGGCTGTGCTGGGCTCAGGGTACATCTGGATTTGTTCAGCAAACGAGCTCCTGTGCTATTTGCTTTCTCTGCACACAAGCTGAAAATCAGGCCTTCCTCCTGAGGGAGAGTTTCTACAGAGGGCACAAGAGGGGCATGTTCTTCCATTGTTTTCATGGAAAACAAGATACAGCCCCTATCACAGCCCTCTGTGAATGCCTCAGGAACTTTATTTTTGATAAACGACAGTGTGTTACGAAAAGAAAACAAAAGAAAGATAAAGAGAAAACTCCAAGAAAATGGACCATTTCCTTTCATCGAAGAAAAAAACCATTTATTGTATCTTAATGCACAAGCTTTGGGATATGTAATATCCATTCTTCTCCCTCTCTTCCCATCCCAAAACAATCAAGCCCTGATGGAAAATTGCACAACTAGATGTGAAGTAAAAACTGTTTACGTATGCAAAGAATATTGCAAGCACCGGTTTGTCTGTTTCCAAGACACTTCAGCTAGGGAAGCCCTGTTTTCCCACACTGAGTAGAGGGCAAGCAACTCTGAGGACAAAAAGGGAAGAGTCAGAAATAAGAACAAATCTTTCTGCTCGCTGGTCTGCTCAAGCTGCCTAACTGAGCCCTTGCGCCTTCCCCGACTGCCTTTGACTTGACCTGAGCCAGTGCTGATGAGAGAAATCTTGCTGCGTCCTTGCTTCTGTTCACAAATATGGTGTGCCTACCATGTGCCCGTGTCCTCTCATTCAGTGAAGATTTACTGAGGCCCTATTCTTTGCTAGGCCTGGGTTATATACTCAGGTGACAAGCCCTAAACAGATTTGAACAAGACACACTGGAGCACAGAGAGAGTTTACTGCTTTAATCATTTGTCTGCATTCGTTTCAAGGAGGCAGGCCACTGATGAGGTCAGAGAATACCTATCCTGTATTTTCAAAATCCGATTCCCTGTGCCCGAGATTAGGCCCTTGCTGGGCCCTCATCTCTCTACAAAGCAGTAACCAGGTCACCAGGAGAATTACTAACCCCTAAACTATTTCTGCTATTGGCATCTGGAAATTATGCACTGTTCATTCACTTCTTTGAGCTATAACAAAATTAGCAAATTACAGCCTATGGGCCAAATGCACATGCTGCCTGTTTTCATATGGCCAGCAAGTTAAGAATGGTTTTTACAGATGTGATTTTGAATTTATTGGGGGGTGGGGACAGGGGTGAAAATCAAAAGAATAAAACCCCATGCTGTGAAAATTATATAAAATTCTATTTTCAGTGTCCAAAAATAATGTTTGATTGGCACTCAGCCAGGCTCACTCTTTACATATCATCTATGGCTGCTTTCACACTACAAGGAAACAATTAGGTAGTAGTGACAGAGACCTTGCACAAAGCCTGAAAGATTTACTTTCTAGCCCTTTAGAGAGTTTGCAGATCCTGGGGCTAAAAGATTGCCCTCTTCCTTTAAAAAGCAAACACCTGGTCGGGCGCAGTGGCTCACGCCTGTAATCCCCGCACTTTGGGAAGCCAAGGCAAGTGGATCATGAGGTCAGGCAATTGAGACCATCCTGGCTAACACGTCTCTACTAAAAAAAAAAAAAAAAAAAAAATACAAAAAATTAGCCGGGCATGGTGGCGGGAGCCTGTAGTCCCGGCTACTTGGGAGGCTGAGTCAGGAGAATTGCGTGAACCTGGGAGGCAGAGCTTGCAGTGAGCCGAGACCGCGCCACTGCACTCCAGCCTGGGTGACAGAGCAAGACTCGGTCTCAAAAATAATAACATAAAATAAATAAAAAGTAAACACCCTTCTCTGGTCTAGCCACTTCTGAGGTCCCTAATGCCTTTGTGAGAATTACCTGGTCACTTTGGGCCCTGTAGGGAAGGAGCACTGGATGCCTGGGAGGCACCATCCCATCTGCACTTCCAAACAATTGACATATGCCTCCAGGTGGAATTCTGTCACTTACCACCTTGTTTTGGAATTTACCTAAGTGTACCTTAATGCCCTCAACTCCTTAAAGACAGGGTGACTGATGTCCCCCTGCTCCCTCCAGGGTTAAGCCCAGTTGAGCCTGGCAAGGAGAGATGGCTAGTAAATGTTTGTTGAATGAATGAGTGATGAAGAGAGTGAAACCCAGTGAACACATACATAGCTATGTACATGACCCAATAAACAGAAGAGACTGAATGAATGATTAAGAGATGGAGGAATCTGATAAAAGAAAGAAGATGTGAATGAGTGTGTGAGGGAATTCTTATAATAATGAGGAATTTAATAAAGAAGTATGTAAGTGAATGAAGGAGGGAGGTATCAACAGGGTGGGTGAGTGAGAAGTGAATGCGGGCCGTGGGGTCTCTACAGGCCCATAAAGGGTATAAGGGGCAGCAATGCCAAGTTCTGCTGTGTCATCATTTTGCCTTGCTTGCTCTTGTCCTGCCAGCCCTGGGGATTTTGAGATTAACCAATACCCTTTCCCATGGAGGGTGTGTCCATGCTTTAGTGCTTTGATATCTGGATTCTGTCAGAAGGACAAAATCAACTGCACCCCTAAGCTTGAGGCCAGGCAGCCACTGTCCAAGATGGTAGCCTCCCATATATGGAAAAATACACCTTTGGCTGGTGCATCCCCAGCCCCATCCCTTCCATGTGCCCCAGGTAAATAAGACCCACCCCAAAGCTAAGCACCCCACAATGATGCGTGCTCCAGGGGCAAGAGACAAGCAGCATGTCGGGTTTGGATGAACTTTATAGCCAAGGTCACCCAGCCAGGTAGGAGGGCATGGAATGGAAAACACCTTATCCAAAGCAGGTCTCCCATCATCTATCTCTGCTTCCTTTAAGGTGTATATTTTATTAGTCTGTTTTCTTGGTTTTTGTTTTGTATATGTGTATCTTGTTTTACCTGCCATCTCCCTAGAATATAAGGACATAAGGACAGACTGAGGCATATGGAAAGCCTAATAAATATTTGCTGAAAATTAGTGAAACATAGTCTGGAAAGCAAGTCAAACAAACCAACCTCTGGAACCAGCTACCAAGACATGGTACCCTCTCCCAGTGATGAACTTAGGTCTGACTCTGTGGCCAAGCCCCATGGGTGATGACCTTCAACCCGCCACTTCCCCTCAGAGGATTAAATTGGGTGGTCTTGAAGCTCTTATGGCTTCAAGATCTTCAGCTCTTATATACTAGGATCCTAAAGCCAGGGGAAGGGGCTTCAGATTTTTCCAAGATTCATATAGGTAATATGAACCTGAGTTCCCTGACCACAACTCTTGAAAAAAAAAAAAATTGTTTATTACATAAGAGGCAGCAATTTCATCTGGCCCATGACCGAGGGGTGAGGTGACACTAGGTGTGGTGACAGAGACAATCCAGATGCTATCTTGGCTCTCCTTCAGGCTTTGCCAAGCCTCAGCTCAGGGCCAAAGCCCAGCCTGACATCCTACTGCCATGCCTTGGGAAAGTTATACACGTGTGCCTGTAAATCACATTTCTCTCTGGTAACAGAGAAATGACTGGGAAATCTCTTCTCAGGCATCTTTTCAGAGTTCCCAGAAATGGGGCAAACCCTTCCTGGCTTAGCCCAGCCAATGAGACACAGGAGCTAAAGAAGCCCTTCTCTGAGAATCCCAACCCTCACCGACTCCTGCCCTCTAGAACCTTCCAGCCCGTAGAGCCAGCACCACCTGATTCTCTCTCCAAAATGCACACACTGACTTGTGTGCTGTAGTTAGGGCTGAGAGAACGGGCTCTGAAGTCACAGTCACATCATGTAGGTTCGAATCCCAGCTCAGCTTCCTTGCTGGCTCTGTGGCCTTGGGCAAGTTACTAAACATGTGTTTTTGCCTTGACATTCTCAAGGTCAAATGGGAAAAGTGATGATAATGGTATTTAGCCCTTTGGTTTGTTGTGAGGATTACATAAGATAATAGAGTATTTAGGAATGTGTGGCCTCTGACAAGTATTCTGTAATCATTAGCTCTTGATTTTGTGACTCTGTTTTCTTTTTTCCCATCTTAGTGAGATTACACACTCCTTAAGGGCAAGGACTGTGCTTTCTTTTCAACCTTTTTTGTCTTTCACATTGTCTTACCTAGGAGCATTTGTCAATTAGAGGAGACCAGATATTCCCAAATCATGTCTCTCCAGAAGTTACAGGAAGTTCCTTAGTGAAAATCTGTGAGCACTAGCCCTTAGCCTTTTTTTTTTCTTTTTCCTTTTTTTTTTTGAGATGGAGTTTCACTCTTGTTGCCCAGGCTGGAGTGCAATGGCCCAATCTCAGCTCACTGCCACCTCTGTCTCCCAGGTTCAAGCCATTCTCCTGCCTCAGCCTCCCGAGAAGCTGGAATTACAGGTCTGCGCCACCACGCCTGGCTAATTTTGTGTTATTAGTAGAGACAGGGTTTCTCCATGTGGGTCAGGCTGGTCTCATACTCCCGACCTTAGGTGATCTGCCTGCCTCAGCCTCCCAAAGTGCTGAAATTACAGGCATAAGCCACTGTGCCTGGCCATGCCCTAAGCCTTTTTGTGGGAAAAATGACACCCACACTTTGTGGAAAAAGAGGCTGAGTTAGGGAATATCAAGAAAACGTAAAGAACAAAAGTAACACCCCTCCCCCACAAATATATCCCCATTGTTTGTTGTTACGAAAGTCTTATTACCAACAGAAGAGACAATTGGAAGGATGGTTTTCTCACATCCATCCCAGATGGTGCAGACACTGATCTTCCTAAAAGCAGACTCAACAAACACTTATTGAGTGCTTAGATATTGTTCTAAAAGGTGGAGATACAAATAAAACTTATGCTTTTTATAAGGATGGGCCAAAATTAGGGATTCTCCCCTTCTTAATGCAAATGCATATTTTCATTCCTTTTTAGCACAATGAGATAAAAATATCAGGACACCTGAAAACAAAGATTATCAGAAGAGTTTTATTCTCCCTTTATTTCCCATCAAATGCAGTGCTCTGAAGAGTGAGCTGCATTAATTGTCCAAACAGCCTGGGTCCTGAGCTTGTGTAGCTCACCCAGTGGTGGGAGAGGACAGCAGAGGGCTTGCTTGCAGGGGAGTAGAACCTCTCCAGGCACCACAGGCTGGGCCCTCGGGGCAGGGATGGTGAGTCTCTGGGGACAGCCAGTTAAAACTGTTTAAATCTCATTTGAGACCATGAAGGACAACTTCTGATATCTGCAGAACCACAGAGCCAGCAAGCCTGCCATCCAGAAGGAGATGGCTTTGGAAACACATGCCCTTTTCACTTGCTGAGATCACTGAGCGTGTCTCAGAAAGGATTCTGGGACCCTGGTGGACTTTGCGGCCACATTCTAATAATCCTATGAGAAAGAAAAATTGTCCTATGACCAACCAAGTTCTCAGCCTCAGTATGGGGTGTCTTCCCAAGGGTATCCAGTGATAATAATTCAGAAGATGAAGGCAGACTCGCCAACAAGAAGGTGTCAGGGAGTGTTTCAAGGAACTGTGACAGCAATGGAGCCTAGGTTTCCAAGAATGTAAATCCTTATTTATTGAGGGCACTTAATTACTCAAAAAAGAACAGAGGTCGGGTGCAGTGGCCCTTGCCTGTAATCCCAGAACTTTGAGAGGCCAAGGCAGGTGAATCACTTGAGGTCAGGAGTTGGAGACCAGCCTGGCCAACATGGTGAAACCCCATCTCTACTAAAAATACAAAAGTTCGCCAGGCGTGGTAGTGCACACCTGTAATCTCAGCTACTCAGGAGGCTGAAGCAAGAGAATTGCTTGAACCTGAGAAGCGGAGGTTGCAGTGAGCCAAGATTATGCCACCGCACTCCAGCCTGGGCGATGAAGTGAGACTCTGTCTCAGAAAAAAAAAAAAAAAAAAAGAACAGAGACAACTGCTGTGATAATGGGTGGTGGTGGTAAGCGATTACTTTTTCTCTTTTTTGAAATAAAACTGTTCATTGTTGTTGCTATAATATCCTTTGAGAAAATTTGAAATTAAGAGACAACAAACACAAGGCAGAAAGTAAACTTTCTGAAGATGCTGAGATGAACTTGACATTGCCAAATTATTTCTGGGCTCGCTAAATTGCTTAGAAGGGATTTTTTTTAATTAACTTTTTTTTTTTACTTTTTTTATTCTGACTTCAGTTTGCTTCACCAGCCATCTATCTCCCCTGAAGTGAAACCTTAGGTTTTAAAAAATTGACAAGTCCTTAGGAAAAAAACTATTAAAGCTGCCCTAAACCAGATGAGGGAATTTAGGACCAGGCAGGTTAAGTAACTTGCCCAGGGTGACACAGTCAGTGAAAGCATAGCAAACGGGGGACCTGCGCCCAGGGACATCTGAATTCAGAACCCAAGTTCCTAACAGTTATGCTCCAGTGTCTCCTGTTTTGGTCTGCTGCTTTCCCTCATCCACCTCTCCCTGTGGGTCCATATTCCTTAGTTCGGAAAATAACCTCCATCACCAATATCTCCACCATAAAAAGCTACTTTATAAGGACATAGGTCCTTTAGTCCAAATGAGAGGTGAGTGGAGCATGAAAATTTCTAGATGTCCGGAGACTACCCATCTTTGGGATACTCTTGTCTGGGGAATGTGAGGGCAGGAGCCTGGGGTAGGACAGAGAGTAGGTTGGAGGCACAGTCTCCACTGTCTGTGAGTGCAGTGGTCTCATCACGGATCCCCCAGGCCTAGCACAGTGCTTGGTACCTGGCAGATGCTTAGCAAGCATCTTCTGTGAGTAAATGCCATGAGGAGATCTGCAGCAGACTTCAGAGACACTTTGCATACGTAAGTTTTTATGGCCTTCATGAGGCCCGGTGAGAGGATTTAACCATAATTACTGCCAAACAGTCACTTCCTCAAGCGGACTGTTAGCATGAGGAGGGCAAGGGTTATAATTAAGACTTCTGTGTACCCTGGCATTTCAAAAAGCCCTAACAGTACCCACCCCATCACACTCTGCTTTGATGCCCAAACCCTGCTTTGAAAGCAGCAGGACCCTTGGTTTCAGGAAAGCATGAGGTAGAAAATAGCAGGGGAGACCAGATGCAGTGGCTCACACCTGTAGTATTAGCTACTTGGTAGGCTGAGGCAGGAGGATCGCTTGACCTCAGGAGTTTGAGACCAGCCTGGGCAACATAGTGAGACATTGTCTCTACTTAAAATAAAAAAATAAAAAAAAATTTCAAATGGCCAGGCGTGGTGGCTCACGCCTGTAATCCCAGCACTTTGGGAAGCCGAGGTGGGTGGATCACTGGAAGTCAGGAGTTTGAGACCAGCCTGGCCAACATGGCAAATCCCCATCTCTATTAAAAGTACAAAAACTAGCTGGGCCTAGTTACACACGCCTGTAATCCCAGCTATTCTGGAGGCTGAGGCGCGAGAATTGCTGGAATGTGGCAGGCAGAGGTTGCAGTGAGCCGAGATCACACTACTGCACTCCAGCCTGGGTGACAGAGTGATACTCTATCTGAAAAAAAAGAAAACGGCAGGGGAGTAGCAGGGCAGGAGACATTCTGTGCCCAACCAAAGGAGAAAGCATATGTGTCTTTGTGGTTTGAAGTGTGGGTTGCATTTTCTGCTTTTTCCCAAGAAGCCAATGCAGAGCATAGCTATGGGGAAGTACCAGGGATGGAAGCCTCAGGATCCATGAGAATGGCCAACCTAGCATCAGGGAAAAGGAAGAAAGACTCCTAAATGCATGTCCCCCATACTTGGGCTAAGCCACCCCACACTGGGTCTTCCTCAAAGGCAATCTGGACTATGGTGGCTGGCCTTTGTATCCTAGAGAGTGAATCTTTCCTTCTTAAATCCAGTTCAACTGAGGAAGTCCTATTGTCTGCTTCTTCTCCCCAGACATCTGCTTTGTATGTCTCCTATGTCATAATAGTGACAATGGTAACCATTTATTGGGTACCTCATATGAGTCAGACATTATGCAAAGCACTTTGCTTGCATGTTCTGATTAAACCCTCACAAGAACCTCATAAGGTAGCCACTATTCTTGCATCCCTTCATAGATGAGGAAATGAGGCTCAGAGGGATTAATTCTGAGCCTCCCACAGCCAGTAAGTTACAATGCCAAAACTCAAACCCTCATCAGACAGCCCCAAAAGTCCATTCTGTTAGCCATGGCTGCATAGTGCCTCAAGAAGCTACCAAAGTCCTCCTAACTGTGACTACCCCATGGGGTTCCTCTTAAGTAAGGCACTGGGACTCTCGGGTTGTCTAAGGACGAACTGATGACGTATGGGGGTCTGCGTAGGCTGGGGTTTTCCAAGGCTCTATGTAGATACTCCAAGTACCACCTTTTCTCCCCAACAGGGAGACCACCCAGCAAGTGTTCCCACAGGAACTTCTCTACAACAAACAGGGCTTGTGGAAAAACATTTTACATCTGGTAAACAACTCTTGGAAATCCTTTAGAATAACATTGCAACCATTTCAGAAACAGTATCAGTAATTTAAAATCTTCCTATACAGAAAACTGCAGACCCAGACCGATTTACTGGTGAGTTCTTTCACACTTGCAAGGAGGGAATAATTTAACTATTATACAAATTCTTCCAAAGAATGGAAGAAAACATTCTCCAACTCATTTCATAAGATTAGGACAGCCTTACTATCAAAACCAGGAAAAGATAACATAAGAAATACTTCTGCTTCACTCAGGAACACAGACGCAAAAATCCTCAAGTATGTATTAGCAAACCAAACCCAGAAATGCAGGGAAATGGAATATATTATGATCAAGTTGGGTTTTTCTCCAAGATTGAATGGTTGGTTTAGCATTAGAAAATTAACTGATGTAATTTATCACAGTAACAGATTAAAGGAGAAAAAAACGTGACATTTTCAACAGGTACAGAAAATGTTTGATAAAATGTTATGTCCACTCATTATATATTAACAAGTCCTACCAAACTAGGAATAAAAAGAAACTTACTTAATGTGATTAACGGAATCTACTTAAATCTACGGCAAACATCATACTTAATGGTGAAATGCTGAAGGGATTTCCGTTAAGATTAAAAAAAAGAACACAATGCCCATTTTCATGTTTCTGCTCAGCACTGTCCCAGAGGGCCTGGCCAGCACAGTAAGGCAGGAAAAAGAAGTAAAAGGTTAAGTCTTTGAAAGGAAGAAACATAACTGTCGTTATTTGCAGATGATACTATTGTCTCTATAGAGAACTCAAAAGAACCTAGAAAAAATGTAATGGGAATAAACATGAGCTTATCAAGGTTGCTGAATACAAATCAATATAAGAAAGTCAATTGCATCTCTGTACACTAAATAGAAAAATGATTTTTAAAAAGGTACCATTTACAGGAGCAACAAAATTGTTTAAATCTCTAGGAATAAATATAACAAGACATGCAAGGCCTTTATTGAGAAAATGTATAAAACATTATTGAAAGCCATTAATGAGGCTCTAACATAAATGGAGAATTATGCAATGTTCTTGGATGGGATGACTTAATATTTAAAGAGGTTGATTCTCCCCTAAATTTAACCATGAATTCAAATCCCAGTGGGTCTGTTTGCTGTTTGTTTTTATGAAACTCAAAAGGTGATTCTGAGATTCAAAAGGAAGAACAAAAAGCCAAGAGCCAAGACACTTCTAATGAAGAGGATGGAATTTGGTTGGGATAAAGAATTGGACTTACCCAATCAGATTTCCATTTTTATTTCAAAGCTAATTAAGATGGCATGGATTTAGCATAGAGATTCTATTAAACCAATGGAACATGCTGGAGAACCTAGAAGCAGACACAGCATGGAGGCTTGATTTATGACAGAGCAGACTTTGCAGATCAGAAGGGAAGGATGAACTATGGTGCTGGGCTAATTGGGTATCCATGTGGAAAAAGATGAAA
The DNA here is from genome assembly GCF_001698545.2 of Rhinopithecus bieti. Taxonomy (NCBI): domain Eukaryota; kingdom Metazoa; phylum Chordata; class Mammalia; order Primates; family Cercopithecidae; genus Rhinopithecus; species Rhinopithecus bieti. The sequence continues at coordinate 460,686 of NW_016803289.1, forward strand.
TTGGATTCCTCCCTTGTCAAAAATCAATTCCAGGTGGATTAAAGACTTAAATGTGGAAGGCAAAACTATAAAACTTTTAGAAGACAGTATAGAAGTTTATCCGTATGACCTTGGGAGGAAAAAAAACTTATTGAAGACTGTTTAAAAACGTGAACCATAGGGAATATATTGTGAGTTTGACTATATGAAAATCAGAACTTCAGTTCATCAAAAGACACCACAGAGTAAAATATAAGCTACAAAGAATTCATATCCAATATATTAGAACTCCACAATTTAATACAAAAATAATAAATAACCCCATGGAGGAGTGGGAGACAAAGGACATGAACAGGCATTTCGTATAACAAGAATGGTCCATAAATATTAAAAAAAAAAAAAAATGAAAGCTCCTGGTACTCAGAGAAATTAATTTAAAACCACAATGAGATAGCATTTTCCACCCACCCAATCAGCAGGTATTAGAAAGCCAGGCCTTACCACATGCTGGTGAGACTATGGGGTAACAGTAATTGTCATTCACTGCTGGTGGAAGTGTAAATTGTTACGGCCACATTGGGAAACAGTATGTTATTGCCCAATAAAACTGAACAGGCTCATACCCTACGGCCCATCAATTCCACTCCTAGATGTATATCCTGGAGAAATTCTTGCACATGTGCACAGGGGACATGTACAAAAATGTTCATAGTAACATCACTCATAACAGCCCCAAACTGAAAATTGCCCAAATGACACATAAATGGCGGTATAGTCACAGAATGAAATACAAGAATCAGCAGTGAAAATTAGCCATAAATATATGCAAAAACTTCCCATTAAGCAAAAGATGCGAGTCACAAAATACACACATTGTGAGTCCATTCATACAATGTTCACAGATAGACAAAACTAAACAGCATACTGTTTAGGGATATATGCCAAGGTGGTAACAACATAGAAAAGCCTCGGAATGATTAACACAAACTTCAGCATTGTAGTTACCTCTGGGATAACTTGGGAGAGAGACTTGATTATGGGGGAATACGCAGAGGGCTTCTAAGCACAATATTCAACTTCTATTTTTTTGTGTTTCTTAAGTCGGATGGTATGTATGCAGGTATCTGTTTTATGGGTGGTATGTATGCAGGTATCTGTTATATTATTATTCTTTAAATGATACACAAAATATATACACTTATCTGTATGCATAATATATTTATAATTTTACATTTTAATAACAAAGGGAAGTTACAGTCAGACCAGAAGTGGGAAGTGGGAAGTAACAGGGTAGGGGGGTGGCCAGGAGAGGCACAAGGTCACGGGTGTGGCCTGCTCAAAGAACTAAGAAAAGACCCCACTGAAGTGGGGGAGAAGGGAATGGAGAAAGGTGAGGCTGGAGAGCAAAATGGGAGCAGATCACAGAGGATCTTCCAAATTTTGCTGACTCCTTGGGAAGTGTAAATTCAGTAGTCTTCACAGCGTTATGCAATATAGCCCCTGCAGACCTAGCCGTGTACTTCGGGAAAAAAAAGTATTTTTGAGATGAACCTAAAGGGACCTGCTGACAGCTCATAAATGAGTTCTCTCTCTCAGACAGTGTTTTTACTCTCAGGACAAATAAATAACTCTGGGTGGCTGCTCCTTGCTCATTAAGAACAGGGAGGGTCGCAGGTGGGGCTGGCCCTGAGACAGCCGTAGATGGTGAAGGGCTGATAGCCGCCTGGCAACTGGAGCTCTGACTCCCTCAGCTCTGCCCTGTCAGGGAAAGGAAAAGAAAAACAAGCACAAACAGCTTCATATCCCACCTGCCTGCAGACCTATTCTGTATGACTAGGGACACCTGACAGGAACGGTGGTTCCTGTCCGCGAACATAAACACATATGCCTCCTCTATATGACCCCTTCAGCCACACTGAGATCTGGAAATGTTAACCTTGGGCTCTACCGAAAGGACTCTGAGCCGAGGGTCCTTGCTTCTGGTATCAAGCTGTCCACCCATTTGGCCACTTCCTGAAAGTTGTGAAATCTTTTTATCTCAGTTTCCCCATCTATAAAAATGGGGGTAGGCCGGGCGCAGTGGCTCAAGCCTGTAATCCCAGCACTTTGGGAGGCCGAGGTGGGCGGATCACGAGGTCAGGAGATCGAGACCATCCTGGCTAACACGGTGAAACCCCGTCTCTACTAAAAGTACAAAACTAGCCGGGCGAGGTGGCGGGCACCTGTAGTCCCAGCTACTCGGGAGGCTGAGGCAGGAGAATGGCGTGAACCCGAGAGGCGGAGCTTGCAGTGAGCTGAGATCCGGCCACTGCACTCCAGCTTGGGCGACAGAGCGAGACTCCGTCTCAAAAAAAAAAAAAAAAGAAAAAAAAACATGGGGGTAATGACCATGGGGCCCATGTATAAATTAGCATGTGAGGTGAAGCAGCCCTTGGAGGTCCAGGCAAGCCTCTCCTGCTAGCTCCCAGAGCATCCCGATCTTCCCCAACCCCAATATGCGCAGGCTTACACAGCATAGTCATAGGTGTCACTGAGTATGAATATGTTACATAGTATGTTACAGGAGCTTCCTGGCATACACTGTGAGCTCCACATGAGAATGGAGCCCTGTGTGTCTTGCTTATTGCAGTAACCCCAGTGCCTAGCACAGTGCCTAGGATGCAAGAAGGTCCACACACAGCAATTACCAAATGTGGCTCTTAACTTGTTTTGAGTCTATAGAGGGGAACGAGCTTTTAACTTTATAAAGTCAGATGGTCAGCTCCAGATTGTCCCTAGTGGTGGGTACAGAAACCACCAATACCTAATTTTCTCTCTCTGAAATGCAGCCCTAGGCCAGGAGCAGTGGCTCATGCTTGTAATCCCAGCACTTTGGGAGGCCGAGGGCATATTGCTTGAGCCCAGGAGTTGGAGACCAGCCTGGGCAACATGGTGGAACCCCATTTCTACAAAAAATATAAAAAACTATCTGGGCATGGTGTTGCACCTCTGTAGTCCCAGCTACTCAGGAGGCTGAGGGGGGAGGATCGATTGAGCCTGGGAGGTTGAGGCTGCAGTGAGCCATGATTGCATCATGGCACTGTCGCCTGGGTGACAAAGCAAGACTCTGTCTCAAAAAAATAAAAAATAAAATAAAATGTAGCCCTTCTCTCAACCCTGAGTGAACACTGTAGGTTCAAGGCCCTTGTTAGTTTTGGGGAATACCAGGTGTAGCACCATAACCAGCTCTAGAGTAGTTCACACTCCACTGGGAAGATAGTCACCCCATACCCGCCAAGTTACCAAAAGGCAAAGCCCTGGAGGAAATAGCTGAGAGCCACAGCACGGAGTGGAGAAAAACAAACTTACATTTGGAAAAGTGGGGAGGTTTTCTGCTAGAAGAGAGGAGCAAGGTTGCTACAGGCACTCCTCCCCATACCCACCACATTCTTGGGTCCTGCTTTCAGTCCAAGACCTTGCCAGGCTGTCCCATAAGAGGTACTCCACCCACTCTGTCCCCACCCTACACAGTAACTAATCTCTTTGCAGATCAAAATGAGTAGTATCTATTGAACACTTATAGTGTGTCAAATCCTGTGCTAAATAATTTACATGCATTGTTTTACTTAAACCTCATAACAACTCTAAAAGAGAAATACCATCATTGCCCCATTTTATAGATTTTGAAGAAATGGAGGATCCACAGAATTCAACCACTTGTCCAAGATCATAGGTCCTGGTAGATTGTAGAGCCATTGGCCTGAGTCCTAAGTTAGACCTCCTCCCTGGACTCCTAAGAGGTAACTGCATTTTCTATCCCTGCGTGGCTGATGGTGAAGACAGCAGGACCAGCAGGGCAGAGCATTGCCAGCAACTCTGTGCCAGGAGGCTTCATACCCTTTTCCTCCCTCACTTAGCACCTGAAGACCTGGAAATTCCCAGAAGCCATATAGCTGTGGATTCTGCTGTGGTTGATAAAGACTTATTTTAAATGAGTCATTTCCTTCAAAAGGGAGGGAAAAAATGTGTTTAGATTTCAGCAAGAATGCCCTTCCCCACCACACCCACACACCCATACTTACCCTGATCTTGCTCAGGACTTGGAACCCTGTGCCAGGGAGCATCAGTTGGTGGAGAACCTCCCATCCAGCCTTAAAAACCCCTTGTGGCATGGGCACCTGAGGTCACACTTGACCCCAGGGAAATGAACCAGGGCCAGGCCCATTCACTCAGAAAGGTTGGGCCTCCTTCTTCGATCCCAGTGACAGGAGCAGACTTGCTTCCTCAGAAGCTAGCCATCTGTCTGGTTGTCTTCACTTACCGGGTGGGGCCTTCCTTTCTGTCTTGTTCTGCCTGTCTTCTCTCCCACCCAGTTTCTCTCTTCTCTGCCTATGTCTATCTTGTTCTCTTTGCCTGTTTCTCCAGTCATTCATTCGTTCATTTTTCCTTTGCCTTATTGAGCCTCTGATCCATAGGTTCCTGTTCTTGGTTTCTCTCCTATTCAGGTGGCCCCTTACCATGAGGGTTACTTGCTAGCTGCCCTCTATGAAGCTAAGTGATTCTCATCCCCTTCCTCACTAATTCCAGACCTCGAGCTGACTCAAGCTAAGGTCACTCGGATGTTTCCTGTGGCCTTAACTAGATAATGTATTCACGTTTTTTAACAGCTTTATTGATGTTTAATTATATACAATAACATTTAAGCATTTTGAGTATACAGTTCAATAATTTTTGGTAAACGTATACAGTATGTAATCACTACCAACATCAAGATAGCAGACGTTTGCATCATCTCAAAAAGCTCTCTTGTGCCCCTTTGCTATCAATTCTCTCTCCTCACCCTGGCTCCTGTCAACCCTTAATCTGTTTTCTGTCACTATAGTTATGGCTTCTTTTTTAAAAAGTTTATATAATTGGCATTACATAGTATATATTCTTCAGCGTCCTGCATCTTTCACTTAGGGCAATGTTAAGATACATCCTGCTGTTGCATGCATCACTAAGGAGTACACCGCTGTGGTTATACCACAATTTGCCAGGTGATTCACCAGTTGATGGGCATTTGGGGTGTTTCTAGTGTTTCATTAAAATGAATGAAGTTGTTCTGAACATTCATGTATAGGTCCTTGTATGGACATATGTTTTCATTGCTCAAGTAAATATTTGTGAGTACAATTGCTGAGTGGTATGGAAAGTGTATAATTAACTTTATAAAAAATGGCCAATCTGTTTTCCAACATGGCCTGTTCAAACTGTTTTTATCTCCCTCTTTTCTCCTTCCTTCCTCACTCTGTCCCTCTGGAGCTACCGTTCTCCCACAGTATCTCTGTTCTAGTTTTACCCTATTCTGTTCTCAGGGTTTTCCACTATCTCCCCCTCACCCCTCTTCTTCATTGTCTCCTTCCTCCTCCTTCTCATGTCATCCTTTCTCTTCTCCTCCAGGACACTTTAAAACCTGAGAAACTAACATCCTTTCCCATTCCCTATTAGAAATAACTCCATCACAAGCCCACAGATTACTCTCCTGGCCAGGCTTACTATTCCAAATGGGGGAAACATGCCCTCCCCAGATAAAGGCCCAGAGAAGTAAAAAGACAGACCCTAGTGTAATGGAAGATGGCTTTGCATTCTGGCATCTTTCCCCTCCCTAAAGGATTAATGGTGTTTGTGGATAGCAGTTCCTTTACTCAAACATAATATTGGAAATCCAAGAGTGTTAAGTGAAGTCCATCCCGTTTAATCAGTGCTTCAACAGTTTCCACAAACATAAACCCTGTAGGGGTTTACCTTCCCCAGTCATAGGCAAGGAGCAGCCTAGCCCAAAGCCAGCTCCTTGTCATGTCTGTTTGAAGGAACCAGTGTAACAATATCTGATTACAAACTCAGAACATTTTATGTAGTGCTAAGAGTACCTCAGGAGGGTGATTGTGGAATGGTTTCGTTCTTCTTAATTCTTTATTATTGAGATATAATTCACCTACCATACAATTCACCCATTTAAGGTATACAACTCAGTGGTTTTTAGTATATTCACAGATGTATAGCCATTACCATTACAATTTTAGGATATTCTATCACTTCAAAAAGAAACCTTGTGCCCTTTAGCTATCACCTCATATTCACCATCATCCCAACCCTTGGAAATGATCATCTATTTTCTACCTCTGTAGATTGACTTATTCTGGACATTTCATATACATGGAATCAAATAATATGTGGTCTTTTGTGTCTGGCTTCTTTCACTTAGTATAATGTTTTCAAGGTTCATTCATGTTCTCTTATGTATCAATAATTCATTCTTCTTTATGGCTGAATAATACTTCATTGTATGGTTATACCGTATTTTCTTTATCTACTCATCAATGAGTAGACATTTGAGTTGTTTCCCTCTTTGGGTTATTATGAATAATGCTGCTAAAACATTTCTATAAGTTTTTGTGTAGACACATGTTTTCATTTCTTTTGGGCATATACTAGAAATGGATTTATTGAGTTATATAGTAATCCTATGTTTAATCATATCAGGAATTGCCAGACTGTTCTGCAAAGAGGCTGTACCATTTTACATTCCAACCAGCAATGTATGAGGGTTTCCATTTTTATACCTCCTCACCAACACTTATTATTTGACTAAAGTGGTTTTTTGATCCTACACCTTGATCTTTGGACTGTCACAAATACATACATGACCACATATACATTTACACAATCATTGATACAGACACATGTACAAAATTACATGGTGGGCATACCTGTACACACCTCTAGAGTTCACGTGCATACACACAGAATCTCCTACAGATATTTACAATCCATTAGGCAATTGTGTCTGCAATCTCACGCAGCACCTGCAGGCATACCACCACATCAATCCATGTCACACATGTTCACAATGTGTGGAACAAAAAACCAGGATTTGCAATGGGCCCAAATCCCATCCACACAGTATACTGGAATTGGGATGCATCGGGCTTTGAGGCAAGATCATACACATTTGCCTCAAACAAGGGCACCATAGGTATCTTAATAATGCCACTCACACTTGCATTAAACACATAATACACGTACAATAGTCTATACCACAAGCAGGTGGGCATTAGTCCTGTAAAAAGGCACACACAGTGGTAAAACCGCGATCATAGAGGAACTTGAAAAACGAAGTATTACCTCTGGGATGGGGACATGGAGGGAAGGTCCATTATCCTTGGCTGTACTAGGTAAGGGAAGACCTTTCATCATCCTTTTACTCATCCTTGTTCTTTAAGCTTACCCAATACACGTTGGCATGCAGGGAATATCCAATGATGAACCGGGACTGGAATAGTCCCTGGCCCTCATTGGGATGCGGAATTACAATCTAGCCAAGGGAAACCTCATAATTCGGTGATATGTGCTCGGGGAAGAAAGTAAGGCAAGATCAATATGTTTGCCAAAGCCTAGGATAGATAGGGGCGGAGTTTCCAGGAAACCTTTTTTTTTTTTTTTTTTTTTTTTTTGAGAGAGGTCCACGCTCCCTTTCACCCCAGATTGTGAGGCAGGTGCACCAATCATGGTCTCCCACTGGTAGGCTTTCACCCTCCCAGCTTCAAGCGAACCTCCCATCTCCAGCGCGTCCTGAAGCAGCTGGTAAGGACAGGCCTGCCCATCAAAACCAGCTAATTTTTTATAAGAGATGGGGTCTCCTATGGTTTCCCCAGGCTGGTCTAGAACTCCTGGGTTCAAGCAATCCTTCCATCTCAGCCTCCCAAAGTGCTAGGTTTATAAGCATGAGCTACTGAGCCCAGCCTTCCAGGAGCTTTTATCATTTTACCATTATTGTTTCCTCTTTTATCCTGAAAAAGTGAAAGGGATTCAAATTCAACTTCTATAACTCGTTGGATAGGCGTGTGTGTGGGTGGGTGGGTGGGTGTGTGTGTAATTCCAGCAATAGTCGATAATGAGTATGGACTCAGAACTTGGACTGCCTGATTTTAGATTTTCTTTGTTTCATACTAATTGTGTAACCTTTCTTTCTGTCTTTGTCTCAGTTTTTCATCCAAATATGGGGATTACAACAGTTCCTTTAATAAGGATTAACTTAGCTGATACTTACAAAGCATTTCAAACTGCCTTGCAAGCGTTCAGTTCTGAATCAATATTATCCACTGTTTCATTTTCCAAGAGCAGGTTTTCATAGAGGGAGATGGGTGGGATAGGAAGAGGGACAGGAGGAGGAGCCTGCTAGTGCCCTGTGGACTGTAAATTGGACGGCTCTTCATCTTCCACCCTATCTGAGCAGTCTTTTGGAATGCAGTCCTGGTATGCCACCCCAGCAGGCCATAAACCAGCTCCTCCCCACCTCCCTGTGCCCACAGCCACAAACCATAGAGAGGACGCACAATGGGTGGCACCGGGCATGGCTGTTGGTTTTCAGCTGTGTCAGGTCTTTCTGTGTAGCTGCTCTGTTTGCTGTGGGCCTGGGTTGTGGCATTCACTGGTTCTGCTTGGCTGTCTTTTCTGTCTGTGCAGGTCAGCACTTATCACCCCGCACCTGTCTCTCCAGGACATTGCACAGCCATGGTCAGTCTGCCTGGCTCCCAGCAACACCTCTCAGCAAACATGTGAGTAAAAGGCTCATCCCTTCACCCCAGTCTGGCACAAAGGGGTCATCTTTACCATGTACAGTGGTGATCTAGCATCACCATTCCCAAACCATCCCATCCAGAGAGACAATAGGTCACCTTCCTTTACCACTTCCAAGTGAAATAATGGTGAAAACCAGAAATTAGGGCCAGGTGCAGTGGCTCACACCTGTAATCCCAGCACTTCAGTAGGCTGAGGCAGGAGGATTGCTTGAACCCAGGAGTTCCAGACCCGCCTGAGCAACATAGTGAAACCCCATCTCTACAAAGACATTTAAAAATTAGCCAGGAATGGTTGTGCACATGTTTTCCTTGCTACTTAGAAGGCTGAGGCAGGAGGATGACTTCAGCCCAGGAGTTTGAGGCTTCAGTGAGCTACAATCATCCCACTGCACTCCAGCCTGGGCCACAGAGTGAGACCCTGTCTCAAAAAAAAAAAAAAAAAAGACAACACAAATTAGCAAACCACATCACTCTTAGATCATTATATTACAAAAGTAGAAAGAGACTGGAAGATTATATACCACAACATCACTGGGAGATTGGTATTGAGCAATTTCTATTGTCTTGCTTTAGATTCAAAATGTTGGGTCATAAATAGATGTTGTTTTAGTAATCAGCAAAAACTAAATATAGCATTTTAGAAAGAAAAAACAAAAAAACCTTGTAGAGAACATTCGCCCATTCCCTTTGATAAAATGTTCCAGTGTCTCATAGTCCTTAGAGTCTGGAAGGGCTTCCTGACGTCTGAGATGCCTGGGGGCCATATACTGGTGACCTCTGAGTCTGGCAAACCAATGGATTGTTTCCTGAACGCCTTGGATCAGGTAGCTATTCTCACCTCCACAGCCTCAGCCGTCCTGATTGCCTTTACCCCTCCGACTCATACCTGGATATTACCTGCCTGATTCCTGTATGGACTTCAGGGAGCAAAGTCTCTGCTCTAAGTTGAGGACTTTCTGCCATGACACAGGCCAGTTTCACAGTCCCGCCACGCAGCCAGGATTCCCCTGGGTGCCAAAACCAAAACTTAACCCCTGCCTCCCACTTCCCAACGTCTACTTCCCTGCCTACATTAAGTTGGCTCCTCAGGCCACTCCTGGGAGTCAAACATGTCCCTGCTTTCTGGATCAGAGAGGCTTCTACGCCGACCTCTTATTCCCCTGAGCCTTGCTGGCTGCCACCATTTCCTTGGGGACCCAGCAAGCACTAGTGCAAAAGCATCCTAGGTAGAGCAGCACCTTCTAGGTTTGAGGCTCGTCTCTGACATGAATTCCGGTCGCAAACTCCTTTCCTTGTTCGAGGCCTGTTTCCCCATGGTTAAAGTGCCGAGATTGGCCTACATTAGTGATTTGCTGCTGTGCACTGTATGGAGGATGATGGCGAGATGAAGGCAGGGACCTGGCCTTCTCCACCACTATTTCAACAAAGGTGTTCCACGTTTATCTGCCTTACATGTCCAGGTTTCTGTGTTAAGAAGGTTCTTTGTTGTTTTGTTTTGTTGGGGCGGGGCGGTGTTTGTTTTGTTTTTTGACACAGAGTCTCACTCTGTTGCCCAGGCTGGAGTGCAGTGGCTCGATCTCGGCTCACTGCAGCCGCCGCCGCCTCCTGGGTTCAAGTGATTCTCCTACGTCAGCCTCCCGAGTAGCTGGGACCACAGGCGCGTGCCACCATGCCCAGCTAATTGTTTGTATTTTTAGTAGAGATGGTATTTCGCCATGTTAGCCAGGCTGGTCTCGAACTCGTGACCTCAGGTGATCCACCTGCCACGGCCTCCCAAAGTGCTGGAATTACAGGTGAGAGCCACTGCACCTGCTCAGCCAAGAAGTTTCTTATTGCTAACCACTGGGCAGTCTCCCTCCACCATTCCCCCGCTCCATGCACCCCATCAGGCACATCTTCCTTCCTCACCAGTTCTCTGTGTCTTCCCAGGTTTGTAGCCCTGCACTCCTACTCAGCCCATGGACCCGATGAGCTGGACCTGCAAAAGGGAGAAGGTGTCAGGGTCCTGGGGAAGTGCCAGGACGGCTGGCTCAGGGGCGTCTCCTTGGTCACCGGGCGAGTCGGCATCTTCCCAAACAATTACGTCATCCCCATTTTCAGGTGCGTCACCTCCAATCCCAGACTTTGGGAGCTCAGGCCACCCTAGGCCAGGGGCCATTGGTAGGTTGAACTGGTGGAGGACCCAATGCTCTTTCAGCAAACAGGCCAAGAAAGTGCTTTTTGCTCTATAACTCGCCTATCTCTTTTAAACAAAATAGCAAAACTAGTTATCTTTTTTGTAGCCCTTCACAGCTTACAAGCACTTTTGCATCTCTTAGCTCACTGGCTGTGCCCAAGAATCCTGTAAGGTAGATATTACGCTCCAGATGAAAATGGTGTGCAGAGTTAAGCAACTTGCTCAAGAACTGGATGTCAGGTTTTCTTCTGCACAAATCCCAGGAACCCCACTTCACATCCTCTATCCCAATGCTCCATCTAGTGGCGTGATGGGAAAATGTGGTCAGATGACTTCCCCAGAGCACCTTGGGAAACTTCTCAGGCTGCTAGAGTGACCCCTAATCAGAGTTTCCATGAACTCAGACCCCGACCTCTTCCTCCACACCCAAGATGAAATGCTAGTCACGCTGCAGGGCCTCCTCCCTCACAGCTTTTCCCGATCTTTTACATTGTGTGGCATACTATTCATGTCGCTGACCCCCTCTTTGTCTTGCCACCTCATACCACTGCCACAAATGCACCCAGACCCCAAAACTATCCATGACTCCTCCTGCCTCCACCCCACATCAGCCCAAGCAAATCCTGTCTCAAGGCAGTGAGGCTACCACCACACATCAAGTACTGTCTTTATGACATACCAGAGGGTCACAATCACAGGGAAAGGGCCCCATTGTACTCTGTGGGGGTCAGACCTAGTCATATGCCCACTTTTGCGGACCTTCATTTAGGTGAGGCGCTGCATCCAGAGGAGGGCAGCAATAATGGTGAGGAGACAGCAAACTACATCGTGGGAGAAACCGATAAAAAAACTGGGATTATTTAACCTGTAGAAGACAAGGGGCAGAGGGATCGTAATATACTGTGTAAATAGGGCAGTCAATTTGTTCTGAGAGGGGGCAGTGGAGTGGACCAGTGTATGCAACTGGTCTCGGTTCAGTAAACTAAGATGTTCAAGAACATCTTGGTTCAATAAAAGGCAGCATTTTCTAGTGCATAGATTTTTCCAACCAGGCTAGCTGGTGAGATGGTGGACTCTTTTTAGAAAGAGCGCAGGCAAAGTCGGCCTGAGTCCTCATAGATCTAAGGTTGTATAAAAAGATTTCTTCATGTGGCAGAAAGTCGGGATGAAAGATCATAGCTATTCCTTTCAAAGGAAAGTTCTTGAAATTGGTTACAAAGTTGTAAAATAACTAAGGGTAAACTGAGGTCTACAATTGATGCTTTAATTCTTTTATTTGGCAAATATTGAGTGCTAACTACATGGCAGGAACTTTTCCAGGCACTGGAGAAATACCAGTAAACAAAATATACAAAATTCCTGCTTACAGGAGCTTACATTGTAGTGGGAAAGACGAATATTTTTAAAGCCAAGATATTTAAGTAATCTATATGATGTGTTAATTATACTGGCTAACAAAAAATTAGGAAAGGATGATAGGATTGTTGGGGGTGGTTACATTTTACTTGGGTTGGTCAGAGATGGCTTTGCTGAGAAGTAAGAAGGAAGGCAGGAACCAAGCTGTGTAGATCTCTGAGGGAAATGTCCAGGCTAAAGAAACAGCAAGTACAAACAAAGGTCCTGTAGTAGGCTGGGCACAGTGGCTCACGCCTGTGATCCTAACACTTTGAGAGGCCAAGGTGGGTGGATCACCTGAGGTCAGGAGTTTGAGACCAGCCTGGCCAACATGGCAAAACCTCATCTCTACTAAAAATACAAAAATTAGCCGGACGTGATGGTGGATGCCTGTAATCCCAGCTACTGGGGAGGCTGGGGCAGGAGAATTGCTTGAACCAGGAGGACAGAGGTTACATGAAGCCAAGAGGATTGGATTAGAGCAAGCAAGGGGGAGATTAGAAAGGAGACCAGACTGGTAATGGGGTAGCCAGGTCATAAAGAATTTCCTAGGTCATAATGAGGGGTTTGGCTTTAAGCCTGTTGCTGGGTTTTGAGCAGAAGAGTGACATAATCTTAGTTACATTTAACCAGAATCCCTCTATTTCCTGGGTTGAGAATAAACTATACAAAGGAAAAGGTGGAAGCAGAAAAACTAGCTAAGAAGATATTATAATCTTGGGGAGAGGTGATGGTGAATTGAACCAAGGTGTTAGCTGTGGAGGTAGGGAGAAGTGGTTAGATTCTGAATATACCTTAGACAATAGGGTTTTCTAACAGATAAAATGTCAGATGTGAAAGAATAGAGGATCCAAGGTGAGACCAAGTTGTTTTCCCTGAGTGACTGGAAGATGGAGTTGCCTTTAAATGAGATAGCGACTGCTCCATAAAAGGAGCGTGTTTTGGGGTATGGAGGGAAGTAAAAGCTTAGTTCACAGCAGACTAAGCCTGAGATGCCTCTTAATAATCCAAGTAAAAATGTTGGTAAGCAGCTGAATGTATGAGTTTAGCATTTAAGAGAGAACTCCAGCCTTGAGATGCTATTTAAAACCCTGAAACGAGATGAGATCATCATGGTGGGATGAGTTGTATCCAGAGAGTGACAACAAGCCAGAAGCTGAAATCTTCAAGGAGTGAGAGGAGAAACTTGGAGAGTAAATGCTGACTGCAGGAAGGTGGAGTGGTGGGTAGCTGAGCCTAATAATATGAGTCAAAGCTGGGAAGTATTGAAGAGGGTGGGAAATGGCCTAGAACTGACAGTGAGATGCAAGGAGGATGCCTACCCTAATTTATGAAAAGTTTTCTCCATGGCTTTAACATGAATTCCCTAGGACCCATCCCTACGACTAGGGCGTTTGCTTATCCATTAGGCCTTAGTCCCAAATCTTGCTTACACCATCAAAGACTCAATAGAATAAGAGTGACCATATGCTTAATCATCCAAATTAGGACACTTTTGGGCAGATATCAACTGAGACTCTCCTGGGAAAATCAAGCTGTGTGGTCATCCTAAGTAGAGTGTGTATAGAATTTCATCCCAGTATATTTCAAAGCTCCAGTTTTCATTTCTCTCCTTGGCCGAGGTCAGTCTATTGTGTTCTTGGGCAAGTCATGAGCATCTCTACTCACCCCTTGTGAGATGCCTACGTGTCAGGCAATGGATGGAGTTTCAGCACAATAGGTTGCCATTGAGTTCTCCCCTCACTCCCAGTTCAAGGAAATCTGAACATATGCAGATATTGAGGTGCTGCTAACACTGAGGCATGGTTTTGTGTATGGGGAACCAACATCCTGAAGAAGAACAAGTGCATATTAGAGGATATGCTCCTGAGGGTTCTTAGGTGGCAGAGGATCAATGCTTTCAACGTGTTTATACTTTTTCCTTGATGATCCCTCTGATGGAAAAAAACGAAGAAAGCTCCCATCCCCACTAATCTCCGACATGAATGATATATACCCAGCCCGTCTATCTGCGTGCAGGTAACCCTTGTTCTTAACCACCCTTTCCTTGGTGGGAAGTTTACTTCTTCCCATGTCTCAGGGATGAATAATACTGTCCTTTGTCAGTTGAGTTTCTGCTACTATTAGCAAGTTTTGTATAAGAACTGAGTGGATGGAGCTACATGTGCAAGGCCCCTTTCTGCTCTTTGATTCTCTGTGTTTGGGTCCTTTTCCCCCTAGCCTTTGTCTTCTGTTTGTAGTGATGGCTTTTCACTGCCATCCAGCCCCCTTGGTGTATACTGCAGCCTTTTATAAAATAGCCAGGGCCCAAAGATGTGAGCATTTGAGCCTATGCTCTTATTAACATCATCCCCTAATGAACTGAGCCAGCCAGAATTTGGGGATAAACTAGAGATTATAATTGACCAGAATGCTAGGATTTCAATTTAAGAGTCAGCAAGTGAGCCTTTCAGCTACCAGGAGAGGAAAAGGCTGTTGTGCTACTCTGTGGTCCAGCCCTCTGTGCTAGATGATGACACCAACCTGTCCAGCTGTTATTGACCACAGCTAAATCTCCGCCACCATGTTGCCTCTTCCCAGATCCTCAGGTTATACAGAACATTTGTCAAGTTTTCATCTGTCCAGCATCTAAATCCCTCTTTAATAGCAGCAACATCCCTTTGGGTCTCCTCTATTGTGTGTAGTCTTGGTGGGAGGCAGAGGTTTCCTTTCTTTTCAGAGGCTGAAGAAATGTAATCCTCCTCCTCCTCAACTCATCACCACAGCTAAGGGTCAGGCTCAGCCAATATGACACTCCCTCTTGGGACTTGGAAACTTGAACAAGGGAGGAAAAGATGTGGGTAAAGTTGAAGACCATTCATAGTGAGAGCACCAGCCACAGCACATGATTGGACTCTTCCTGCTGCTGAGCTCCCTGTAGCCTTCTTGGATCTTGTTTCCAAGTCTTCTACTCTTCTTCCTGTCCTCCTAATAAATTCCCTTCTGCCCAATTAGCCAGGGTCTTCCTCTTTCTTGCAACTTTCACAGACATATGTGCCTACCTGGTGCCTTATGGGTGGAGAAAAGTGACAAATGAGCCACAACTCATTTGTCTTTAACTCTACACAGAGCTATACAAAAATTGTCAAGGTCCAACTTGACAAGCCTCCTTACTGGGAGGCTGCTGCCAGTGGTGAACACAGCAGAGCTGCTGTTTGTGATGCCCTTTTTGAATATTGGGCCACCTCTTAAGGGCTAACATCCTAGTTAGAGAAAAGGATGCAGGGATGTGCACAGTGGAACAAATCAGAGGCAACATCCACTCTTCCCACCTAAACCCAGAATGTCTTTCAGTCCCTCCATCTGGAAAACAAAGATCATAATGTCTGCAGGTCTGGGGGTGTCACGGGGATTAAAAATGATAGCAAAGTGTTTTGACATTGGAAGAAAGTGCTAGATAAGTGCTGAGCTTTCTGCCAAAAGACATAGAGGTACTCAGCGTTGGATGGGGGACTTGGGATTTAGGAGTTCCTGGAATCCAGCTCAGTGTTGAGCTCAGAAAAATGAGGTCACACCTTGGTCTATAAACAGTCATTCATAAAAGGGACTGATGGAATAAGGCTGGTGTGGGCCTAATTAGCTGTATTCTGCCCTTGCTGCTGCTGCTGCTGCTGCTGCTACTACTACTACTGCTGGGAAAATTTTGGAACTTGTCTTTCCTATTTCCAATCCACTTTGCAGCATCCAACACCTTGAGGCCTCTGTTCAAAATAGGCAGATCAGCTGCACTCTGCCATGGAAGCCAATGCTGGGGATTTCTCCCCACTGCCCAGGCCTTGTCCCCAGAATATAGCCTGACCTGTCTCTAATGAATGACCCTACTCGTTTTCACTGACTACACCACAATGGGGACCAAACAGGTTGGGTAGACAGCTATGGGTAGAAGTCCCCTTGCTGCGAGCATCAGTTCCTACAGCATTTGGTTGAATATACTTCTTGGGCAGCATTGACCACAAACAATGCCTTACTTATCGTTATACAATACTGGCTTGTTGTTAAACTACATACTACTTTGTCGATCAAAAGAAGTAGAGACAAAGAGAGAAAGGAGAAATGAGGGTAAATGACCTAAAGGAAAACTTGGAGGCATTGGTAAGAAGGAAACCACTTGGCATCTCTGTGCTGGGGTCTTAGTTGAGTTGGTTATTCCCAGGAAATTAGCAGAGGTTACTTAATCAACAGGGTGACAAGGTGATTAATGGACTGCTCAATAGGAAATGTGATGTTGGGAATGGGTTGGTAAAAGGGCAAGAAAGGCATGTAAAATGACAGTCACTCCCCATGGAGTTCAGGGAGCTGCAGGCTGGAAACAGTGGATAAGGGGTTGTTGTTTCATAAAACTTTAATGCAATTCTTGAAAATCATAGCCCAAGGCTGAAGAATTAAAGTCTTATGGAGGCATGTGTAGGGCCTACCAGCTGCTTTAGTTCATTTATTTCAGGCAGAATAAAGGACTTTTCCTGCCACCAAATGATGAATGTTCCAACTAGCCAGGAAGTGGTGTAGCTCACTGGTAAGAACAGAGAGCCAGCCTAGACCTGGGTTTAAGTAGTTGCTTGGGCAACCAACTGTAAGTCTTTGTGTTTTTTATTGATAAAATAGTGGCACTAAGAGTACCTACCTTAGAAGACTATTGTAAAGAACCCACGAGAAAATATGGGCAAAGTACTTGGCCAATATCTGGCATACAGTAAGCCCTCTATATGTGTTAGCCAAAATGATGTGTCAGTGCTGAAAGCAGCATGGCAGCCATTTAACAAATGTTTATTGATCCACAGTATATGCAGAACACAGAGATATAAGTCATATGAAATCTCTGCCTTCAAAGACTTTGGAATTTGTGAAAGTCACTGGCTCCACAAGAAATGGCCACCGTAAAACAAAATAAACACATACAAAATTCTTCTACAAAACATCATCTGAGCTTAAGGGCTAAAGGGATGTGGGGTGAGGAATGATCAGAACTAGAGTGAAAAAGGATGAAATTCAAGTCTTCTAACTCCACCAAGGCCTTGATATGAGCCCCCTTCCTTCCCTCAGCACACCCTCACAGTTATCTGGGTGTAGAGAGGTGGGGCCAACTTTAGTTAAGCCTGTAGTTGACAAAACGGGTGTGTATGGGTGGGAAGAAGGTGAGAAGTAGCCACATTTGGTATGTGGTTGGGAGCTGATAGGTTTTTAAATAGGACTCTTGACTGAACATTTTCTTTCTCTATTTCTTCTCTTAAAAAAAAAAATGTCCAAAACCAGAAAGACCTCTAGTTTTCCAGACTCCCGGAGCCCTGGTCTTTATGCCACATGGACGTTATCCACCTCCTCTGTGTCCTCCCAAGGCAGCATTTCAGAAGGTGATCCCCGGCAAAGCCATCCATTCAAATCCGTCTTTGTGCCCACTGCCATAGTCAACCCCGTGAAGAGCACAGCCAGCCCTGGGACTTTAGGACAAGGGTCTCTTCGGAAAGGGCGGAGCAGCATGAGAAAGAGTAAGTGGTGGCAGAGAGGTACGTGCCTAGAGCTAAGTGATGGGGGGATCTGACCCCGGGGTACACAGGATGCTTTTTGCAAAAACAGGATCTTGGCTTTAAACTAAGCCCCTGCAAAGGGTATTGTACAATTCCCAAATGATGAGTTTTATTGAATGAAGTCATACTAACTCAAGGTCACGGCCCTAGGTTACTTCATACATGCTTGTTGAATGATTGGGGTGATGGCAGCCCTGAGTGCCAACACATAATTAGAACATGGCCAACGTGGACACTGGCTCTTATTTAGAGTGATGAAAGCATTTGCTGGGTCAGTGCTTCTCAAACTGTACCGCAGGGAATCCCTCAGAGGCTGCCACAAGAGAAACAGAAGGATGGGGTGGGTGGGCAGGGCATGGGAGTTGGAAATGAGGATTAAGGAGGCAGTGATCAGAGCCCCTGATTCCCACTGTTATTTAAGTAATGAATGCATAGAACTTTTTAAAAAAGGTTTACAGTATACAAACTGTACAAAAGCAAATCTCCCTCATATCCTTAACCCTGAGTCTCAAGTTCTCTTCCTTAGATAGATAGGAAACACACATACCTGTTAACAATATTCACTGCATTATTCTGCACCTTGCTTTATTTTTACCATCATAACATCCACGTTACACACATGGCAATACATACCGATTCTCAAGAACCATGCTTTTGTCTCTTCACATAGTGAACTTCTCCATAAGATTTCCTTTTCAGGCGTTGTAAAAAGTGTTTGAAACCCAATTCTTCTACAAAACATCAAGATTTTATTTTCTTATATTCTGTAGAAGAAAACAAGCCAAGCCCAGTAAATATGATTTGTTCTGTGTTCCTTGAATTAAACTAAGCTCTCTAATCTCTCTTGTGATCTTAAAAGATGAATTAACATGAAAACGCAGTATGATTGGTCAAGGCAGAAGAGTAACGTGTGGGACAATATGCCCCTTTTTAAGGAAAGATCTCCCCTTAAAAAGAAAGCACATATCTTAGCTTCACTGGCCAGTGCCTTCATCTGACAGCCTGTTTGACCACCAGTCCCACAATTCTGGGCACTTCACTCCACTCAACCATGCCTCCCTCCATCACCTTCCTGTACCTCCCTCTACCTCTCCCCACAACACACACACACAATAAGTAATCCCACCACAACAGTCTTGGGAAAATGACTAACTTCTTCCGCCTTCAGTTCACTCTTCTGTAAATGGGAAATAAAAATTCCTACCTCATCAGGGTTAACTTAACAAAACAACCCATATATGGCTGATAGCACAGTGCCTGGCACATAGTAATCTGTCAGGAAACTTTAGTTTTTTATAATATTTTTTATTACTATCATTGCTACTACAATCAAGATCATCTTTGGTCCATCCAGAGCACGAACTCACTTAAGGTTGAAATGTTCATACACGGCTGAATGTGTGTGGCTCGCACCTGCAATCCTAGCACTTCGGGAGGCTGAGGTGGGAAGATCACTTGAGCTCAGGAGTTCAAGACCAGCCTGGGCAGTATAGTGAGACCTCATCTCTAAAAATATTAAAAGAACAAGCCAAGTATGGTGGCACATGCCTGTGGTCTCAGCTACTTTTGGGGCTGAGGCAGAAGGATGGCTTGAGCCGGAGAGGTTGAGACTGCAGTGAGCTACAATCTCCTCCTGCACTCCAGTCTGGGCTGTTAGTATCTACATATATTTGATTTAAAAAAAGAAGAAATGTTCACACTCAGTCTAGACCACTTAGGTATGCAGAGTTGCATCCTGAAAGCAATTGTTCACACTTTCCTTAACATACTTCCTCTCCACCTTTGCAAAATCTTGATTGGCATGGAGGCTTGACTGCTTGCATTGTATGCACATGTAATAAGAAAGCATTAAATCTCTTGGAAATTAGGAATTGACAAGATAAATAGATAAGGCATAAAGCCAATTTTTCACACATTTACAAGAGCCTAAGGACATGTCTGCCTGGTACTGCTTTGACTTCCCAGGTCCCAGAGGCTTTCTCTTTCTCTCTTTTCCCAAGGTGAGGCTGGCAAGCTATCAGTCTCTCCAGAGCAAAGAGAAATGGTAGGAGAATTGACCGCGTGAACCTCACAGGGCTGTCAGTGGAGAAATAAATGTCTAAATTGAAAGGTCACACTTGTGTAAATGGTGACTGGCTTGCTTGCAGCAGCTGAGGACACCGACTGTGTTTAGCAAGTGTCCTGCTTTTCATGTACACAACTGGCTTGATAAGAAGTCACAATGCCAACGTGGCCTTGGCTCAGACCCTCTGTGTTGGACACAAATAACTTTGATTCAAACTCGAGTCCGTGGAGTGTCACAAAGGACTAACAACTCTGGCTGGGACAAAACCTACAGCTCTCTAAATGCTGTGGAGCCCTTATGGAGAAATGGCCCATTGTGTTTCTCAGAGGTATCTCCTCCACCTCCCCACAGAATGCAATGAACTCCAGATTCCCCAGGTCACCTACAGGACATATGTCCAAGGGACGGGGATCTCCTGCCTTCCAGAGAATTTGAGGGGAAGAAATGACCTTTTCCTGAGACAGGACCATCTCAATTTAAAAAAAAAAAAAAAAAAGAGAAAGAGAGAAGAAGAAGAATGAGCTCAGGAAGGGACAAAATCAAGCTCTTGGACCTTGCATTTTTAGGATATGCAATCCTTTACCCAAAAATAATAAGAGCTAACAAACATGCGGCATTTATCATGTTCCAGGCACTATCCTAACACTTTGCATACCTGATAGAATGCAGTTCTCACAGCAGCCCAATGATGTACTGTTATTATCTCCAGTTTACAAATGAGAGAACGAAGGTACAGAGAGGTGACGTGACTTAACTCATCCCAGGCTCTCCAGGAGGAGGTCCGATTCCAGATGCTCTGTCATGAGACATTGCAAAGCCCATCCTCACAGCACTAACTGTGGAGTAACCTTTCCAAATTTGCCTCTATCTGCTGTTGTGCTAGCCTAACAATCACAGTTATTTCCACTCACCCTTTCTCCCTGCAGCCCCGACAAAAGCAACCCCACCCGCCACATGCCTAAAGCTTCTGTTAGGATTTTCACAGCAAGTCGCTGGGCAGAGTTTTCCTCTCTCCTCCTCTTTCTCCTTTTCCTCTTTCTCATTCTTCTTGGTTGCCTCTCCTTTGTGTTTCTCAATTTCTTCTATCTCCTGTCTCTCTGTAATTTGTTTCCTATTTGGTCTGCCTGCCTCTGTGTCTGCTTCACATGGTGTGTGTGTGTGTGTGTGTGTGTGTGTGTGTGTGTGTGTGTGATCACAAGGCAAATGGAAGCAATATACCTTCTGACAGCTCCCCTATGCACATACACACACACACACACACACACACACCATTCAGCCGGAGAGCTATTTGCTGCCAGCATCAGCAAACAGCACTAAAAAAAGAATAAAGTCACCTTTGAAAGACTCCGAGAGAGAGTGAGTGCAGTCAGATGAGGAAAGCACTCGTCTATTCTGGGATATCAGGATGCACTGCTTACCCAGCCCCACCCAACCTACTGCCAGCCGCCCCTGCTGCTGATTTTTCTGTCCTATAATTCCTCAGATGGATCCCTGCAGAGACCCATCCAGTCCGGGATCCCCACTCTCGTGGTAGGCTCCCTCAGACGCAGCCCCACCATGGTTGTTCGGCCTCAGCAGTTCCAATTCTACCAGCCACAGGGGGTCCCCTCCTCCCCCTCGACCATGGTGGTAGACATGGGGTCCAAGCCTGCCCTCGCGGGGGAGCCCGCCCTCACGTGCATCAGCAGGGGCAGCGAGGCCCGGATCCACTCAGCAGCCAGCTCCCTCATCATGGAAGACAAGGAAATCCCCATCAAGAGTGAGCCTCTGCCAAAACCACCTGCATCTGCCCCACCATCCATCCTGGTGAAACCAGAAAACTCAAGAAATGGCATCGAAAAGGTAGGATCAGAGTGACATTGGGGGCCCGACTCTTTCGATCACCTACTATGCATAGTGTCTCAGCTCTGAGATTTTAGTGTTGGTGAACAAAGAACCAAAATTGCAACCTTGAAAGAATCCTCACATACAACACTCCTCCCCTCCAACTCCCCACCGAGCCACGGCCAACATCCCCACATCACCCACGCCCTCCCTACATGTGTTACTGATTCACCTTTCTGTTTCCTGAATATTTTGTACATCTTTTGAGGCCCAAAAGTGGCTTGAAAAAAAAGCATGACTTTGGCATTAGACGAATCTTGTTTTGAATTCCAGCTCTGCTGCTTGCTAGCTGGGTGACTTTGATCAAAATACTTCACCCTTCTGAGACACTTACTTTGCATAATCTGTAAAATGGAAGTAGAAAAAGTAGTGGCCACACAGTATTGGAGTGGAGATTAAATGAGATATGTAAAGTGCTTACATAGGTACATAGGGTTTGACACATAATTATGCATTGTATAAAAGAGGCAACTGAGGCACAGGATAATGTAAGTGACATCGAGGTGACACTGAATGATAATGACGGCAACTACCTTATTGTGACCTCCGTGGCAGAGGTCAGATCTGTTAACTTCTAGTTCAGGACTTTTCCCACTAGAAGACATAAGAGTTTTTGTAAAAGGCTTATGTTCTCAGTAATATCTGTGAAGCAGGAGGGATGGTGGCAAGAGAAGGCAGTAAGAAAGTTAAGTGATGCTTATTGCTGTCTTTTAAATTATGGAACATCACCATCATCATCACATCATCACCATTACCACCTCCATCACCACTGCCATCAGCATCATTCCACCATCATCGTCCATTCCCCTCACGACAGAAAGAGGATGTGATTCCCCCATTGGTTAATCAGTTACCGAATACTAACAAGCTGGCTGACACGGTGCTGAGTACTTCATGTGTCCCATCTATTTAATCCTGACAACAACCCTCTCAAATAGGCGTTAGTTTCTTCCTCATTTTAAAATTAGAAAATGGCAGCTCAGGAAGTTAAAGAACATTACCCAAGACCACACAGTTGACACATAAGTGTGAAGTAGAATCCAGATCTGATACAAAACTCATGCTCTTACTGCTAAGCTATAAGCTCATAGGGAAAGGTGTTGGAAAAAGCATCGACAGATATAAAGGTTGGGAGTTCTTATTCCGAATTACAGAAATAATTCAGAGTTTTCTAGGCCCCAGTTGCCTATTATTCCAAGCTTTTAGATACAACTATAAGCATTTCATAAATGCCCAGACCTTGGCTAGATATGACGAGGGTCAGAAAGTATGAAGAAACTCAGATCTTAGTAGGGGACACTAGGATTGAATTACATGGAAGAAAGACATCATTCCTGAGCAGTACCATGGAACGCTTTATTAGGCCCTAAGAGAGAGACTGGCTAAAGCAAATACTGTACCTATAGGTACCCGGCAGATATATAACAGGCTAGGAGAGGTGAAAGGAAAGAGGAAGAGGGGGAATTGGCACAAACTAGAGACCTCGCATCTCATGTAAAGGGGGCACTGCTTCTCAGGTCCAGTCAGCTGTTGTCAGAATGAGGCATAGGCCCAGTGTGCCAGAGCTTTGATTTTTTTTTTTACGAGACATATGAAATTCTGATTTTATATGCAATCTCTCAATTTTGTGTGTTGGCAAGTCGATCAAACCCTCAAACATTCTGCAGGCTAAATTCAGCCAGCAGGTGTTCAGTTTGCAAACTGTGCTCTAAGGATTTATAAGGCCATTATGGAAATCTCTAAGTGGAGTCATCAGGAGAGAAGCCTCAAAGAAAAGGAAAGCCTTGAGATTGGCCTTAATAGTACGTAGAGAGGAGAGAGGCAAGGTAAATTTCTTTTATCTTCCAGAAGGGATCATACCCTCTGGCCTCAGGCTGTTTTCATAGGCGGTGGCCTATGCTATTTCTCCCAGATAAGTCCTAATCCTTTTGTGGTTCTCAATTGAAAGCCTCTGGGAAGACTTCCCTGGCTTCTCCACTGTTAGATGCTCCTCTGCATTCTCAGCATCTTGTACTTCCTCCATCATAGCACTTGACACTCGTGGTAGGCACAGATATTTGCAGAATGAATGCATAAATGAGGCATTTCAAGTGGGGACAAGCATAGGGAAATAGACATCTCCCACCTCACCTGTGTCCATTTCCTCTCTCTCGCAGCAAGTCAAAACCGTGAGATTTCAGAATTACAGCCCTCCTCCCACCAAATATTACACCTCCCATCCCACCTCCGGAAAGCCTGAACAGCCGGCCACCCTCAAGGCGTCCCAGCCTGAAGCAGCGTCCCTGGGCCCAGAGATGACCGTCCTATTTGCCCACCGAAGCGGCTGCCACTCCGGACAGCAGACAGACCTCCGGAGAAAGTCAGCTCTTGGCAAGGCCACAACCCTGGTGTCCACTGCCTCAGCCACGCAGACCGTGTTTCCCAGCAAATGAACCTACGGGTGGCTTTTCCTAGACCCCAAAGAGGTGAATTGCATTTAAATACAGTCTGCCTCCACTGAGGGCATCCTGCCATTCTTTGGGGACTTGAGTACACGTCCTTGTTCTTCCTATTTTGCCTTCAGGAAAGGAAAGGTGGGAGCAAGAATTCCTGCCCTGGGTGAGAGGATAGATGGCGTGGCCTTCCAAACACTCAAACATAATGGTTTGATACCTCAAGGCTCGCTTACTCAGACCAAGGAGTGAAAAATTGTCGTGCCCACCTTATGCCCCAGCATGGAGTATGTGGCCTCTTGTTGTCCCCGTGTTACTCTGTAGACTTTCTGTGGTGTCCTAAAGGGGGCTGCAGCAGGGGTGTGACAATGGTGGGATTGTTGGCATTGCTTCTCTGACCTTACAGTATCCTTAACAAGCATTAGAACAACTTCTGCCATCTTCTGGGGCCTGTACACTAGCCACTAGTAGCTGCCGTATCTTTTTCCCTCTGTAAAGTCATAATCCTGGCTGCAAAGGGAGAATTTCCGCGAGAGGTGTGAGGTGGATACTTTGAACATTCTGAGAATCCAATAAAACTAGAAGAAATCAGCTTCCTGAGTATGCTCCACTTCAGAAGGTCAGAGAGATCACTGAGTACCAAATATCAAAAGATTATCATACTTTAATCTTCTCGATCTGTTTTCCCACATATAATTCTATACGATAGATAAGCAGAAAGCATATGGCTGTGGATAGGGCCATGTATGGCATTATGGACAATTAATTCATCCTGGCTCTATAGTCTGACTTCAAGAAAACACAGCGTGCTTACAAACAATCTTATACGGGGTTGGGGTTTAGATATATAGTCTGACTTCAAGAAAGCACAACGTGGGCCGGGTGTGGTGGCTCACGCCTATAATCCTGTCTCTTTGGTAGGCCAAGGTGGGCAAATCACTTGAGGTCAGGAGTTTGAGACCAGCCTGGCCAACATGATGAAACCCCGTCTCTACTAAAAATACAAAAATTAGCTGAGCATGGTGGCACACACCTGTAATCCCAGCTACTCTGGAGGCTAAGACACGAAAATAGCTTGAACCCGGGAGGCAGAGGTTACAGTGAGCTGAGATCGCACCACTGCACTCCAGCCTGGGCGACAGAGCAAGATTCTGTCTTAAAAAAAGAAAAAAAGAAAGCAAAACGTGCTTTAAAACAACCTTATATGGGGTTGGGGTTAGAATCTATATTTGGATATATATTGTTTGCATTGCAACATTCCTGACTTTCCCTGCTTTCTTCTCACTTGGGGCAGATGAGCAGTTTCACCCACAAGGCAATAACATCAGTGCGAACATGGCAGCCCCAGGTTGGGGTGGGAGTGATTCCTGGGGGAAAGCTGCTATAAAAGGGGTAGGACAAAGAAGGCTGGAGGAGAAAATGGGAGAAAGGAGGAGAAAGAGGGGGGGTAAAGAAAATATGGAGGAAAGAAAGTAGGCGTAAGAGTAAGAGTGAAAGAGGATTGAGGGAAAGCACAAAGGAAGAGGCTAAAGGAGACAAGGGGTGGGGCAACCTTACATTCTCTGACAGGGCAAGGAAAGGACAGGGTCTGCGATGAAGAATGGGGCAAAACTAGATGACCCCGCAAAGATGGGACTGACGTGCAGCAGGAGCAGCCAGTCAGAGCCTTGTAATCAGGATAGAGGAGGCATCCCAGGAAGCCAAGGCAAAGCTGTGAGACAACCCATTAAGTCTCATTAAACTTAATTGTTGTGATTTAACATTTATTGCATGCCCATCAATGTGGGCACTTTAACGCATAAATAACATTTGCTACTAAGGCTGGGTGCAAGGAGAAAGAAAGTAAGAAAGATAGGAAGAATGGAAGGAAGGAAGGAAGGAAGGAAGGAAGGAAGGAAGGAAGGAAGGAAGGGAAGGAGGAGGAGGGAAGGAGGAGGGAGAAGGGAGGAAGGAGGGAAGAGGAGGGAGGAGGGAGGGAAGAAGAGAAGAAAGAGGGAGAGAGAGAAAAATAGAGAAAGAAAGGAAGAAAAAGAAAGAAAAAGAAAGAAAGAAAGAAAGAAAGAAAGAGAAAGAAAGAAAGAGAAAGAAAGAAAGAGAAAGAAAAGAAAGAAAAAGAAAGAAAGAAAGAAAAAAAGAAAGAAAGAAAAGAAAGAAAGAAAGAAAGAAAGAAAGAAAGAAAGAAAGAAAGAAAGAAAGAAAGAAAGAAAGAAAGAAAGAAAGAAAGAAAGAAAGAAAGAAAGAAAGAAAGAAAGAAAGAAAGAAAGAAAGAAAGAAAGACATGTCTAATTAGACCTTTCCCCTAGATAGTTCTTGAAGGTCATGGGATTCAAAACATGTGTCTTTTACATACCCACTCACACACTTGGCAAATGGAATTGTCCACAGACTTTTTCCAGACCTTAATAAAACAAAACAAAACCATACTCCTCCCATAAAATACTGCCATTGTGTCAGACCTTTGGGACTGGTAGAGCCAACATGATAGCACGTTGTTCTAACGATCTCAATCATCTTTGGGTCCATATCTCACAAACTTTGGGTCAGTATCTCACATTTGTGGACTCAAACAAACATGAGATATTGACCCATTAGTTCCACGAAATCAACATGCCCAAATCCGTGCCTCATTGAACTACATATAATAATCCAGATGGAGAAATGAGATAAAGTCCAAGAACAGGGAGGCATTGTGTGACTGGTCAAAGCATAAGTACCTATACCTCATCTTTATCAAAAAGCACTCTCAATGAGTTTGGCAATGTTTAGCTGTCTACTCTACACTCAGAGTGGCAGAGATATGGCATGACTGGCTGACCAAATATTTAGTCTATTCCTCAGTGGCAATGTATCCAGTTAATTTTTAAGTTTTGTGGCTGACAAGCAGGGTGCTTAGATGGAACGGAGATGTCCATGCCTTCCAAATGAAATGAAATATTCTTCCCACTGTCTATTTATTATCTCTATGGGATAACCTCTCTGAGAGATGCAAACAAAACAACTCCAAACCTTGCCACCTCCACTCCCTCCAGCCTCTTCACTCACATGCAGCATCCAACTCACCCTCTCCCAAAGCAAATCCCACCTTTTGGAGTTTTAAGAGGGCTTTAAAGGGGCAAAGGATCTTTAACTCATTCATTCCACCAACATGCTTTGTTTATTTATTGTTTTATTTTTTGTAGAGATGAAGTCTCACTATGTTGCCCAGGCTAGCGTCAAACTCCTCGGCTTCGCCTCCCCATGCCTTGGTCTCCCAAAGTGTGGGATTACAGGCATGAGCCACCACACCCAGCCCCAACATGTTTTTAATATCTACTATGTGCTAGGCACAGCAGTGAAGATGATAAACACATCCTGTCATGTAATTTCCACCATATCCCTATAAGGCAGGTAGATTGTCCCCATTTCAGAGAAGGAAACTGAAGCTTGAAGGTTAACCACAGATGACGGCAGAGCAAGGACGCAGTCTCAAACTGTCTGACTTCAGAGCCCAACTTGGGACTTGCTGCATGAACCAAAAACCCATCTTTGACTTTAGGATACTGACTCTGGACTGCCAGGAGGCAGCAGAGTGCATTTTTGGTTGCAAATGCGAAAGAGCCTAGAACGCTCCGCTGTGCACAAACACAGTTCAGGTCTTCATTTACCACTTTCTGACCATGGGATATCAGGCAAGTTAATCTCTCAGAGCCTCGTTTTCTTACATAGGAATAATACAGTGTAGTGCCAACCTCATTGGGATATTATGACGATTATCTGAGATGATGATACAAAGTGACTTAAACAGTGCTGGCATGATGAACACCTAACAAATTTTAGACTGGGATGTTTTTAAGCAAGCAGGCTGTTGAAATTTCACGTGAAGAAATTCTAACAGAAGGGCCTGCCCAGGACTGTGGTGCTAAAAGGAGACTGACACAGACTCGTTTTGAAAGTCAGAACAGAGTCTAAGCTGAGTCCTGAAGGACAAGAGAGAGTCAGATACACAAAGTGGTGGGAAAAAGGGTATTCCAAGCAGGAGAAGATCTTCAGCATTTGGGTTTAAATGTAGCAGTGGACCCAAATTCACTTAATACTTAGAGGAATTTATTCCCTTGTGGAGCATTCCAGAGATCCCAGGTAGAACCCCAGCCCCTCAAATCTGAAGGTGAAAATTCCATCTTGTGAGAGCATCACCCCTCAGCTAAGGTTCAGACAGTACCTAGGAAGAGGGCCCCTTTGCCCTGTGGTTAGACTTTGGCATTTTGGTGCTATGAAAACTGCTAAGAGTAGGATTTGATTGGGGGAAAACGGGAGACATCTGAGGAGGGAAGGTGGATCATGCCCAGCTGGGGACATACTCTGAGGACCACACCTGAGGAAATGGTCCCATTGAGCAGCATCAAGATCTTTACTTAGGACTTGTCTCCTTCCCTTTGTGTGTGGAACCCGCCTCACCCTCACCCTTCACCCATTCCACGGACAGGGCTTTCAGAGCAGGAAGAGTTTAAAGCAGCACCCCTACCTGTGTCTTGATGAGATGCAGAACTGACTCAAATCATGGCTCAGTGACCTCCAGTCTGTCTTCAAAAGTCAGGGGGGTCCATCCACACCAGGCCTGCCTTCCCTGGCAGCAGCAATCCAGGGGGTTGGATCAGGGTCAAGGCGGCTTCAAATAAATGAACATTCATTCTTCAGCGTGCTGCGTCACAGCAACCTGCTTCACTCACCCACATGATCTGCCCCTGAATTAGGCATATTCCCCCCAGAGACTGTGCTGGACCCCATCTCTCAAGTCCTCATAACCCCCTAGAAAGTCGCAGCTGAATACTTAGGGATCAGCTGATCCAGGACAGTCAGGTCTTAGGAGTGTAGTAAGCCTGGCCTGGGCCCTAGGGAGTCTCACTCAATAGTTTGGAGGTGGGTTCTGGGTGTCTGTGCTTTTAACAATATCCCTAAGTGATTCTGATTCACATAAAGTGTGAGGCTCCAATCCACCTTTCTCATATGGTATGGCAGAGCCAACACTCAGTCCTGACATCCAGCAGGAGTGTGGCCACACTGGTTGGTAGAATGTCAAAAGAAGTTTGTACTAATAGGTGAACAGTGGATGCTCTGAGCTCCCCAAGGCCTCCTCACACCCACAACCTGGTCCTTCCCTCAGGTGCTCCCCATCACTCTAACATCCAGCACCTAAAAGCTCAGGCCAGGTGCAGCTAAGACTTCCAGCAATAAAGCCCTTCTCCATTCCAATTGGCCGGTGCCTATGCCATCCTGGTTGCTAAATATCTTAACTGTTACCCTGGAGTAGAGCATAGGACCCAGAGAGGTCACTCAGAAGCCAAGAGCTCTGTTAACAAGCCCAGCACTCCTCCCAGCCCACTCCTGACCACTGTTCAGCCCTTGACAATCACCTTCACCTGGTCCTTGGCCTAGGGAAGGCGCTGCATGGGAGGGAGGGCAGCTCCATGCTCGCTGGTCTGCCTTTCTCAGCTAACACCTTCAAAGGCCTCAGCAATGCCTGTGAGCTTCCCAGCTCCTCTGTCATTGGTTTGGCAGGTACAGAAATTATCTGTTTCCATGAGAGGAGCAAGCATCCATCCTCATCCTCTCACCCACATCTGACCACACAGGCAGCCACATAGCTTCTGGACTCCCTTCCTGGGAAGTGAACAGCTGTGGCAGGCAGAACGGCAAAGTCCTATCAAGTCTCTCCAGCTGGGACCAAGTGCTTAGCAAGCTGGCACGGGGTAATGCCGGGCCAGCAGCTGCCGCCTCTGATGCTTCTCTTGTTTATATCTTGAGAGAAAAGACCCCGATTCTCTCTTTGGCTAAGAGAAGATAGTACTAGTACTTCCAGCAGCCTCTCAGATGACCATGAAAGACAGTTACTTAGGTAATGTGTTTGGCAGGCAGGACCAAACCAGAGGCGTTAACTCCAAAGATCCTTGCAACAAATCGATGTCATGGAGAATAAATAATACAAGGACATTTTATTTGAAATAGATCAATGTTAAATGATCAAGCAGACTGTTTTCCAGGCCTAGATTATGTTCTAGACCAAATCAGGAACAGTGTTCCCAGGAGGCCCTCTGCCCACTGATCTACACTTTGACAAACAGAAGGCAGCGAAGTGGGATCTAAGGTGTGCCATCAAGTCAAAGATGGTGGGGGATGATGGGGGGCATGGAGGAGGTTACAGATGCACCCATCCATCCATCTATTCACTCAACAGCAGTGATCCATCACCCACTCTGGACCAGGCTCTGTGAGAAGCAATGGAGATACAGTGGTTGACAGGAGAGATGAAAATAGATACAGCCCTCATAGAGTGTTGTTTGTTCCTTATTAATTTTTTCTGGATTTGGGGCCTCCTTTCTGCTTTTCTCCCCTTTTTATTATTAAATGCTTCACAGATATGAAATTATACAGGATCATAAAAATAACCATATACCTGCCACCCAGCTTTTTTAAAAACAGTAATTTTCAATATCACTGAGGTCCACTGTGTGCCTCTCCCAATCCCATTCCTTTCTTCCCCTCCCCACAACTTCCCTCACAACCACTACCCTACATCCTGCACTTATCTTTCCCATGTAATCCTCCCACACATGTACCATGTGGAATTTTTAGTGCAACCCATAGAGATATTTGGTAAACACTACTCAAAGCAAATATTGCAACCTAAGGCCATAGATACTCTGCCTGAAGATTTGAGCTCCCATCTGGCTTCTGCGCCTCAGATTCTAAGGCTTTGATTCATTGCTGGGAACTGATGTTGATGCACCAATATGTCTGGTTTTGAGAATCCTGGTTTGGAGGAATTTTGACAAGAATTTTTCCAACTACACCTGTTTTGGGAGACCTTGTTGCTTCCAAATGGGGAAATACAGGCTGTGGCCATGCCCAAATTGCTTTTAAGTGATTTGGGGGCTTTTAAAATAACTCTCCTCTGGGCCTTGCCCGGGACCTCAAGGTAGCCAACCATAGAAACCAAAAGCAGCTTCTCAGAATCTGAAACTGAAATGAGATCTTGCTGCTGCTGCTGCTGCTGCTGCTGCTGCTGCTGCTGCTGCTGTTAATCTTTTAATAAATTATCATAAGAACCTTGTGAGTATGCAGGGAAATGCTTGTTTATTTTTTGTTTGTTTTTTGAGACAAGGTCTCATTCCCCTCACCCAGTCTGGAGTGCAGTAGCACAATCTCGGCTCACTGCACCCTCAACAGCCCCAGCTTAAGATTCTCCCACCTCACCCCCACAAGTAGCTGGGACTATAGGCATGTGCCACCACACCCGGCTAATTTTTGTATTTTTGTAGAGGTAGGCTTTTGCTATGTTACCCAGACTGGTCTCAGACTCCTGGGCTCAAGCGATCTGCCTGCCTCACCCTCCCAAAGTGCTGAGATTACAGGTGTGAGCCACCACACCTGGCCCGGGAATGCTATTTTTGTCTCCAGACTACAGATCAGAAAACTGAGACTCAGAATGTTTCAATTCCTAGCTTAAGATCACAAAACTAGTTTGAGGTGTAATGGAAACTGAAAAAAAATAATAATAATAACAACTCTGACTCCTCATCCAGCAATAATTGCCATCATGTATCAAGCACCTACTATATGCCAAGCACTTTACATGCTGCATACATTGTGTCATTTAATTTTACCCAACCCTATGACAGAAGTACTGCTATTTTCTCATTTTAAAGATTAGAATTGAGGCTCGGAGGTCAAATGACCTGTCCAAGGCAACAAGGACTGGAACCCAGGACTCTAAGCCAAAACCTTAATCCCTCTTCTTCAATGGCAACTATCAACATGGTTGAGATTGGAGGGCACGGACAAAGAGAGATGTGCTGCTGAGCTAGCTAGGATGGGGATGGAGATGGAGGAGGGTTTATCACAGAGGGTCAAGCCCTCCCAGAAAAAAACCATGAGGTTAGGTTTTGCTCTCCAACAAGTAGGGGTGGTAAGTAAGATAACTGAGAGTTTTATGCACAAAGAAATCCAAAAAGCAAATCTACCGCTGCTCCAAGAGTTACCAGACACAGCCAAACCACTTGAAAAAGAACTGAAGCTTGCAATGTGGTTCCGGGTCACTGACATCAAAACACAGTGATCATTTTGCATTCCCCAGTTGGCTCTGTCTTCGTGAGATTATTTTTGGTTTTGCCTGTCCTCACTCTAAATGATACAGAGCACAGTTCCACAAGAAGAGGGATACGATATCCAAAATGACCCCCACTTCCATCTCCTCTGCAGGAACAAAAGGGCTCAGAGAGCTGACATCTTCTTCCAGTGTTCCTTGCTGGTGTTTATCCAAAGTTTAAATGCAATTTCCTTTGGGGGTAGATACACACCCACATATGCAAGCTAATTAGGCAAATGGGGTCACTGCTGGATGGACAAGAGCTGCAGCCTGATAAGGACTAAAAAAATGCCAGCCAAGACCTAGGGAGAAAGGCAAAAGACATCTGCAGAGGCTGTTTTGTGCACTGTGTGCATTTTGTGTTAATGCTCTTGCAATTAGTGCTAGCGTGACCGACTGACTTGATGAGAGCCATTTTTGATGTCGGGGTTTGACTGCTGTAGGTCACACATGTCCTGGAGGCTAGCACCATCCTAATGACCTTCCCATAAGAATCACAACTCCCTGACCATCCAAGAGGATTGTGAAGGCTATTTGCATTCAGGAGACCCTCACAAATAAGTAGAAAGGAAGCTTGAGTCACAATGTACGGAGGCAGCTAAAACAGGCCTGGAGGTCCAAAAAGGAATTCAAATAAATAGTGCCTTCAAAAGGTGGTACCCAGATTCCTGCTAGCCCCATCACCACCTTCTCTCCAATTCTGTAAGAGATGTCTTATGTCTCTGTCAAGGAGAGGGTAGAGGATGCCATTGCACAAAGAGGACATGTCAGTCACAGCTAGAGAGAGATAGCACTAGCTTCCATGACAAGGAATGAAACATCAGTCAGAAGGGGTGATACTGTTTTGAAGGGAAGGCTAATTTTAGATATCAGAACCACATTTCTAAATATTCTGTTCTGCACATGCTATTTATAAGCTGAATTCTTTTTTAAGCTTAAGTTGTTTTTAGATGTTGGCAAGTTTTGGAGCTTAGGACTTCTTTGTTATGGGGGCCTCCAACAGAGAACTAAAAGCATCAGTCAAGGACCGGCTATGTTCCCAGTCCACTAGAATGTCACAAGATCTGGAGAAGTAATTAATATAATAGCTGGGATGATGAGATTTGGAAATGGATCACCTGGGGCTTTCTCACAGCTTTGTTACTGGCTGTGTTTCCTTTGGCAAATAACTAAAGAAACTTGGAAAAGTGACACGTCCCTAGACCTCAGTTTTCTCATTTGTAAAATGAGGATCAGACCATGCACCTCCTAGTAGAGTTCTCAGCAGGATTAAACAAGTTCAGGCATGTCCAGCTCTGAGTACGGTATTGGGTACATAGAAGTGCTCAATAAATGGTAGCTATTACCATTTATGTAGATGTAGAGGCACAATTCAAAACAAAGAGTACAACGGCAAGCTAGGCTCTATCAGAAGTGAGAGGGGAGAACATTGAGAGTGTTTTAGTTGTCAAGAGAGCTTCGTGAAGAAGAAAGATTTTGAAAAATGAGCAGCACAGAGAAATGTGACATGAAGAGGGGAGTGCCTGGACTCTGGAGTCATACATCCCTGGGTTCAAATCCTGACCCCACGTGTCAGCTGTCTGACCTTGGACCAAGTTAACAAACCTCTCCGAGCCTTTCTTTACTTATCAGAAAAGTGGGAGCAATAATCAGCACTTCACACTGTGAATGGGAAAATCGAGTGAGGCGAGGCCAGATGTTGGTATGCAGAAGGGGACCCAGAAGTGGTAGCTGTTGGAGACATTTGCAGGATGACATAGGCTTGAAAGCAGGATGAACAGGAAAAATGCTAAATATAAGAATGGAATCTCAGGCCAGGCACGGTGGCTCACGCCTGTAATTCCAGCGCTTTGGGAGGCTGAGGTGGGCAGATCACAAGGTCGGGAGTTTGAGACCAGCCTGGCCAATATGGTGAAACCCCATCTCTACTAAAAATACAAAATTAGCCAGGCGTGGTGGCGGGCGCCTGTAGTCCCAGCTACTTGGGAGGCTGAGGCAGGAGAATGTCATGAACCTGGGAGGCAGAGGTTGCAGTGAGCCGAGATTGTACCATTGCACTTCAGCCTGGCGACAGAGCGAGACTCCGTCTCAAAAAAAAAAAAAA
Organism: Rhinopithecus bieti; assembly: GCF_001698545.2. Lineage (NCBI taxonomy): Eukaryota > Metazoa > Chordata > Mammalia > Primates > Cercopithecidae > Rhinopithecus > Rhinopithecus bieti. The sequence goes on from NW_016803289.1 coordinate 495,007, forward strand.
AAAAAAAAAAAACAAAAAAGAACAGAATCTCTTACTAGCTGCCATTCATTAGTTGTGGGCTAAATGCCAGGTACCTTGTGAATCCCTTAGAGGGTTTGTTACTACAGGGTTGCTAAGAGCACAGTGGAGTCAGATGACCTGAATCCAAATACAGGCCCCATGTTTCCTTGCTGTGTCACTATGGCCAAGGCATTTAACTTTTCCAACCTGTAGTTCCCTCCCTTGTAAAATGCAGGTATTAATTGTGCAAAAGCACAATTAATGGTTTGGTGGGGATTAAGTGAGCTAATGTAAATAGTCATTAGCACAATGCCCAGCACAAGAAAATACTGTAATGCTCACTGCCATTATCGTTATTTACATTCATTTTCTCACTTAATCTTCACAAGGCCCCCACGAGTTGTGTTATTCTCCCCTACGTATAGATCAAACAGCTGAAGCTCGGAGGATACATCACTTGTCCAGGGCAACTAGTAGTAAAGGTGGGGCCAGCTCTGAAGGATAAGAAATCTCAGTTTCTTTGTTCTCTGACCTTTCAGATAAGCTGGTCAGTGGTGCCAGGGCTGGGGCAATATGACAATGATTTTAAAATGTATTTTATGCCGTAATCCTCGCCAATCTTTTCTCATCTGGTGGTCCCCACCACCTCACCGCCTCATCTGCTGAAGGTTGCAGATTTAGGGCTGTGTGTACCCCCAGATACAGCCAGCAAGCACATTGGTGTTGCCCCTCTGGGCACTTGCTGCTTTCCAAGGTTGACACGGTTTATGAAATGTCCATTCTAATTTGCAAATAGGTCTGACACGGACATGCTTCCAGCTGGCTGGTGATTTCGATAACAACCCCTCCTCCTTGGTGCCAATTAACAGAAATTAAATGTCCCTGGCACACTTTGTAGTTCAGAAAATGCATGTACTGATTAAACCCCCGCTAGGCGTCCATTATGACCTATGGGCTCCAGGCAAGTGCTGCTCTCACTCCATCTCCATTTAAAGTCGCAGAATGTTTTCTTCCTGGGCAAAAATCAATGTCACTTCATTCATTCCTTCATTTTTCATTCAACAATGTCAACTGAGCATCCACTATGGGCTGTGTGCCAGGTGTTGTTACATACAGTTGGGATACAGCAGTGAACAGCACAGATAAGGTTCCTACCTGCAGGAAGGGAGTAAATGGTAAACAAGCAGGAGAATTTCTACATGTCAGATGTTATGAAAGAAACAAAGTGATGGGACAGAGAATGGCTGAGGGGCCAAAGCTATATTACGTAGGGTGACCAGGGAAGGTTCTCCAAAGGGATGACATTCGAGTTGAGACCTGAAGACTAAGAAGGAACCAGACACGCAGCATAGTGGGAAGAGCAGGAACAAGCTCAACCTGTCCAGGAAACTCTCCATGGGGTAGGTTCCATTAACATTCTTCTTTTTTTTTTGAGACGGAGTCTCGCTCTGTCACCCAGGCTGGAGTGCAGTGACGTGCTCTAGGCTCACTGCAAGCTCCGCCTCCCAGGTTCACACCATTCTCCTGCCTCATCCTCATGAGTAGCTGGGACTATAGGCACCCGCCACCACACCTGGCTAATTTTTTGTGTTTTTAGTAGAGACAGGGTTTCACCGCCACTAGCAGTCTTTCATTTACCAAACATTTTTGATCATACAATGAACAATTGGAGAGTAAGTGAATTCCCTTTTATCCTGACAAGAAGGCCTGTCATAGGAAGGATGAACATAGGGAAGATGCTACTGGAGTTATTACAAATGGAGAGGCAAATTACCGCCCTTTTCTCCACCCTGTTCCCAATCTCTAAAACGAGGGACTTGGCTTAGGCACTAGCATTCAGGACTGTGAGATCTTAAGAACTCACCTTTTAGAGCAATTGGCCCTCACAGCTCTTTAAAGCAGTAACTATGCAGCAAACAAAAAGCAAACTGACATCTTAAAAAAAAAAAAAAAAAAAAGCAGCCAAAATGGTTGTTTGGAATTGTATACATGAGACATAAAAGATCATTTCCTTTGTCATCATTAGGGTATAGTTATTGAATTTCTGCACCCATTTACTCATTCAGAAAATACTTATTACTAGTTGTGAGTCTCTTCTCTTCCTCCCTTTAGCCCTCTGCCCTCTCTCTCTCTCTCTCTGTTTCTCTCTGCCCCTCACTCCCCTAACCTTTTTCTGGCACAGTATTTCAGAGCCCAGGATATAGATTTGGAACACCTGAGATGTACCTAAAGTGTGACTTGCTGTGTGACTTTAGGCAAGTCACTTCACCTATCTGAGTCTCAGTTTTCTCATCTATATAAAGGGAATAATAATAGAAGACATCTCACAACACCATACAAAATAAACACTAAGGTATTATTATCTTTGTTACTGTCCATTATTATCCTTTGATAGATAAGAATGTAAAATTTATAGAACTCAACTTAGTAAACTGGGACAGGTTTTTAGGACAGAAGAAATTCTAGTAACAAGTGTGACAGCCACTGTTTAATGACCTGTATCTACCTGTAGGATTTTCTGTTCTTTGAGATAATTACGAAGCAGGATCACAAGAAATATCCTTCAGGAGGTATTTTAATCCATAATAATAATTTTGAGCCAACAATTATAGAGTCCCTGCTATGTGTCAGACACTGTTCTATGTGCTTTACTGATATCAAACATCGACTTATTTAAAACTCCCACAAACAGACAAAATAAATACTCTTACTACTCCCATGTTACTGGTAGAAACTAAGGCCTAGAGATATTAAGAAAATTCCATAGGGTCACAAGGCTGGGAACTGTGGGGTTTGGAAATAAACCCAGGCAATCTGGCTCCAGTCTGTGGCTGCTAACTGCTTTCCACCTCAGTTAAGGTTGAGCGACAGGCCAGACACAGTGGTTCATGCCTATAATACTAGCACTTTGGGAGGCCAAGGCAGGTGGATCACCTGAAGTCAGGAGTTTGAGACCAGCCTGGCCAACATGGCGAAACCCCATCTCTACTAAAAATACAAAAGTTAGCTGGGCGTGGTGGCGGGCACCTGTAATCCCAGCTACCCAGGAGGCAGAGGTTGCAGTCAACCAAGATCGCGCCACTGTACTCCAGCCTGGGGGACAAGGGTGAAATTCCATCTAAAAAAAAGATTGGATGAAAAAGCTATCTCCAGACATCAGGGGGGTTTGGTGATGTTTTGTTTTGTTTTTTACTTCAAATAGACTTGTCTTCTGAGTACTCAGTAAACAAAGAATTATTACCTGCCTAATCCCAAACCCCCTGGCCTGTAGACACAGTACTAATAAGGGCTGCTACTTCCTACTGCACAATGCCAGCCTAGGAAAAGTCACACCTCCTACCATTGATGGGATTTTTGGGGTGCCTATTAAAATGTCAGTTGATCTTGGAGTTGAAGTTCTTTCCACACCATTTAGCACAACCTGGAAGGTCAGATTAATGTGGCAGCCAGCTTTCCCTTGGCAGTAGCTTCCTTATTACTTCCCTGCCCCTGCACTTGTGCTCAGAAATGTTACATCGCAATAAATGTAGTTAAAAAGAGCAAACAAACCACTGCTACTGGCTTGGAATGCAGAAGCTGTAATCTGGGAGGGACATTTTCACAGCTGCCGACACCAAGACTGATAATACAGACCAAAGCGGCCATCTCCGAGCCCACTGTGATATTAACAGGTTGAACCTTCTCCATAGGTGGACACCCAGTATCAGCACTGGCACCAACCTAGGCACAGGGAGGAGAGGCAGGATATGTCTAAGGCAGACTGCCTTCCTTTTGAGGGCTAAAATTGGTGAATAACCAAATGAAACCCCCGCCCATGTTCAGTGGTGTGTAGTGAAGACAACATAACTCCAAATCCTGTGTAATTTATTGACATGGTGAGACACAGAATGCATCCTCGTAATCACAGAATGCCTGTTTCTCCCGCTGAATGCAAAGCAGCCACCTGGAGCCTCTGACAGCTCTTACTTGCTGTTGTGCTGAGCGGAGCACATTAGCTAATGAGGAAGTGCTGCATTGCTTTTGCAGGTACTGGGAGCTCAGAGCAACTCAGTTTTGAGCCCAAATGTAGTTGCCTGCTTGAAAGCTGGGGCTTCTCTGGTACATTGGGTCTCTGGAGCCGCAGATCTTAGTTCTGCCTTCATAAGTTGGGAGTTTAGGTAAGACTCCCCAAATTGATGTGATAAGACTTCCACAAATGGCTTGTAAGATCTGACTGTTCCACACCACCCCCACAAAGAATCAGGCTGTGATCATTATTAAAGTTTCCCCAAAGAGAAAACTAGCCTGTTACATCAGCATGAGTCCCTGGACAGAAAAGAAATCAGGGTCTAGATGAAAGAAAATTGGACAGGAGATAGAAAATTATCAAACCAATTTCCCATCATCCTTTTAGCTTTCTCCTTTCCTCCTCCAGCATGGTTAGTTTGGACTTTATTTGTACTCAGAAGGGCCAAGAGTCATGCAAGAAAGTCATAAAGAGCGACCTCCTGTTATGTGCAATCAAACCACCTCCCCTCACCTCACAAGGCACTGCCAGACAGGTTTGGCTGCACTTTCCTCTGGAGCATCCTTAGCCCAGGAAGAGAAAGGAGGTGAGAGATTGGCCAGGGAGGGGAGGATATTGATTCCATGTGTGGCATCCTTAGCCCAGGAAGAGAAAGGAGGTGAGAGATTGGCCAGGGAGGGGAGGATATTGATTCCATGTGTGAGGATCATAGGAATGCAGGCTGAGTTTGGTCATCAAAATACAATATTTGAGACCTCAGAGAAATTCTAGGGGCTCATGGATTTTAACTTTTTATTGTTGAAATAAATTCAGACTGTTATGTTTGCTAAAATAGTGCAAAGAATTCCTGTAAACTCTCCCACTAGGTTCCCCAAAAGTTAACATTTTACCAGGTTCATTTTTATTTTTTCTGAACCATTTGAGAGTAAGTTAGAGACTAAATGCCCACTTATCCCTAAACATTTCAGGGTATATTTTTTAAAAATAAGGATATGCTCTTACATAACCCTAACAAAATCAGGAGAATCAGGAAATCAATGTTGATACAGTACTATTAACTAGTCTACAGGTCTATTCACTTGCCCTACTATTTTTTTAATTGTGCTATTTTCCCTTATAGAAAAATTATTTCACAAGTCTTTTCTAGGATCCCTTTCAAGACCACATCTTGCATGTAGTTGTCATACCTCTTTAGTTTCCTTTAATGTGGAACATTTCCTCAAGATTCATTTTCTTACATGGTCTTGGAGTTTTGAATAGTATAAGCCATTTGTTTTATGGAATGTCTCTCAATATGTGTTTGCCTGTTATTTCTTCTTCATCAGATTCAGGGTTTAGAGCAGGAGAAGGGGGCTTGGCAGTAACGGATGATAACCCATAGAATGAAATAGGAATCCCTGAGCCTATACTGATATAAATAAATAAATAAATAAATAAATACATAAATACATAAATAAATAAATGTGGGAGAAGGAAAAGCTCTCTCTTATGGTCAAGTGCCAACCTCTAAGTGTAAAAGGAATTATGGAATTAAAAAAAAAACATTTGGCAACCACTCAGTAATAATTGGTTCAGGCAATAACCATGAATGAATATGAAAACTAGTGGATGAAAACTTGAAAAGTCTCAGAATATCTGTTTGCAAGATACTTATTAGTCACAGAAGAAGAAAAAAATCACAGCTTTACAGTAGACAATCACCTTAACCAAAACACCAAAGTTAGCATCACCAGCAATGGGGAAACAGATACTGTGTGCCTCCTGATATGATGCACTCAGAAGAACACAGCATCTCTTCTGTGAGAAGATGACTTTCTGCCCAAAAGGTGTAAGAATTCTGAAGAATTATAGTTCTTCCCAACGGCATTCGCACACAACAGATTCTGAAATCCTTTTTACTTTACAGAGCCTGCTTTGGTCATCTTCCCAGGACGAGTTCCTGACAACTGGGATGCAGAAGGCAGCAAACGATCTGCCGGGATGGAAACTGCTCAATAGAGAGTTTGTGGACTGCATGATATTCCTTAAACATCAGGGATGGTACAGGGATACCAACAGTCTGGCCTCCAAGACAGCAGAGTAATAGCAGGAAGAGCAAATCTGTCTTCACCCACAGTATTAATGGGTAGTGGGCCAGAATGGAGAAAAGCAAGTGAGTCATGTGTTGCTACAGGTTACACCAGACTCCCATCCCTCTGTTACTCACTGCTGTTGTCAAAGCCAAACTTTATCTTGCTAATTTCTCGCAGCTTGGCACCTAGCAAATGACAAGACAGGACATCCAATGCCTTCCAGCTCTGTGGTCTGGCCTGTCTCTCCAGATCAAATTTAGAGTGATGCAGCAGATGACATAATATTCTCTTTGGTGTTCAATCCGAAGAGGCCAATGCCTCAGCACAATGTCCCCTAGCCATCACCCCAGCCCGACTCCCCACCAAGCATCCTGCATTCCTCTGCCACATCTTCATTCTTTTCCATTCTGTCTTTTCCCCCGATACCTTCTGACCCCGGGGATTTCTAATAGAACATAGTGATCAAGGAAATAAAGACTTGGTACATAAAGAGTCTCAGACAAGAAAAAAATTCATGATATTATATGAAAGATACCAAACTGTAATGCTTACAAAGAGGCTATTTCAAGTAGAAAGATATAAATATCACTTATAACCATGCATCCTTTATGTCCATAAATAAGTCATCATAAAGAACAAGCCATTAGAAGACATTCTACTCCTCGATTTTTTTTTAAATAAAAAGGCTATAATCTAAAATACAATTTTAAAATTACCTGTGCTAACCTGCAAGAGACATTGCTCACATAAATGAAATTCATAAATACCTTGATGTTATTTGAACCATGTATTTTCATCTTCTCCTCCTCTCTTAAGACATCAATAAGAATTTGATTTTTAAAAGCACATGCTGCTCTGATTATCAAAGAGAATAACACAAGTGCAGCATCACTGGGATATGTTGGTTGTTTTAAAGTTCAGATCCTAATTTTATACTGAAGCATCTTCAGTTTTGCATCCAGCCCTGCTTGTAAACAGGAACCAGCATCAGCCAAACCAGGATCAGAGTAAGGATTGCATCTGCAGGTTACAGAAATGTTTTCTTCTATGTGAAACTGTCACATGCAGGGGTTAAACTGGCAGCCATCTTTTAATGCGATGAATAATTTGGACTTCTTAGCCACACCCTTCTCTCGGTTAACCACAGGAGGAAGTGATAATACACCAACAGAAGCCCCAGAGTTTTGGCTTTATCTGCTAAGTGGCAGGTGAGAAGGGAAGAGGTGTGATTGAGCACACTGGCTATTTACACCTTGTCTTCAAAGCCCTCTTAGTCACCTTTCCATCTTCATGCATTGGCTTCCGCCTTATGATTGAGCAATAGGAAACCACCACTGCTAAACCACCACTCCTAATTTTTTTAAAAAACACATCCTGTTTTCTAAGTCTCTGGGAACTTTCCACGAGGTATAGTGGAGGGTTTCATAAGGATTTAGCTCTTCCTTCGGACCTGCTTAGCCAGTAAACCAGATATTTTTTAAAACACAGATACAGATTCCAAATGATCAATGACCACAAAGTGTTGGGGATGTCAGGGAGGAGGCAAGGATGGTCTTGAATGATCACAAAAAGCCAACCCAGAAATGTGCAGTAGAATAGTTTGCTAATGGTGACATCTGAGTTTCATCTCCCGGAATTATTGTTTCTTATTACTACACTTCGGGTCAGGGGGAAAGGGTGTTAAGGGTAAAAAGAGGAAGGAGAAAATAAAGAGAAAATTCACACCTCCATGGAAGCATAAGCAGAAAACTAGAGACTCTTGTGTCTCTGCTTATTTTTTTAAGTACAGTGTTTTTAATAGACCAAAGAGAATCTCTGAGTTAATATGTATGTGAATAATGTTTATAAAAGGAGTATAATGTGTTAGTCATTATGGAATATTGTATAAATAAACCTTACGTATATAACATACATAAAAAAATGATTGCTTAGGGCAGTGGACACTTAAGGACTTTCAAAATTTTCATATCTTCATCCCAAAAAATAGAGCGTTCCAGGGCTGGCAACTTATTTCCTTAGTATATTCCACTGTAAAGCCAAGAGGTGTAGGGGCTTGTTTTCTGGTTTTGTAATTTGTAATAATCTGTATGGATTACTGTAAAATGTCTGTTGCATGTGTATCGGTGTTGTTTACCCACATGGAGGGATTTGTTCCACACATTGTATCTTGGAAAACCAAAAGGAATTTTCATTTTTTTGAGATGGAGTCTCACTCTGTCGCCCAGGCTGGAGTGCAGTGGTGCCATCTCAGCTCACTGCAAGCTCTGACTCCCATATTCAAGCGATTCTCCTGCTTCAGCCTCACGAGTAGCTGGGATTACAGGTGCATGCCACCTCGCCCTGCTAATTTTTTGTATTTTTGGTAGAGATGGGGTTTCACCGTGTTAGCCAGGATGGTCTCGATCTTCAGACCTTGTGATCTGCCCACTTGACCTCCCAAAATGCTGAAATTACAGGTGTGAGCCACCACGCCCGGTCTGGAATTTTCTAGTAAGAAGAAAAACATACAGAATGTGTCTTCACTGTTGGGTAACACTTAAATTTGTAGCACTCTGAATTTTTTGTAAAACTGTGCTAATGGAGTGTTTAATGTCAGAGTTATTGTCTCTCACTTCAATATCTAGTATTGGATAATGTTTCTCCTGGAAGCACAGATTTTTTTTTCAAGTCCTTTTTTCCTGGACTTAACATGTTCTTCTAGAAGACACCAGAAGTCATGACCCTAAGCCATCTCCCTTCAGGACCACTTTCTACCATCGGTTTTCAAAAAACTATCCACATGTTAATTCTGTTTTATGTTCTGTGATTCTGTGGTCGACTCAGTGCTTCAGAGTCCAGAGATTGACTTGGGTTAGTGGCCCTAATGAAGTGCTACATTTTCTCTTTACCGCCGAGACTGATCAGAAGAAGCAAAGGGGAAAGGGGGCTAGAGGTCCACTCACACCCTTTACATCAGACGAGAGGAGAACTGTGCCAGAAATCTGTGCATGAAACACCATCTGCTCTTCATGCAGGGAGGGGTCAACCATGTGAACGTGTAGAGATTACTCAAGTCTCCTTTGCCAAAAACGTGCATTGTTCCCAGGTATAAGTGTGTGAAGCCTAATACGTCTTTTAGCATGAAACAATAAAATGTTTATTTTCATTTAATAGGTTGTTCCTCAGGCCTGGATTTTTTTTTTTTTTTTTTTTTTTTTTTTTTCAGTAGCTGGTTTGGAGAGGGCAACACTTTGTCATAAATTAAATGTCAACAGTGAGCATTTGATTTCTCCCAAAGGGGTTTAGCTCCTGGCAGCTGCTCTGGACATCCAAAAGGGAGGGTTAGGAGGAGAGGAAATCACTTTGTCGAATGGGAATTGCTTAGTTTCAGTGGAGGTAGGTGGAGAAACAGGCAAGTAACACTTCCTTTTAAAGCTGAGCAGGCTGAATTCACTTCTGTGGAGCAAACTCTGGTTTGTACAACCATGAGGGCCCTCTTGGCTGGAAGTCTTCTCTGCCTGATTAGTGCAAAGGTTAGGTGCACAGCCTCAAGTGCCTGATTTCCTGTGTTGCCAGCTGTTTAGCCTTGGGTAAGTTACTTAACCTCTCTGTGGCTCAGATCCCTTTTCTAGAAAATGGAGATATAATAGCACCTTTCTGAGGGATGTTAAGGATAAATTTCTTAAAACACATCGAGTGATTTGAACAGTGCCTGGCACATATAAGTGCTTCCTAATATTAGTATCTTACCACCTTCACAATGTTTACCATATCCATCTACCACCTGTGCTATTATTTACTTAAAATTCTTATTTTAATTGATTCAATTTTCTTTTTTGAGGTGGGGGCAACTTCATCTCTAGTATCAACTTTCATCTAGAATTTAATTTAAAGGAAAACTATATGTTCCAATGGTAAATCAGTATAATTTGGCTGGGTGCAGTGGCTTACGCCTGTAATCCCAGCACTTTTGGAGGCCAAGGTAGGTGGATCGCTTGAGCCCAGAAGTTCGAGACCAGCCTAGGCAATATGGCAAAACCCCGTCTGTACTAAAAACACAAAACTTAGCCAGGCATGGGGGCACATGTCTATAATCCCAGCTACTCTGAGGCACAAGAATCACTTGAACCCAGGAGGTGGAGGTTGCAGTGCGCCAAGATCATGCCACTCACTGCACTACAGCCTGGGTGACAGAGCAAGATTCAGTCTCAAAGGAAAAAAAAAAGGAAAATTAGTATAATTTGCCACAAATACAAAGTAGCCATAAAACAGTGATCACACATATTTACTGAGTCCATCCTACCTGCTAGGCAGTGTGCTAAATGTCTTGATTTACAATCTTCATGCCCTACGAGGTCAGTACTATCACCATCCCACTTCCTGGATAAGGAAGCTGAAACAGAGAGAGGTTAGCAAGTTTGCCTATGGTTGTATAATTAGTAAACAGAGGAGGCGTTTCAGGCTGCAGAGCCCAGGTTCTTCGGCACTGTTTGGTGCTGCTGCCCTAACAAAAACATCTACCAAACATGGTAGATGGTCGCTTCCTAGGGCTGCTAAAATAAGTGATCACAAACTGGGTACCTTAAAACAACAAAAACTTATTCTGTCTCGGTCTGGAGGCTAGAAGTCCAGTATCAAGATGTTGGCAGGGCCATGCTCCCTCCAAAATCTCTGAGGGAGGATTTTCCCTTGCCTCTTCCAACCTCTGGTAGCCCCAGGCATTCCTGGGCTTGTGGTAGCATCACTCCCATCTCTGCCTTTGTCTTCACATACGTGTCTTCCCTCTGTGTCTCTATCTTTGTGTCTTTTCCCCTCTTCTTGTAAGGACACCAGTCATACTGGATTAGGACCCACTCTAATGATCTCATTTTAAACTAGTTACAATGGCAAATACCCTATTTCCAGATAAAATCGTATTCACAGTTACCAGGGGTTAAGACTTCAACATATCTTTTGGTGGAGGAGTGGGAGGTGGGGAACACAATTCCACCCACAGCTGTTGCTACCTGAGGTTTTGAACCTGGGGCCTGAAGAAGATTTGTTAAGTGTTACAGAGGTGTTCAAGATGGGCACCAACCTGAGACTTTCTCCTTGAAGCAATCAGACCTGAAGAGTTGGGACAAGGGAAAGATAATTGCTGATGTGTTTCAGTGACATTTCCAGCCAGTCCAGATGCTAACTAAAGTTAACCACCTTCTGTCCCATCCCTGATACTCTGAGGAAGGTGGCTTGACATAAGAAAGCCACATAACAACTATTCCAGCTTCTCAGACATCCCTCATGAAAGGATGGCAGTAGAAATCTGGAGGGGAAAATGCAAGCTTCCAAAACTCCAGCAGGGGAGGGGAGGCACAAAACTCACCTCTAGGCTGGTCGTGATGGCTCACGTCTATAATCCCAGCACTTTGAGAGTCCGAGGCAGGTGGATCACCTGAAGTCAGGAGTTCAAGTCCAGTCTGGCCAACATGTTGAAACCCCGTCTCTACTTAAAATGCAAAAATTAGCCAGGTGTGTTGGTGCATGCCTGTAATCCCAGCTACTCAGGAGGCTGAGACAGGAGAATTGCTTGAAGGCGAGATGGTGCCACTGCACTCCAGCCCGGGTGACAGAGCCAAGACTCTGTCTCAGAAAATAAACAAACAAGAAAACTCACCTCTAGATCTACTTTATATGGCTGGACTGGAATAGCAAATTCAGACAAATGATAAAGTCATCAACAGGGAAATATGTAAAGAAAGAAGAACAGTAGAGACAATGGGGGGAAATCATTTATTTTTATACCATTTCAGTAAAACTTAGGAAAAGCAATTGTTCTACTCAGAGGTTTGAGAGGAGGGTGTTGGGGAGTAAGGAAGAGGAGTTATCTTGCTCTGTCAAACCAGGGTGTCCTTAGTCATTGGGACTGCACAGATTTCATACACTTGGGAGGTCCTCATCTTGAGTTCACGGGCCACCTGGCAGATGGAAAAAGGCCAACAGCAATGCACCGCCAGCCAGTCTTCACACAACGTGCCCTAGGGCAAGACCAGAGTCTGTTCTGTTGTAGTCACACAGGCTCATTTTTCTTCCCCAGGGACCTGTACAATATTACCTCCTGGCCCTTCAACCACGACTTCAAAGGTTCACTAACATCCTTAAGCCAATGCCCAGGGACACTAAGTTGTATAAGTGCCAAGCAGCTGAATTGCTAATCAATACCTGCGATTCAGAGCCCTGCCCTTAGGACCTCTGATATGGGCCTTTATAATTGAAACCACTGATTTCTCTATCAACTTCTTGGTTCTTTCTCTTAGGACCTAATATTTATAATTATTTATTTCTTTGGAGTAGGTAATAAGTGCACATGGCCTAAAATTTCAGTGTAAGAAGGGATAGGAAGTAAAAAGTAAATCCCTCTCTCCAGCTGTCCCCAGCCATCCAGTTGCCTGCCTGGAAGTAATCATTGTTACTAGTTTCTTGTAACCACTTCCAGATAAATTCTTTGTCTACATAAACGTACACATATAAAGTCTTTTTAAATAGTTCCATACTTCTGTGCTTTACTTTTTTTTTTTTTTTTTTTTTTCACTTAAAATATATCAGTCTGGACCAGGCATGGTGGTTCACACCTGTAATCCCAGCACTTTGGGAGGCCGAAGTGGGCGGATCATTGAGGGCAGGACTTTGAGAACAGCCTGGCCAACGTGGCAAAACCCCATCTCTACTAAAATAATATGGTATTTTAGTTAACTTACACTTCCTGGTAAAGAATAAAAATTTTAAATGTATTTCCTTTCTCAAAGTTTCCCACTAAGCATGGTATGTTTCGACAATCTCACCCACCCTTTTTTTATTTGAAAAATCACAGGTTTGGAAGGCATCTAGGTTTTCATACAGATTCAGGTTCACTTATATCTTCAAACACACTTACCTGTATTTTATGTCTCTCCCTGGTGCCAATTCTCAGTGCAAAGGTGGACCCAGGTAACAACGGCCAACAAAGACACTCTCCATAATGCCTGGCGATGTCACACTCAAGACACATAGGACAGAATAGACCACAGAAACCTGTCAATAACCACATCCAAAAAAGCCAAGCTTCTCAGATTTCTTGGAGCAACTTCACATCTCAAAGAATATTTACAACTTTATGCCATCAGTTTAATGCTGCACTGTCTCCCTACTATCAGACACTGAGAATAAATAACCAATTCCCAAAACTCATTGTATGAAAACTGCCATAACTGAGCCACATCAAAATTGCCTTCTTTTGTTAAACCTGATACAATTCTGTTAGCATTGACTATGGTAATTGTTTTGTTCCTGTTAAGAGAAAAGCATCAAATAATTTTTTTACAGTTGAATCATAACTGTTGCTTCCATTACGTTCATCTATCTAATTTCAATATTTAAAGTAAACACGGTATACTCTTGAATAACAGACATCTATTTCCATAAGTGTAATTGAAAGGTCTTTTATAGTACACTGACTCTGCCTCCTATTCTTATCAGGGCTTTATTCTATTTCTCAGACCAAGTTATTCAAATTTATGTTAGTGTCTTGGAGTCACTGACATCTGCCAGTTTCAATCTGCAAACTATTAGGGGCTTGTTTCCTTGAACATCGACTAGAAACAATTTGTCATTTATTAGTTCACTCATCTTTACTGATATTGTTTTCTACACACTCTGCGTGAACCTTCCAACACAGGGATTCTATTCTAAATATGTTTTGGGTCACAGACAATTTTGAGAGTACAATGATAGCTATGAACTCAGTCCACAAGGGAAAAGAAAACTACACACACATAGACCTGCAAAATTGTGCATTCAATTTCACGGAGTTCATGGATTCATTGAAAATTATTAACAGACCACAGGTTAAAACCCCTGATATACAGTTAAGATGTCATCTAGCATTGTAAAAGATGACAACTCTGATGAATGCAAATAATTAGGACTGTGAAACCTCAAAAGTTCCAAGCTAACCATAATCTCTAAAATTTTTTAAATATTTTATGGAGGCATAATTTTATATAAGAAAATGCACAGGCCATACGTGTTCAGTTGGATGAGCGTCAACAATCACATATACCCAAGTAACCAGACGTGTGGAACATTGCTCTCACCCCAGAGCTCCTGTGTCCCTTTCCAATCAATCCCAACCCTCCCGTTGCCCACTAGAGGCAACCATTGTTCCAATATCTATTCTTATAGATGAGTTTTGCCTCTTCTTGGACTTCACATAAATGAAATCATGTTTGCTTTTGTATCTGACTTATTTCATTCAACATCATGTTTTGATGCATCTATGCTGTTGTGTGAATGTCTCTTTTTTCAGAGTTGAGTCATATTCCATTGTATGAATATTCTACAAATTGTTTCTCCATTCTCCCATTGATAAACATTTGATTATTTCATTTTTTGCTATTATTAATAAGACTGCTATGAAGACTCATCTGTAAGTGTTTACACAGGCGTATGTTTTATTGCATTTGGGTGGATTCCTGGAAGGGGAATTGCTAGGTTATAGGGTAGATATATGTTTAACTTTGCAAGAAATGACAGACAGTTCTCCAAAATATTTGTACCATTTTAGACTCCCATCAGCAATGCATGAGAGTTCTATTTTGTTTATTTATTTATTTATTGATTGATTGATTTTGAGGCAGGGTGTCACTCTGTCACCCAGGCTGGGGTGCGGTGGCACCATCATGGCTCACTGCAGCCTCAACCTCCCAGGTTCAAGCGATCCTCTCATCATCTCATCCCAGCCTCCTGAGTAATTGGGACTACAGGCATGCACCACCACATCCAGTGTATTAGTCTGTTCTTGCATTGCTATAAAGAAATACCTGAGAATGGGTACTTTACAAATAAAGGAGGTTTCATTGCCTTACGGTTTCTCAAGCTGTACAGGAAGCATAGCAGCTTCTGCTTCTGGGGAGGCTTCAGGAAACTTACAAACATGGCAGAAGGCTAAGGAGAAGCAGGCATGTCTTACATGGCCAGGGAAAGAGGAAGAGAGCAAAGGCAGAGGTGCTACACACTTTTAAACAACCAGATCTCATAAGAACGTACTCACTATACAGTACCAAAGGGGGATGGATCCAATTGTGATTGGATCACAGGGGCAGCTTCTAATGGTTTGGCACCATCCCCCCTTGGTACCATATAGTAATCTCAGGGCCCATCTCCAACACGGGGGATGACAATCCTACGAGATTTGGTGGGGACAGATCCAAACCATATCACCTGGCTAACCTTTTTTCTTATTTTTTGTAGAGATGGGGTCTCTGTATGTTGCCTGAACTCCTGGGCTCAAGCAATCCTCCCATTTTGGCTTCCCAAAGTACTGGGATTACAAGCATGAACCACCACTCCTGGCCAAGAGTTCTAATTACTCCACATCCTCACCAACATTTGCTATTGTCAGTCATTTTTATTTTAGTTACTCTAGTGAGTGTGAAGTAGTCACCATTGTCTTTTAGTGCACCAGACGCAAAGGCTCACATACCATGACACCAGTACACTGAAGAGCTTCCTGACAATGGCCTGTCTCTGGCTACCCCTTGTTCTCCCACAGTGAGCACTTCAAAGTCCCACTCCCAAATTCAGTGACAAAGAGGCAAAAAGCTAGGAATTCTGTATCTTAGACTCTCCAAGCCTCCAAGACTCTGAACTTCAACTTCGAATAGTGGATGAAGTAGCACAAGCATACAAAGGGCATGAGAGATGGGGGCAGGGAAGGAAGCAGCCTGCCTTTGAAGATCAGAATGTCTATTTCATCTATTTGGGAGTCTCAAGAGAGTCACTAAATCATCTACTGTAGACATCTCTTGGCCCAAAGCAAACTCTGAATTCAGTCTCAAATAAGACTGGGATACTTCACCCTACATTTAAAAAGTAATCTCAGGTAGATCAGCAGGTCCCACCCAGCCTGGATACCTGGTATGAACAGCTTAGAGGACAGCAAATGGTCCAGTAAATTTACTGAGAGTACAGAGTACTCACACTGCATGCAACCTTGAATTAGGGGATTCTGAAATCACTGGCACATAAAAATCAATCAACTCTCACTTTACGTGTGGATTACAAAATAGTGTAAATCCCTGTAAATAAAAAAAATTAATCAAAACATGCTTAATTGTAAAGCTGACAAACTAAGTGACTAATAAATAGTGTTTACATGATTGCCTCAGCTGTACCACTTTAACTGACAAAGAGAAGTGCCCACCATTCTCAATAAGTATTTTGTACAGAAATTGTTTAAGTGCATTTGAACTCTGGCACCATATTTTTACGATTCATATGCTTTAAAAAAAAAAACATGCTTTTGTTTTTTTAATCTTTTTTGTCATATAATCATGTTATCTAAGTGTTCATTAGGGGGTAGTACTAGATGCTGAAAGAAACATACCTCAAATTCAGTTACTGTACTTTGAAGCAGAAATCAGATGTGATTTTAAAAAAAACACTATGAAGGACAAATTTTTATTATATAATAGCTAATATTTATACAGAGTTCACTATGTACCAAGCCCTGTTAAAATCACTCTGCACATATTAACTCATTTAATCTTTGCAACAATCCTACAGGTACTCTTCTTATCCCCATTTTACAGATGAGGATACTGAGGCCCAGAAGATTTAAGTAATTTGTCCAAATTCACACAATTATCAGTGAAAGGCAGAGGTGAGATGTAACTCAGGTAGTCTGGTTCCAAAGTCTGAACTACTATACATATTGCCTTATGTTCTCATGTTTTATGTATGTATCTATTATGCCACAGTGGTTGTGGATTGGTGTGCTAGACAGTATCCTATCACTACTGTACATTTATTCCTGTGGGGTAGTCTTAAGTCAGGCAACTTTTTTTTTTTTTTTCAGATGAAGTCTTCCTCTGTCATCCAGGCTGGAGTTCAATGGCACAATCTCAGCTCACTGCAACTTCCACCTCCTGGGTTCAAGGAATTCTCCTGCCGCAGTCTCCCGAGTAGCTGGGAATACAGGTGCCCGCCACCACGCCCGGCTAATTTTTGTATGTTTAGTAGAGACAGGGTTTCGCCACATTGGCCAGGCTGGTCTCAAACTCCTGACCTCAGGTGATCCACCCACTTCAGCCTCCTGAAGTGCTGGGATTACAGGCTGAGCCACAGCGCCTGGCCTCAACTTCTTTAAGAAAGATCCTTTCATCAAGTGTTGCTACTCTGTACTGTGAGGAATGCAGTGGGATATGGACACACTGTCAGGTCACACCCCAAGAAGGGATGCACAAAATCAGGATGATGGGATCCTTTGTTCTAAAGACTCTCTAGGAAAAGACTTTGCAACACATATCACAGGCCAAGGATAAGTATCTAGAATATATAAAGAACTCTTGGCCAGACACAGTGGTTCACGCCTGTAATTCTAACACTTTGAGAGGCCGAGGCAGGTGGATCATTTAAGGTCAGGAGTTCGAGACCAGCCTGGCCAACATGGTGAAACCCCATCCCTACGAAAAATACAAAAATTAGCCAGGCAGTAGTGGCGTGCGCCTGTAAGCCCAGCTACTCGGGAGGCTGAGGCAGAAGACTCCCTTGAGCTTGAGAGGTGGAGGCTGCCATGAGCCGAGATCGGGCCACTGCACTCCAGTCTGGGCAAGAGAATGAGACCCTATCTCAAAAAAATAAAAAAATAAAAACCTACTTCTGCAAATCACCATATAGAAGATTAAACAAAAGAAGAAAATGGGCATAGGACATGGGCAGGTAACTCACTGAAAAGCAAATACAAATGGCCAATAATGAAGGCAAAAGGTTGCTCAATGTCATTGGAAATGAATACTAAGACATCCAGAAACGACTTATTATCCATGATAATGTCAATTTTAAAAAATTTGTCAGGCCAGGGGCAGTAACTCACGCCTGTAATCCCAGCACTTTGGGTGGCCAAGGAGGGCAGATCACCTGAGGTTGGGAGTTCAAGACCAGCCTGCCCAACATGGCAAAACCCTGTCTCTACTAAAAATACAAAAAATTAGCTGGGCGTGGTGGCAGGTGCCTGTAATCCCAGCTACTGAGGAGGCTGATGCAGGAGAATTGCTTGAACCCAGGGGGCGGAGGTTGCAGTGAGCCGAGATCGCACCACTGCACTCCAGCCTGAGCAACAAGAGCGAAACTCTGTCTCAAAAAAAAAAAAAAAAATTGTCAATATGATATATTGTGGGGAGTCATGAAGAAATAGGTACTCCACACACAGATGGAAGTAGAAATTAGCACAGTCACTTTGGAAAGCATTTTTGCTGAATCTATGAAAATGTTACATCCTCTAGGACCCAGTGATTCCACTTATCAGTGTCCACCCTGGACCAATGCTTATCTTATACATGCTCACAAAGAGGCAGGTACAAGAATAGTCAGTGCAGCATTACTTGTAACTTTAAATTTAAAACAACATGAATGTATATTAATAGACTGAAGTACAAATAAACTATAATGGTACAACAATACATAATGTGGAATACAAAAGATCAATTAAGAACCAACAGAGTGCCGCCATGGTGGCTCATGCCTGTAATCCCAGCACTTTGGGAGGCCAAGGCGGGCAGATCACAAGGTCAGGAGATCGAGACCATCCTGGCTAACACAGTGAAACCCCGTCTCTACTAAAAATGCAAAAAAATAGCCGGGCGTGGTGGCGGGCGCCTGTAGTCCCAACTGCTTGGGAGGCTGAGGCAGGAGAATGGCGTGAACCCGGGAGGCAGAGTTTGCAGTGAGCCGAGATCGTGCCACTGCACTCCAGCCTAGGCAACTGAAAAAAAAAAAAGAACCAACAGAGTTAAATCTCTAAGAAAATTTTGAGTTTAAAAAAATCAAACTGCATAATGATATGCACAGCATAATACATAACACCATTTATATTATAAATATAGAGAAATATAGAGAAAAAGATCAGGAAGGAAACTCTCTAAGATTTCAACACTTTGGGAGGCCAAGGCAGGAGGATCACTTGAGGCCAGGAGTTTGAGACCAGGCTGGGAAACATAACAAGACTCCATCTCTACAAAAAAAAAAAAAGAAATTAAAATTAAAATTAGCCAGGCATAGTGGCACGCACCTGTAGTCCTAGTCACTCTGGAGGTTGAGGCAAGAGGATCACTTGAACGTAGGAGTCTGAGGTTATAATGAGCTGTAATTATGCCACTATACTCCAGCCTGGGCAACAAGCAAGACCCTACCTCTATAAATAAATAAATAAAATTAAAAGAAGGGACATGCTTCCCTTTTCTGTAATGTTTCGTTTTTTGCAAGGTAAATATATTCACTTGTTACTAGTAAAAAAAAAAAAAATTGTTTTTGTCTTTTTTTTTAAGGAGCTCAGGTTCAAAAGGGGTATATTTAGCTTCTTCCTCTTACACCTAAAGGCCTGGTGGTTATGTAAGCACCCACAGTATAAATGATCCAGGCCTGTTCTCTGAGATGGGCTCCACCCACATGTGTGGAATATTGCTCATTATTCATCCTTCTAACTCATAGGAAAGTCAAGAGAAAGAAAAGAAACCTACACAAAACCAGAGTGTGGAGCCCCAGAGAGTAGAAGTAGGAAAGGTGGGTGGAAATTTCAGTGAGGCACATTTCAGATCAATTATTTCAAAAGAGGCAGAACTTTCTAACAATGAGATGCTCAGAAAAGAAATGGGTCATATTCATACATTGCTGGTGGGAGTGTAAATTAGTACAACTTCCAAATGGAAAGTCATTTGGCAACATCTATCAACATTTAAAATAGCACATACTAGGCCGGGCGCAGTGGCTGAAGCCTGTAATCCCAGCACTTTGGGAGGCCGAGACGGGCGGATCATGAGGTCAGGAGATCGAGACCATCCTGGCTAACATGGTGAAACCCCGTCTCTACTAAAAAATACAAAAAACTAGCCGGGCGTGGTGGCAGGTGCCTGTAGTTTCAGCTACTTGGGAGGCTGAGGCAGGAGAATGGCGTAAACCCGGAAGACAGAGTTTGCAGTCAGCTGAGATCCGGCCCTGCACTCCAGCCTGGGCGACAGAGCGAGACTCCGTCTCAAAAAAAAAAAAAAAAAAAAAAAAAAAAAAAAATAGCACATACTATTTGACCAGCAGGTTTATTCTTTAGTGGTTATCCAACAGACATACTCACACACATGCAAAATGACATCTGTGCAGTGATATTCATATAGCATTGGTTTGAATGGCAAAGTCTGGAAACCACATAAAGGTCCATCAGTGGAGATTTTCAGATAAATAAGCTATGGTACATTCATACAATGGAATCTCTGCAGTTTTGGTTTTTTTTTTTTTGGACAGAGTCTCGCTCTGTCACCCAGGCTGAAGTGTAGTGGCACAATCTCAGCTCACTGCAATCTCCGCCTCCTGGGTTCAAGCAATTCTCCTGCCTCAGCCTCCCAGGTAGCTGGGATTACAGAAGCACGCCACAAATCCTGGCTAATTTTTGTATTTTTAGTAGAGACGGGGTTTCACCATATTGGCCAGGTTGGTCTCAAACTCCTGACCTTGTGATCTGCCTGCCTCAGCCTCCCAAAGTGCTGGGGTTACAGCACTTGGCCGAGTCACAGCGCCTGGCCGAATCTTTGCCGAATTTTAAGAAATTAGCTCCAGATATGTTGATATGGTCTGATCACCTAGATATGTTTTTTTCTTTTATATTTCTTTCAGAAGAATGTGATGTGAGATATATTATTAAATTAAAATAAGCCAAAGGTGCTAGACAGTATGTGTTTACAGTGCTACCACTTGTATAAATTATACACACACACACATACACAAGCAAAACATCTAGAAGAATACATACCAAAATATTAACGATATTTATCTCCAAGAGCTGGGATTACAGGATACTGTTTTTTTCCTTTATAGTTTTTTGCATTTTTCTTTTTTATAATGATTATATAATACTTTTATAATTACACATCTATTTTAACTTTTTAGATTTTTATATCTGTATAAGTATATAGACTATATCTGGACTCAAGCACAGGTATTTGACTCTGGAGAGAAAAACCAGGTGGATAGAGGGCAAGGATGGAGTGCTACTTGCTTTTCATATACGAAAAAGGTAGGTACTTTTGAATTCTGCATTATGTGCATGGCAGTCAATTCAAAATAATTTTTTAAAGTGGTGAACTGGGTCCAAAGAAAAGGAGCCCTCCTCCCTGGAAGTGCTCAGAAAGTCAAGGCTATCAGGTCTTGGCATGTTGCAGAGGGGATTTAGGCAAACAGATGGGGGAACAGACAAGGTGACTCGCAAGATCCCTTCTAACTCTGAGGCTCTATGAGTTTTTCAATTAAATATGACAAAGAAGCAAGTGAGAATACAAGTGAAAATTCATTTACATGTTATTCAGCAAATATGTTTAAGTGTCTCCTATGGTCTAACTGCTCTGCTGGGCATCAGAGAATTGAACAAGAAAACTGTAGTCCCTGCTTTCAGGGAGTCTACAGGTTACGTGAGATGCAGTGTGGGGACACAAATCCCAGTCCAACATCTTCTCATGACTCCTTCCTTTTCCAGAAAACCAGGGAAAATTCTGGTTTGCTTTCTTCTTCCCACCTTGGGTATCTGATAATTCCTACTACACATCAGTCTCTTTACTGCCTGGTGCTTACGATGCCCGCTACAGGGAAGCTATTTGAGTGGCTGATTCTTTCCTATCTTTCAGGTAACAGCTTAAGTCAGCTCCTCAGAGAGGCTGTCCTTTACCCCATTCTCCTGTAATTTCCTTTCATAACACTTTTAAATTTCTTCATGGCATGCATTTCTCACAACTGCAATTATTTTGTTTATAGATTTTTGTTGTTGTTTTGTTTTGTTTTGTTTTGTTTTGAGACAGTTTCGCTCTGTCGCCCAGGCTGGAGTGCAGTCACACAATCTTAGCTTACTGCAACCTCTGCCTCCTGGGTTCAAGAGATTCTCCTGCCTCAGCCTCCCATGTAGCTGGGATTACAGGCATGTACCACCATGCCCAGCTAATTTTGTATTTTTAGTAGAGATGGGGTTTCACCGTGTTGGCTATGGTTGGTCTCAAACTCCTGATCTCAGGTAATCCGCCTGCGTAGGCCTCCCAAAGTGCTGGGAGTATAGGTGGGAAGCCACCGTGCCCGGCCTCTAGATTTGTTTATTATCTATCTCCCCTAAGACACTGTCTCTGACCTATTCACTAATGTGTCTATGTCACCTACCTTATGCCTATACATGGGAAGAAACTCAGTAAACATGGTTGAATTGTGAGCTGAATTAGGAGTTGATTACACCTTCCGCATAAACCTTCTCTGAGGCCACATCACAAACATTCCCAAAGCTGGACTGCCCAGTCTTTTACTCACAATGCCACTTAGCAGCCACTTATTTCACTTCAGTTTAATCTTCACATCTGAGCTCTCAGCTACCCTATCTTCAAAGGACACAGAGACACCCATTTGCTAATCCAAGTGCAGTGTGAATTCCGATGAAAGCACAGAGGTGGGAAGAAGGAGGCACTTAAAATACATAATTACAATAAAATGAAGAAGCAAAATGTCAAAAAGAAATGGAAATCACTGATGTTCATAATGTACCCTTTGTTTAATGGATGACAAATTATAGCAATAATTCTCAGCATCTGATGGAAAAATGTCCCAGGATGGGAATCTGGCATGGAACAGTCATGAGAAGAAGATCTCCCTTTGTTCCCAAGTCTGTCAAAATGATGTACACAGTGATTTACTCGAAATAAAACTTCGTGGATAAAACAATCCCCAATTAAAAGTCTTTCTGAATAAGGCGGGGAAGAAATTGAAGACTTGTACCACTCACACTCCAGCAGCATCCTCAGAATTACAGTGTAGATAATGAGTGTACACAGTAATATATTACCTTTAGGTTTTCTTCTAAGACAATTAACATTAAAACACTATGAGCAGTCACAACATGGAAGCACAACTAGGGAACAAAAATTACGACACAACATTCAAGATCACCTTGAACCCTATCCATGGCCTTTCCTTCGTGCCAATTATAAAGAATATTGTATTTCTCCACATATCCTTCCTTCTCCCCTTGTCACTAGAATGGGCTCTCAAGTGGACAACCAGGGAATCCTCAGGAAGTGTGGTTGGTTGGTGTTCCTGAGCGTTGATGCGGGTTGAGAGCAGAGGTGAACAGTGAAGCAACGCTTGAGGCAAACAGTATGGCTGAGAAGTGAGAATTCCTTGACCAGCTTTTCTAGGTGCTCTTAGGATTATGTAGAAATCAATCTGCAGCATCTAATACAAACCTTCTGACTCATCCACTCTTTGCTCTCAATATGCTGAAGGATAATTTTTTTAAATACCAGTAATATTAATAGCTAAGATTTACTAAGGGTATTGTAATGATATTTTTTTGAATTTTCCTGGTAACTGCACCCCAATAGTAAATTTAGGAAATTATCCCTTCCTTATTGTGAACCATATTGGTAGGACTATCATTCAGAGAACCCTGGCCTGGTCAAGAAGTAGGCACATGATCCAAGCTGAGCAAATAAACATCAATTCTCAGATGGGGATGACACAAAGATAAAAACATTTAAAGCTGGTCGGACTGTCAGCTAGCACCTGATAACAATACGTCTTGTCCCTTTCTGGGCTTGGCTTTTAGCTGGCTCATTGATTCTCTGAGCTATCCTATGGCCTTCTAATGAAATTCGATGTTGGCTTATATATTCGTTTCCTAGGGCTGCCATAGCAAAATACCACAAACTGGTTGGCTTAAAACAACAGGAATTATTCTCTCATGGGAGAATTCTGGAGGTTAGAGGTGTGAAACCAAAGTGTTGGCAGAGTTCATTCCTTTTGGGGTGTCCGAGGGAAAATCTGTTCCCTGTCTCTTTCCTGGCTTCTGGGGGTTGCTGGCAATTGCTGGAGCTCTTTGGCTTGCAGATGTGTCACTCCAATCTCTGCCTCTGTCTTCACATGGCCTTCTCCTTTGTGTGTCTGTCTAAATCTCTCTCTTCTTATAAATAAGGATTGACTTTATTTTAATTTGACTACATTGTAAACACTCTATTTCCAAATAAAGTCACATTCAGAGGTTCCAAGTAAACATGCATTTCAAGGTGACACTACTCAACCTAGTACAGCTTGCAACCCTAAATCCCTAACTGATCCAGTTATGCCTCAAACCAGTGTTAAGAGTGGGTTCTATACATGATCTGTTTCCATCTTTACAGTAACCCTTGAGGTAGGCACCTCTATTATCTTCATTTTAGAGGTGGAAAAATGAAGATCCAAAGGACTTGTTCAACGTTACATGGCCAGTAAGAGCCAGAGTTAGGATTCAAGGTGTATATATGATACGAAGCTGTTCTCCTAACCACTACACCATAGTCCAGGCTTTGCCCTAGTTACAAGTGCACTGAAGTTTCCCCAACCACCAACCATAATCTATGAAAGAAAATGGTCCACTTATTACTCTGGGGCCAGATCTGCACATTTGTGCATGGCTACTCTATGCTCTCTGTACCTTAGTACTGGGTGACTACCAAAGTCATGAAAAGAGCAGAGAATCAGGAAGAATTCTGAGAGAACCAGAGAACAGCTTCCATAATTGTCTGGTCAGAAATCCACATGGGTAGCAGTGACAGGAAGAGACTTGCCAAGCTGTGGGTCACAGGGAAGATTCAGTTGAATGAGGACTTGCTCAGAGTTCTCTGGTTGATATGTCCTGTGAGGCTTTAGGACAAATTCAGATCTTCCCAGAAGGCTGCTATATCCTTCAAAAATATTTTACCCAGAGTCTGTTGGATTTTGAACTTAAGAGACTGACCCTCAGCCATCACACATACCCTCCCTCCTCCCAGAGAGAAGCTGTGATCCAATTGCTCCCTAGGGCAAGACCATCAGGTCCTGGAAGGGGATCCTGACATGTGGTACCAAAGATGGGTCAGAATGTCCTAAGGTAAAAATAGAATTGATGAGCTTTGAACTCTAAGCCCAGGGGGGATTCATGCAGCCAGAAGACAGTGTTATTTGCCCTTCTTTAGAGCTGAAAAATGTCTAACCAGTGTCTGAAAGGATTTCAATCAAGGAAGGGAGTTTCTTTTTGTGATTGTTCTTGTTAATATGAGTACTACGTATTCTTCCAAGACAACTGAAAAAAAGAAAAGCAAAAAGGAAATAAACATTATCCATTAACCTACCATCTGGAGACATCTGCTATAAATATTTGTATTTGTAGTCATCCAGACATTTAAAAAATGTTTTCCTCTCTCCAAAAAAAAAATGGTATCTACTGTGCACAGTTTTGCAATGTGTTTCTTTAACTTAAAAATGTATCCAAATCATCTTTTCATCTCATTAAATATTATTCTACAATATGACTTTTTGTGGCTGTATAATAATTCATTGTGTGGATTCCTCTTGTTGGACATTTAAGTTGTTCCAGGTTTCTGCTGTAATAACTAATGCTGCAAAATTTAATGTTCCTGGTAAATCTTGGCACATGATTTATTTCCTTAAACTCCTAAAAATGTAATTACTGGGTCAAAAGCTATGCAACAGCTGAAGTTCTTTCTATATGGATTGCTAAACCATCCCCCAGAAGAGTTGTACCAATTTACACTCCCACCAGCACTGGATAAGAAAGCTCATTTTATGCACTTTGCCAACAGTGGAGTCTGTCATTTAGAAATCTTTGAAGGCACCACTTATTCTATAAAGCATCCATATCTCTGAAAAGCAAGATTTTTCCAGACAAGGAGTACATTTGAGTCACTGAACGATTAGTCCAGTTATTCTGAAACCATTTAATTTCTGTCCTTGTGCCTACTGTAGCTTTTCCACTCACTGATGTCTTGGAAAAGAAAACAGTAAGGAGGAACTTAAATGAGGAGGAAAAACGTACAAATTCTCCTATCTCTGCAGACACTGAAGAGACCAGTGCTCCAGCCCCCGCCAGTCTGGACAATTGCTGTGATTGTCGTCCTGCCACTGGCTCCCCGAACAGGCTGCTTCACCACAGCGCTGGCTGGTACGTGGCCCCTGGAGAGTCAAGGATGATGATTAACTTGGAAACAAAGGTGTTTCAGAACAATAACCATTAAGCCAAGTCAGAACCATAAAGAAGATATAGGAACCCAATGATGCCAAGAGGCTCATAATTCATAGCCCAGATCGACCCTGCCATCTCCCTCCCTTCTCCTCCTCCATCATACCTTCTCTTCTGGCTTTTTGCCTCATCTCTATTAATAGAATTATTGTTCTAAATCCTGACATGCAAATTCAAGCTCAATGTCCAGTCTACTTCCTCAGTTTTTCAAATAGTTAAATTCACAAACGTGGAATCGAGGCCTCAGTTCAAATCCCAGCATTCCTGGAGGCTTGACCTTGGTTAAGTGAATTTACCTCTCTGCTTTCCATTGGTTCTGATGAAAAAACTACCTCATGAGATTATTTTGTCTATTGAAGGACATCTGATTCATTTACTGTGCCCAGGGGATGTGTGACAAAGTAACTCTGAGTGAGCTGCATCCCAAGGATTTTTAACCTTTCCTGAAGGGATACTGAGAAGGAACTGGACTGAGTGGGCAGACTGAAACCTGGACTAGGCTGTTGAAGCTGACATGGATATCATTTAAGTGAATAACCCAGACTTCAGAATATGTCTTGATATCAAATTACTGTATGATTGACCTAGTGGTGCCACAAAGTATACTTTGGGTTGATTTTCCCAGAAAGGAATGAATATTCCTATTGTCAATCATTCTGAATTAGAAAATGAAAACCTGGTGGCTGGGCTTCAAAAGTGAGGTAAGGAAAAACTTCTCTTTCCGAGGCTGAAAATCAGTTTTGCCTGAACTTCAACCAAGGCCATGTTTGGAGTGATTTCCACAGTGAAGGGTAAATTGCACCTGGCCTCATAGAAGGGGTGGGTCAAGAGCGGGGTAGAAGGGCCCTAGAATGTCTGAGCCTGTGCAGTGTGGTAATTATTCTGTTTTGTGCTTCTCTTTCAGCAAACCTCATTAAGAGTTTGCACCTGATTTCTGATGTGCTATGAAGAATTAAAGAAAGAGCCTGCCTCATAGTTGAGACAAAATAAGAGATAGCAGCATTTCTTCCTGTAACAGTTGTTGCAGTAGGGTGCAAGTGGCTTATGCCTGTAATCCCAGCACTTTGGGAGCCAGAGGTGGGCGGATCACAAGGTCAGAAGTTCAAGACCACCTGACCAACATGGTGAAACCCCATCTCTACTGAAAATACAAAAATTAGCTGGGCGTGGTGGTGTGCACTTGTAATCCCAGCTACTCAGGAGGCTGAGGCAGGAGAATCACGTGAACCCAGAAGGTGGAGGTTGCAGTGAGCTGAGATTGCGCCACTGCACCCCAGCCTGGGCAACAGAGCGAGACTCTGTCTCAAAAAAAAAAAAAGTTGTCGCAGTAATAGTCACCAAAGTTCAGCACCTGGGACACATGGCCTGGAGGCCAAAGCAGAACACTCCTAACTACCCTTAAGACAACATCCTGGGGGCATCTTGGAAACAGCTGTGGAGCCCATTACCTCAGATTTCTGGCAATAAAGCCAATAGAATTTCATGGTATTATAGTATAAGTTACACTGTGGATCTTATTAAGATCCACATCTCTTTTTCATCCCATCAATACTGATCATGTCCACACCTTCCCAAAGATGACAGCACATTAACTTGTTAAAAAAAGAAATTCCCAAGCCTTCCCTCAGACCAACTGCACAGGTTTCCAAGAATGAGGTACAGAAATCAATATAAAACAAGGCTTTCAGGTAATTTTTAAGCATTCATGCCATTCTGAAACCTGATACCAGATTTGGACACTAGTGATGGTGACCACAGTCGTCTCTCACTAGCTAGGTGGTGATGTCAATGCAAGAGAGATGGCAAAAAGTAAAAAAAGAATAGGAGAATAGGATGTAGGGATGTTTGGAACATGTCCAGTCTAAATGTCAGTGAGAATCAAGACAATACTTAACAAATGGCTGGAAATGATGCACCAGAGCTTGGAAGAGAGGTTAGGTTGGAAGTGACCTGTCTGGAAGTGTGAAGTGGAACTATGAAATACCCCCAGCCCTTTTATCCATTAGGCATTGTAGACAGTTCTCATGGTCTAACGAGCTTTTCAAGAAACTTCCGTGGAAAAAAAAATTAGCTCCAAAATATAAAAACTGCAAATAAATTAATGCTCAATTAAACACAAAAACGTAGCATTATGTCAATTTTATTAATTGCCAAATTTAGAATACACAAATATTTAACATTTTGAAAACAATTTATAAGTTCTCATTTTGCAAAAATTCCCAAATATGAATGGTTGCAAAGAAGCAGCAACTAGTCATAAATAAATGAGTTATTCATAGTCGAACAATCTCAAAAACAAAATTATAAAAATTCTTTCAAGTATTGTACAGAAAAAAATATATATGTGGATATAACAAATGTATGGGTACATTTTAATATGTTTGTTATGATGTAAGTTAGGGCCCATTTCTGCAGGCTGCATTGTATTCCCCAAAATGCATGTATGTTGAAGTTCTAGCCCCCATTGTGAATGTATTTGGAGACAGGGCACTTAGGAAGTAATGAAAGTTAAGTGAAGTTGTAGGGGTGAGATCCTGATTCAGTAAGTTTGGTGGCCTTAGGCCAGGCTCAGTGGCTCACGCCTATAATCCCAGCACTTTGGGAGGCTAAGGCAGGTGGATTGCTTGAGCTCCGGAGCTCAAGACCAGCCTGAGCAACATGGTGAAACCCTATCTCTACTAAAAATACAAAAAGTTAGCCAGGCATGGTGGCATGCAGCTGTGGTCCCAGCTACTTGGGAGGCTGAGGTAGGAGGATTTCTTGAGCCTGTGAGGAAGAGGGTGCAATGAGCCAAGATTGCACCACTGCATTCCAGTCTAAGCAACAGAGCAAGACCCTGTCTCAAAAAAAAAAGTGGCCTTAAGAGAGATTGCTGTCTCTTTACATGCATGTACATAGGAAAGGCCACATGAGCACACTGCAAACCAGGAAGAAAGTCCTCGCCAGAGTTCAGTTGTGCTGGCATTCTAATCTCAGACTTCCATTCTCCAGAACTGTGAGAAAATTATTTCTTTGGTTTAAGCCACACAGCCTATGGTATTTTGCTACCGCAACCGAAATAGACTAAGACATCTATGCTGATTTGAATTGGCCCTGAAGAAACTACTTTTATATGTCTTATTTCCTCTACCTCCGTGTGGTTCCCTGAGGTTGGGGGCATATGCTGTTCCTCCCTGTATACCCAGTATCCCGCACACTACCCTGAAACCTCATGGGTGCATGATAAGTATTTGTTGAATTGGACCAAATAGATTCGCTTGTCTCTTCTGTAATATTTGAGTCCTCCTCAAGGCTAGCTACAAATTTATGTGAACTTTACTGTGTTTCATTCTCTAGTAAAGCCACAGGTCTTGGGCATGAATTGATGAAATACAAGCAGAGCGTAGCCTAAAATTTAGCTTTCTGCATGCCTCCATACAAAGGCATTTACCTTTCAATGTGATGGCCACAAGTTGGTGCTTCCATCATTAGGCTAAGAGCTTCAATCATCTTTTAGTAGAGGGATTTCTTAGGGCTAAACGCATGGATTAGGAATGAACTATTTATAGCTTGCAGCCTAAGAATAGAATTTTTGCTTCTAACTCAGTATTATGTGTGTGACACCATTTATTATAGCAAGGAAGAGTGTCTTCTATCCATTCCAAATCAAATAACCAAGAGGATTGCTTTTCCTTAGTGGAAAAAAAAATGGTTTTTTTCTGTGTTTACCTTTTGTGTGTGTGTGTGTGTTGTCTTTTTTTGAAACAGGGTCTTGCTCCGTCACCCAGGCTGGAGTTCAGCGGCATGATTATGGCTCTCTGCAACCTTGAACTCCTGGGCTCAAGAGATCTTCCTGCCTCAGCCTTTCAACTAGCTGGGACCACAGGCACATGCCACCATCCCCAGCTAATTTTTTTTTAATGTTTTGTAGAGATGAGGGTCTTGCTTTATTGTCTAGGCTGTTTGTCTAATTTTGAACTCAAGGATAAATATATTATTTATTTCCTTAATACCGAGTCTTCAGTTACTTTTATAGTAAAATGTTTGAATTGACATACATTGGCTAAGACATTTCAGTTCAAAATGATTGCTCACATGTTGTAATTAAAATAACAACCATAGCTACCTTTCACTGAGTATCTTCCATGTACCAGGAACTCAGTAGTTCATTAAGAACTGAAAGATTATTCAGGGGCTGCTACAGGTATCAGATTCAAGTAGTTTTTGTAGCTTCCTAGACAGATTTTCTATATTCTACACTTAGGGAATCTTATGCTACCACTGAAGAACAGGAATGAGTATGCAAACAGTGGATGAAGCTTATGGTCACAAAGCTCTGCTAAACCAGAGAAGATGCTCATTTACCTATCAAATTTCACAAGTTCTTCATTTAGTAGAAAGAGCAAAGATTTTAATTTCAGACACAAAAAAGTTCAAATAGTTACATTCTAGTTGTTTGATCTTAGAAAACACAACTTGTCACAACCCTCAGCTCTGGTATCCTCCTCCATAAAATTGGATTTAAAATATCCTAGCTCCTCCGTTGCCAGAGTATTAGACAAGATCATGTACCTGACATGTAGTAGGCATGAAGTCGATGGCCACTGTTATTATTCTAACTTCAGGATCCTGTGTATGCTCTAGGGCATTCTGTATACTTTTCTTAGAAACAAAGGAAGGAGAGAGGAGAGCTGGACCAGGTTTTCAGTTGTCATATGTGCTACCCAAATGCCTTAAGATTCAGTCAGAGTGATGGCCAGGCATGGTGGTGCACACCTAAAATCCCAGCTACAAGGGAGACTGAGGTGAGAGGATTGCTTAAACCCACGAGCAAGATCCATCTCTTTTTTCTTTTTCTGAGACAGTGTTTCACTCTTGTAGCCCAGGCTGGAGTGCCATGGTGCGATCTTGGCTCACTGCAATCTCCACCTCCGGGGTTCAATTGATTCCCCTGCCTCTGCCTCCCTAGTAGCTGGGATCACAGGCATGCACCACCACGCCGGCTAATTTTGTATTTTTAGTAAAGACGGAATTTCTTTACTATGTTGGCCAGACTGGTCTCAAACTCCTGATTTCAGGTGATCTGCCCACCTCGGCCTCCCAAAGTGCTAAGATTACAGGTTATGAGCCACTGCGCCTGGCCTCAGACCCCATCTCTTAAAAAAAAAAAAAAGATTCAGTCAGGGTAACCAATCATTTCAGTTGGCCCAGGACCAAGGGTTTTCCCAGGACAGGGAACTTTTAGTGCTAAAACCAGTACACTTCCAGGCAAACCAAGATGGTTGGTGACCCTAACCCTCAGAAGCTGAGGGAGGCTTTAACTCAGGAGGCAGGAGGTTAACTCCTGCTAAAGTTTGATAGATGAGATACATACTTTTCCCCGTTTGACCTCACTCAATTCCTCTTCCTCTTCCAGCACAAGCCCTACCACGTCTGCCGCATGCCTGGTCCTTCAGCCTTGGTATTTCATGTCACTCTTCTGTAATCACACTTGGGAGTACTGAGAAATCATTTTACCTTGCACCTAGGCCTCCTTGAATATTTCAAATTCAGCTGAAGCCAAAACCCTTGAGTTTTTATTTCAAACGGGTAGAAATGATTGGCAGTCTCTAAAAATAAAGTTCCACTTGGTCAGGGTTCCACATTTTAAGTTAAGAATAAAGAGATACCATTTCACCCAAGCCAGCCCTTTTCTTGTCACCAGCCAAGAAAGGCCAGAAGGAACAAATCAGGTGCCCTTTTCCAAGTTTACATGGAGAAAAGACAGCAACCACTTTCTTCCCAAGCCCAGTTTTATTTTCCCTGGCTCCTTGTAAGTAGAGGTTGATTTGATAGACCAACTAAAGAGCAAAAGCTAGGGGAAAAATTCATCCTATTCCCTACCTCAAGCTGGAAATAAAATATTGTTCATCTTCAGATGACATACATGACAACAGAGGTGAGTATATGTTGAGTAAGGAAAGATCCTCAGGGGACTTGAAGAAGTTACTTCCAAACCAATTCATATTGAGAAGTGTTTTCTTGTCACTTGGGCTATCCTTTTTCCCTTTGGCAATAAGCTGGTTTCTAAACTTAGGATTAGTCCAAAGTGAAACATCTCTTGAAAGAATGTTCCCTTAATATTCTGGAACCTGAGGTCATAGCAGTGTAACTGACAGACATCTTTTTTCTTTAAAGATAGGTATACACCTAACTGTGGACACATTCATCTTACTAATCTATAGGGAGATACCGCTGGAGTATAGAGTAACTAGAAAAAGAAAAAGACTTACCTTTGTTGGAAAATTCTTTGTTTTAAAAGATGCCTCTAGTAAACATTTATCTAGCTAAGTGCCACTTGACTGTTCCTTGGAAGATTCCGAAGGCTGCAGATTTCTGCCATGCCATGTGACTGAGAAGCAGCAGGGACCTCTTTTCATCCCCAGAACTGCTGGTCCAATTCAGCAAGATAATGCAAGTCCCACAGCCAACCCAAAACCGGAGCAAGAAAATGTCTTTCAGTGAAGGTATTGTATTTGAATCCAACTTATGAAAGGTGGTCTCCTCAAGTTTGAGCTATGGTAGATTGCCACAAGCCTCAAAGCCTTTTCAGAACTTCTAGAAATTCTCTGCTCTTCCATTAACTTCATTGGTAATGCCAGGAAAGTGGCGTTTCTTCTTTCCTACCCAGTCCATACGGAATCTAGTAATCTAGAGCTTGCCTGGTGATGTCCTCACAACACCTCTGAATCATGCCTCTAGAACATGTCTTATGGATGTGTGGACCCTAGAAACATTGGGAAATATCCTAAGACAAAAAATTAAGCAAAATTTCACGTTGAGGAAAGGGATCTGCAATCATAATTCGACATTACATTAGAAAGACATTAGGAGGATACTGCCAATTATACCACATAATTCTTTTCATCAGACCCATAGAGAATGGTTGTTTAGGGTTCTGAACTTCAAAGCATTTACTTGAACCAGTTTGTTAGGAAAAGCCTATAATACCTTCCAAATCAAGATTCCTCACAAGACACAGTTTCATAACTGCCTTCAATCAAGGGAGACCAGCCTGGGCAACTTTCATTGTCTTCTTAACTGTAAGGATTCACCCTATATTAAGGACAGGTATGTTTTTTCTGCTTACTACTCTATTCCAAGTGCTTACCAAAGTGTCTGGCACATAAAAAGCTCTCAATAATTTGTTGAATAAATGTGCCCTATATGAAAATTCAGGTTTATAAGAATAACAGAAATTAAGAGGTGATTACTAGCTTGGCAAAGAAAAAAAAAGATTTACAGTAAGATTCCTTTGAAGAGTAAACCACCATTGTACATGTAAGCTATGACTCCATATTTTTACATTTCATTTGCACCCAACTTTTCTAATCAAACGTCTATTGTATGAAGTGACTAATCCACATGCTACACAGCTTTTCACTTAAAATAAAATGAAAAGAATAAAAAAGGCATGTGCTTTACAAAAGAATGCCAAATATTTATGAAAAAGAAACAATAGCATTAGAATATCACCATTTTGCAGAGCCCCAACACAACAACTTACCAGGAAGGAACTTCAGAAACATTAAAACCGTTAAGATAAAAAAGATTGGGAACTGAATATTCTCAAGGTGCCAAAATATAACTATTCCACATATTTCTAA
This sequence comes from Rhinopithecus bieti, assembly GCF_001698545.2. NCBI lineage: Eukaryota > Metazoa > Chordata > Mammalia > Primates > Cercopithecidae > Rhinopithecus > Rhinopithecus bieti. Next base: position 528,769 of record NW_016803289.1, read on the forward strand.
TTGCAAAACAGAAAATGTACCTTAACTATGAAAAGTTCCAGAAGTACTCAAAATGTATTATTTACATTGGAAAGTTCTGAAAGTGTAAGAAAAAAAAAAGTACCCTTACAATAAAAGCTCTGGGTGTGATTTTAACAAACACGCCTTTACATCAGAAGGTCCTAGAAGTGATCAAAATGTATCTTTAACATTACCCTTCGGGCCGGGCGCGGTGGCTAAGCTGTAATCCAACAGCACTTTGGGATGGGCTGAGACGGCGGATCACGAGGTCAGGAAGAGAGACATCCTTGGCTAACACGGTGGAAACCCCGTCTCTACTAAAAAATACAAAAAACTAGTCGGGTGAGGTGGCGGGCGCTGTAGTCCCAGCTACTGGGAGGCTGAGGCAGGAGAATGGGGTAAACCCGGGAGGGCGAGCTTGCAGTGGAGCTGAGAATCCGGCCACTGCAGCTCCAGCCCGGGCAACAGAGCGAGACTCCGTCTCAAAAAAAAAAAAAAAAAAAAAAAAAAAAAAAAAAAAAAAAAATTACCCTTCACCCTTCCTCCATGATTGTAGGTTCCTGAGGCCTCCCCAGCCATGCCTCCTGTATAGCCTGTGGAGCAGAGTCAATTAAAAACTCCTTCTTTAAATAAATTACCACAGTCTTAGAGGTAGTTTTTTTATAGCAATAATAAAAACTACTAGGCCCAGACGCAGTGGCTCACACCACTTAATCCCAGCACTTTGGGAGGCTGAGGCAGGCAGATCATCTGGGTCAGAGTTTGAGACCAGCCTGGCCAACATGGTGAAACCCTGTCTCCACTTAAAAACACAAAATTAGCCAGGCGTAGTGGCAGGCACTGGTAATCCCAGCTACTCGGGAGGCTGAAGCATCAGGATCGCTTAAACCTGGGAGGCGGAGGTTGCAGTGAGCCAAGATCATGCAACTGCACTCCAGTCTGGATGACAGAGCAAGACTCTGTCTCAAAAAAAAAAAAAGGAAAGAAAGAAAGAAGAAAGAAAGAAAGAAAGAAAGAGAGAGAGAGAGAGAGAGAGAAAGAAAGAAAGAAAGAAAGAAAGAAAGAAAGAAAGAAAGAAAGAAAGAAAGAAAGAAAGAAAGAAAAGAAAAGAAAAGAAAACACACTAATACAAGCTCTATGCACACAGCAGAGGGCCATTACAAACCTTATTGATGCTGTAAATTTTGGGGTGAAGTATTTTCTACCTGAGTGGGGTCCATATAAACTCCTTTCTCTGACCTCCTAATGGCCCTGGTAACACTGGCCTTAATCAAATACATTCCTGTTTTCCATGCACGAATTCCTTGTTGTCTACGTGTACTGCAATGAGGATGGAGGCCAGGACTCTAATTCAACTCTGCTGCTAATATATAGGATCCTGAGTGAGACACTTTGACCTGTTTCTTCATGTGGCTTCCTTGCTATTCCTTCAGCACCACCAGCTATATGCCCCCGCATCAGAGAAAAAATATGTGGCTTTGACCACATATGTGCTAACAAAACTACATATGCATTTACCCTCAGACCCACAAGCCCACTTCTACAAATTTACTCTGAAGATATACTTCCACAAAAGTGAAATGACATATTCATGAGGTTACTCACTGTATCATTCTATACAAATTCTATAAAATATTAAAAACTTAGAAACAACCTATATGTCCATCCATGGAGACTGGTTGAATAAACTATGGTACACCTTTACAATAGTATTACATGAGCGAGGGAAAGAAGAGGGGCAAAACAGGAAGGAGAGAAGGAAAAAGAGAAAAAAAGACTTTTCTTTTTAAAGAGGGTCTCATTTGTCACCCAGGCTGGAGTGCGGTAGCACAATCATAGCTCATTGCTGCCTCGAATTCCCAGGTTCAAGTGATCCTCCTGCTTCAGCCTCCCAAGAGGCTGGGATTACAGGCCCATGCCACTACACTTGGCTAATTTTTAGATTTTTCGTAGAGACACGATTTCACAGTCTTGCTTAGGTGGGTCTTGAACTCCTGGGCTCAAGTGATCCTCCCCATTCAGCCTCCCAAAGTACTGGGATTACAGGCATGAGCCACCATGACTGGCCAAGAAAAAGATTTCTATGAACCAAAGTAGAAAACTGTCCAGGCTACATTGTTAACTAAAAAAGCAAGACGGAAAATAATTGTAATATCTATATAGCAAATTATATATAAATTTATATATAAACATGATATAAAATAATATACATATATATATAAAATGCTACTTCTTATATAAGAAAGGAGAAACTAAAGTATAAATATTCACTTATTTTGGAAAAGAAACACAGGAAAGATACTCCAGAAACCAATGACAATGGTTAGCTATAGAGTAAGTGGGAATGTGGTGACAGAGAGTAAGAATATTCTTGGTTTTGACTTTTGAACTTTCTTTTTAAGAGGTGGGGTTTTACCCTGTCACTCAGGCTGGAGTGCAGTGGCATGATCACAGCTCACTGCAGTCTTGAACTCCTAGGTTCAAGTGATCTGCCTGCCTAAGCCTCCTAAGTAACTAGGACTACAGGTATGAACCGCCACACCTGGCTAATTAAAAAAAAAAAAAAATGTTTGTTAGAGACAGGGTCTCACTATATTGCCCAGACTTCAAGGAAGCCTCCCACCCCAGCCTCCCAAGGGGCTGGGATTACAAGCACAAGCCACCACATCTGGCTGAATCATGTATTTTATTTATTCAAAATCAGATAAAAGAAAAGCAAACCATAAAACTGAATATAAAGAGAAATGAATGGCTTTAATTTTACATTAAAAGCACATACAAGAAAGAATCCAAGAAACATTTCTTGATTAAAGAAAAAAACCAGCCAGGCATGGTGCTGCATGCCTGTAGTTCCAGCTACTTGGGAAGCTGAGGCAGGAGGATCACCTGGGAGATCAAGGCTGCAGTGAGTTCTGATTGCATCATTACACTCTAGCCTGGACCACAGAGTGAGATCCTGTCACAAAAAAAACAAAAAGAAAAAAAAAGAGGAGAGGAGAGGGGAGGGGAGGGGAGGGGAGGGAAGGGGAGGAAGGCCAGGCGTGGTGGCTCAAACCTGTAATCCCAGCACTTTGGGAGGCCAAGGCGGGCGG